>NC_044557.1:140372492-140701063 GCF_007565055.1 Rhinopithecus roxellana | reverse complement strand
CAGTCTTCTCTCATCTCTACAATGTCTTGGTGCTCCAGGGCCACAGGGCTCAGTCTTTGGTTCTCCTTTCTCCTCTGTCTTTGCTTACTCCCTAGATGATCATAGCATTCTCACCTATTTAAGTACTATTTAATGCTGATAAATACCAAACTTATAACCCCAGTCCATATTTCTTCCTTTATGTCAGAAGTATCCAACTATATATTTGACTTGGATGTATGTTAGACATCTCCATATTCACAAATCTCAGACCAACCTTTATCCCTCTTCATAATCCACTTGTTTTGTGGCCTCCCCTTTAATTTGTTATTTTTCACAAATCCTATCAAATTACACTGCTTGGCCTCTTTCCATCTTTATAAAGGTAGTATCCTTTAATCCTCCTCCCTCAAATTATTCTTCTCCATATGCCTTACAGACTTCCAACCCAAGATCAATCCTTTTATCTCTTTGTACTATCTTTTACCAAGTGAGTGGAACAGTAATAGAGAACATAATATAGCCATGCATTTTTTTGGTGCCACTTTGTGCCACTACAAGTAAATGATCTCCAACTCCAAGGGGACTTCCGTGCTTTTGAGGAATAAGTTTATTGTCTACTCTGTCTTTGTATCTTTCTGATATAAAGGCCTTTAAACATGTATCATTCTTTTAACTTCTGTGCACCAATGAGAGTTCCCCACAAGCAGGAGGTGCTGGTGCCTCCTACCTAATATCTAATGTCTATACTCATGAATACTCATTCTGCTGTCTTTCTGTGATCTCAGATAAGTCATTCTTCAAATGTCCCCATTTTCTTTGTACTTTTAATGCTTTGCTTTCCCGTGGCTCTTTCCTTTAGGTGATAAATATGTACAAATCTGTTGCATCTAAAACTAAGAAAAAAAACACCTTCTTTGTCCTTGGGGTACCTCTCTGCTTGCTATCTTGATTTTCTTATACACTATTCAATCAATCATCTTGACAGAGTGCTCTTATTTACCCTTTTATTTTCTGACCTGTGTACTGCATGACTCTCAGGCTTCTGCTCCTAAAATACCATTAAACTGCTCTCTCTCAAAAGTTTCTAATAACTGCTAAATTGTAAAAACCCATGGCCATTTTTCAGGTCTCTTCTATTGCCTTCTGACTGTATCTGTCACTTCCGTCTTGAAACAAGGGAATTATTTGGTTGTAGTTCCACTTCTCGGATTGCTTTTAATTTCCTTCAACATTAATTTCTCATTCTGTGTCCCTTAGTTTCTTTTCTCTTTATTGTAACATCTGATTATTTCCTCATGTAGTCCCATAACTTTAACTATGTTGAATAGATTGATGACCCTGCTATATAAATTTGTTTTTTAGGTCTGGCTTCTAGATACAGATCCTTATTCCCAATCTAGATATTAGACCCCAAAAAACTTAGACTCCTGCATGATTCTCTTTTTCCTTCCACAACATACTTGTCCTTCTGTAATGTTAGTCTTGGCTTATTTATCCAGTTGCAAAACCAAAAACTTGTTGGTAACCGTTTCATTTTTTAATTTATTAACTCACCATGTATTTTTGAGTGTTAATTATACACTGTGCATCCACTGTGCCAAAGGCTGGCAGGATATTAATGAAACAAAGAGATGCTGTTTTTAATTTTTTTCTTTGTTTACCAAACTTTTACTTTATATCCTAGTGGGAGAGACAAAGACAGTATAACATGCAAATTAATAATTGCATCTTTGGTAGTTTTTCTGAAGAAAGTAAACATTAGACTGCATCAGAGAATAATGGTGAAAAGGTTGCCCTAGAAAAAGTGGTAAGGAACAGCCTTTCTGGGATGGTGAATATGAAGATATGGTAAGATCTTTGTTTCTTGTTTTTTTTTTTTTTTTTTTTTTTTGTTTTTTTGTTTTTTTGAGACAGAGTCTCACTCTGTCGCTCAGGCTGGAGTGCAATGGTGTGATCCTGGCTTACTGTAACCTCCACCTACCTCCCAGGTTCAAGCAATTCTGCCTCAGCCTCCCAAGTAGCTGGGATTACAGGTGTCCACCACCATGCCTGGCTAATTTTTGTATTTTTAGTAGAGACAGGGTTTCATCAGGACAGGCTGTGCAAAGGCCATAAGGCATAAAACTACTTAGTCAGTTTTAGGGCTTGATGAGTCCCAAGAAGGAGGTTATAATTAGAAGTAATCAATCATATGTCTACCCAAGAAATTATCCAAACTAACTCCTGCCTGCCCTTCATGCCTTTTACATTTATTTTATTTTATTTTTGTGAGGGTGGGATGTGGCTTCTGTATTCTGCACTGGGAAGACCTCACCTAGGATATTGTGTTCTCTTCTGGAAAGCTCACCTCTGGAGGTCTTTTAATCAAACTGAAGAATGGTGAAGGGCAAGGAATGAGAATATTTCTGGGTCATTGTAAATCACATGAGAAGGTACCTGAAAGAGCTGAGAATGTTTCATCTGGAGAAGGAAAGAATTAGGAACTTGATAGCTCTTTTTGATTATTTTAAGGACTCATGTGTAGTAAGGTTTGGATTGATTTTGAGAGGTTCTGGAGGAGAGAACTAGGATAAAAGGTGGAAATAATGGGAGGGAAAATTTAACTTCATATAAAATAATTTCCAACCATTAAAGAACATCTCAAAATGAATCAGGCTACTTCAGAAAATAAATTCCTCAATCCTGTATGTGCTTAATAATAGGCTAGAGAGACACTTTCATAAAAAATTAATCTAGATTACCTGTTAAATGATAAAATTCCTTTTACATTCATGTTTTATTTTAGTTTTATCATATTATTCTTAAAAATAAATTTTAAGTTTTATTTTAGAATCAGTGGTTGCTTAGAAGTATTTATTACATAAGTATCTTGTGTGACGCTGAGGTTTGGAGCACGATGATTGACTCCGTCATCCAGGTACTGAGCATAGTACCGAAGAATTAGGTGGTTTATGTATGTATGTATGTATGTATGTATGTATGTATGTATGTATGTATTTGAGGCAGAGGCACACTCTGTTGCTCAGGCTGGAGTGCAGTGGAGCGATCTCGGCTCACTGCAATGTCCGTCTCCTGGGGTCAAGCAATTATCCTGCCTTAGCCTCCCAAGTAGCGGGGATTACGGGTGCTTGCTACCACGCCTGGCTAATTTTTGTAATTTTAGTAGAGATGGGGTTTCACCATGTTGGCCAAGCTGGTCTTGAACTCCTGACCTCAGGTGATTGGCCCGCTTCAGCCTCCTAAAGTACTGGGATTACAGGCATGAGCCACTGTGCCTGGCCAAGAATTATTTTTTTAACCTTTGTCTCCACACTTTGTCTCCCTCTAGTAGTCCCCGGTATCTGTTGTTGTCGTCTTTATGCCCATGAGTACTCAATTTTTAGCTTCTACTTAGAATACGTGAGAACATGCGATATTTACTTTTCTGTTTCTGCCTCAATTTGCTTGAGATAATGCCTCCATGCCTTAAATTTGTTCCCAGAGAAATAATAAATATTTTAGATGATGGATATGCTAATTACCATAATCTGAGTTTTACAAGTTTAAGATTTTTTTTCCTGTTACTTCACAGTTTAACTCCATTTTTCTTCAGGAATATTATTCTATATTATTTCAGTCCTTCTGAATTTGAGATCTTTTTTGCCTCAGCATGTGGACTACCTTAGTAAATATTCCATGTATCTTTAGAATACATAGAATTCCATCTGTAGATGTTCATTCCATTTGTAGATGTCCATATGTTCATTATGTTTACTTATTTGATAGTGTTTGTGTCAGATGAAAAAGAATATCTTAGATCTTTTGTAAAGAAATGATTGCACCCATAGCAAGGAGTGTGGTTGGCTGTCAGCCTATGGCTGCTAGCTCCGTTAGGGTCTATCTCAGGTTTTGAGTTGAGGTTACTTTCTTCTTGCCAATGCCTGAACCCAACATGAGGCTCTTATAAAAGCAAATCTTTGTTCCAGAGCTTCCCATGGGGTTGGCCAATACTTTACGAGATCTTATATCACCATCTGATGGGTTCTTCTCTGTAAGCCTTTCTCCTTTCCTTTCTAAGATGTTGCTTGTCAATGCAACTTCTGTAAATCTAACATTATCTCAGTGTCTTGATTGCTGGAGAACCTGACTAGCATAGTTGGCATGAGGAGTGGTTTGATAATGGAAGCCGTGCTCAATTAGCAAGTCACTGAAAACTAAGCATGAGAGCCAGAGCACTTTGGCAGCTTACAAAGAAGCCCTTATCTCATGCAGTAGATTAGCAGAAAAAGCTGAAGATCAAACCCTTGTCTAAGAGTCAGAGCAGGTGAACTTTCAACACAGTTGAATGCACAGATGCAGCTGTGAGATGTCCAAGTCAGGGCCCTAGCTAGAGGACCTGGAACCGCACCCCAAGGTTAGTGTTATCTGGGTGAAATTTTCCCTCCTCCAGTTTGATTCCCCAGACTTCTTTGAATCTTCTGAGCTTTCAGAAGGACCTTTTTCCCATCCCAGAAGGCACTACCACTATCCCTGTGCAGAAAGTAATGTAGAGGGACAGAGAAGAAGGGAGAACGTGAGTACCAATTATTTTGACTATGGGGGAATAGCTGGTCTGATCCAGTTGTACCATTGTGTCTGTAAGTGAAGCTTTTTCCTTTAACTTTTTAAATGGACTTTATTTTTTACATCAGTTTGAGGTTCACAGCAAAATTGAGTGGAAGATACGTGAATTTCCTAAATATCCCCTGCATCCACATGTACACAACCTCCCCTACCATGAAAATCCTGCACAAGAGTGGTACAGTTCTTACAATCAATGAATCTATATTGACATCATTATCAAAGTCCATGTTTTATATCAATCTTGGTGTTACACATTCTGTGGGTTTTGTTAAGTTTATACTGATGTATATACAGGATTAGTACCATACAGAGTAGTTTCACTGCCCTGAAAATCCTCTGTCCTCCATCTATTCTCCTTCCTTCCCCCTAACCACTGACAAACACTGATCATTTCACTCTCTCTATAAGTTTTAACTTTTCTAGACTGTCATTTAGTTGGAATCATACAGTATGCAGTCTTTTCAGATTGGCTTCTTTCCCTTAGTAATGTGCATTTTTGTTTTCTCCCTAGTAGTCTTTTCTTCACTTAATACCTTATTAATTTTTAGTGCTGAATAAGATTCCATTGTCTGGATCCTGATTTCTTTTGGTGTGTTAGCATGATATATCTTTCTCAATCAATTACTTTCAATATGTACGTATCTTTATATTTAAAGTGTGCTTCTTGTAAACAACATATGGTTAGGTCTTGATTTTTTATTCATTCAGACAATCTCTGTCTTTTAATTGGTATTTTTAGGCCACTGATGTTTAAAGCGATTATTGACATACTTGGAATAACATCTACCATATTCACTAGTGTTTTCTATTTTTTGCCCTTGTCCTTTATTCATAGTTTTGAATTCTACTTTTTCTTCCCTTTATGCTTTTAATTGAGCAATTTATTTAATACCATTTTATCTCCTTTCTTAGCATATCAGTTATACTTTATTTTCCTATTTTTAAGAGGTTGTCCTAGAGTTAGCAATATAGATTTACAATTCTTTAACATCCACTGTCAAATGACACTATGCTGCTTTATGGTACTATGAGTACTTTATCGTAATAAAATAACCCCCATTACCAGAATTATTGCTGTCATTTATTTTATTTATACAAATGAATTGGTTACAAGTTTCCTCAAATTTTGTTTGTCTGAAGAAGTGTTTATTTCTCTTTCACTTTTGAAGGATAATTTCTTAGGACACAGAATTCTAGGTTGCTGGGAATTTTTTCTCTTAAAGCATTGAATATTTTACTTTATTCTCTTTTTGCTTGCATGGTTTCTGAGAAGTAATTGGATATGATTCTTATTTTTGCTCCTATTTAAGTAAGGTGTTTTGTTTCCTCTGGTTTCTTTCAAGGTCTTTTGTCTTTGATATTCTGAGTTTAAGTATAATATGGCTAGGTTGTTTTGTTTTCCCACTTACCCTGTTTGGTGTTCTCTGAGCTTCTTGGATCTGTGGTTTGGTGTCTGACTTTAATTTTGGGGGAATTTTCATCCATTATTGCTCCAAGTATTTCTTCTTTTCTCTCCCTTGTTGTCTTCTCTTTCTTCTCAGTTTGCATATGTTATACTTTTTGTAGTTCTTCCACAGTTTTAAAATACTTTTTGGGTTCTTTTTTCAGCCATTTTTCTCTTTACTCTTTAGTGTTTGAAATTTTCATTGAGTATTCTCAAGTTCAGAAATTCTTTCCTCAGCTGTGTTCAGTCTAATAATAAACCTATCAAAGGCATTCTTCAATTGTATTAGTGTATTTTTGATCTCTAGCCTTTCTTTTTTATTTCCCTTGTTAGAACTTCTGCTGACATTGCTCATCTGTTGTGATGTGTTATCTCCTTTATGCATTAGAGCCCTTAGCATAATAATCGTAGTTGTTTGAAATTTCTGGTCTGATAATTCCATCATCTCTGCCACATGAGTTTGGTTCTTATGCTTGCTCTATCTCTTCAAACTATGTTTGTGATTTTTGGTATGCCTTGTAATTTTTTCCTGATAGCTGGACATGATGTACTGGGTAACACGAACTGTGCTAAATAGGCCTTTAGTAATGAGGTGGTAAGGTGTGAGAGGAGGGAAAGTGTCCTATAGTTGCCTGATTAGGTCTCAGTGTTTTAATGAGCTTATGCCTCTGAACTGTTAACCTCACACATGCTTCTCACTTCTCCCATGGATTCCTCCCATCCCTGGCCCCAGGTGGGACAGAATAACTAGATTGGACTGGAGTTGGGTATTTTTCTTCTTTTATGTGGAAAGCTACAGAAGGCTCGAGTTGGGTATTTCCCTCCCCCAGTTTAGTTAGGCCCCCAAACAAAACAGTGGTCTAGGCTCTAGGAAAACAGCTTCTTCTGGGGGCAGGTCTTATCACTAGCAGAATACTTTGGTAAATTTCAAAATGATTACTTTTTTCTTCCCTTGCAGGAAGCATGAAGGGATTTTTAAATTATCTTATTTCTTTTTCATTTCTCTTCTCCTCTTTCACTGTCAAAACGTGGTTTAGCTCCAGGAGCTAAAGCTCACAAAAGTGTAGGGGTACTCCTTTAACTGGGTTTCCCTGGACTTTTTGACTCTCAACATAATCTATAGTGAGCCTCTAGTAATTTATTAATTACAGCTCAGGTTTTCTTACCCAGTGCTGGTCCCCATGGAGGCTTCAGCTTTTGGGTCTTTGCTCTGGTAAGTTGTGATTCTCTGTATTCACGTATCTGTCTTTCCAATTTGGGGGCCAGTGATGTTCCCTGTGACCTTACTTCTCTGACAGATCTAAGAAGAGTTGTTGATTTTTCAGTTGGTTCAGCTTTTTACTTGGTAGGAATGAGTGACAACTTCTAAGCTCTCTACCTACCAGACTGTAAATTGGAAGTTTGTCCTTAAAATGTCAATTCTAGTTTTTAAAACATTATTACTACCACATATCTTTTGAGAATAAGCTATCTACCTGTTCATTAGCTAAGTTACTTTGTATTGTTCAATCTATGTTTTAAATGTTAAATTTGAAGTCTTCTTTGTTTATCAAAATGCAGTGCTTGCTTCCAAATCTTGTTTATTCCCAGGGTTTTTTTTTCCTTTTCTTTAGATGTTTAAAATAGTCTGATAATTCTGATATTTACATTCTTTGAGGGTTATCTGTAACTATTTATGTGGTTTCTTTTATGATTTTTGACTCTAAACTGCTCATTTCCTTTGGAGCTTTATATATGGAAAGTTTTTGTTTTCCTGAATGGATGTTGCACATCCCTGGAGATGATTTTACTTTCTTCTACCAGTCATCAGGGAACACTGCAAACCTTACCACATTTTAAATTAAAATTTCTGCTGCCAAGTTTTACTCCTGAACATGTGGGTAACATAAATTCAAGCAAAAATCCATGTGACACTGAGTTCATGGTTACAAATTCTCATGGGAGATTTTATTTTCTTTCATCCAGTTCTAAGTTTAAAATGGATAAATATTTTTGCTGTCCCTTCTTTATAATGGGTTCATTTTCATTCATTCTTTCACTTAACGTAGGGCACTTTGGGGTACCAGATTTATCAGGCATATTTTATTAAACTACCCATGTCACATTAAAAACTGGCTGAGGCAGGAGAATGGCGTAAACCCGGGAGGCGGAGCTTGCAGTGAGCTGAGATCCGGCCACTGCACTCCAGCCCGGGCGACAGAGCGAGACTCCGTCTCAAAAAAAAAAAAAAAAAAAAAAAAAAAAAAAAAAAAAAAAAAAAAAAACTTCTGTTCTTTCTAGCCCATGCAGTCCTAGGGGAACAGGAAACTTTAGTCTAACAAAATTTGGCAGAAGTTTTCAGAATAAAAGCTACATTTCACACACTTCATTTGCTTCTCAGCTTCTGTTTACATTTTATTTTAGCCCTCTGTGGTTTCTTCACTATCTCTACAGCTTAATGATGTATTCATATGTATTTAATTTTTCCCAACTTATACATACATATATGTTTCTCATCAGGAGGATTATTTTGTAAAAGAATTATTTTTTTCTTTGTTTCAGCTAACAACATTTGTGTTATATATTTATTTTTCATACTTACCTCTACTTAGAGATAGTAAATTGCATTTTATGTTTATCTTGTTAAATCTATGTGTTCAATCATGTAAGTCAGAATGTTATATGTACTTTGTAAAATTGTGCTTCAAATAAGTTTAATCAATGGTTTAATTCATCACCCATTAATTAATTTCATTACGTTGTTTATGACCTGCTTATTTGGTATAGTGAATATTAATTGAAAACATTTACATCCATATTAAAACAGAATTACAATGTTCCTGGAAAGCCACTTTCCTGAGAAGAACTGCAACAGAGTTTCATGATATCAAGAAGGCTTTATGTTCTTGTGAGAATGTTTGGCTGTAAGTTCCTATCAAGATTCTACAAAGTAATTTTTATATGTCGCTGTAAAGATGTCATCTAATGTGCTGTATTGTGATGATGTTTATTTAGTTTGCCCTGTTATTCTCTTCTTTCTTATCCCTAAATAGAGTTTATTGCTGAAGTTATTTCTTTATGGAAATTTATGGTACACTTGCCAGTGCTTTGTTCTGTCAGGACGCTGGAGTGTAATTCAGTAAGTAATGTACCTATGAGCACACTCAAGGCCTCTTTGGAGCAATGCTATATCTGAGGGGATCTGATTTACAATCAAAGAGGCAGCCAGGCAGAATGTTGCCGGATGAAAAGTTCAAAACTCTAAATAATATATAAAATAAAAATAAAATAGAATGTATCTCATTGCATCTATTGATTAGAACTTTTTTTTGAGTTAAATCTACAAGAGTAAGCCTTCTTTAATTTCTTAGAGAAAAGTTACTAAATTAATCTAGGTGGTTATGAAAACTTTAAAATATATCATATTTTCTTCTTAGAAAAGGTAAAACAAATATACTTTGGAAGATACATAAAATAACTTTTCATAGGAATTTGAAATAGAGATTTGGAGAAATATTTTGAAGATCCCTAGTTTTAAGAGTGTTTTCTGCCATTAAATATATGTTCTAATCTGAAATAATCCTACAATTAAGAGATGGCTTTAAGGTAAAGAAAATATTATTTAGGCTTTTATGGGAATAAAAGAAACTTCCAAATTTCATCATATCTATAAAATACAAGTTCCTTATACTTTAATTTAGTGTATATTGCAGAAAACAAACTTCTAATAGTGCCTTAAAAGGGCATTGTCTCTCAACATGGCAGTCACAATTCTCAAAAGTCTGAACATATCCTAGACTATAGTGAATTTTTTTTTAGAAATAAAGGCACCTTTAGGTGTTGAACTTTGGTCAAACAGAAAATTAGAAAAAGAATGAAAAAGAATTAGGATCAAAGCAATATTTCACATGTGTAGCTGGGGCTGATCAGTGTTTTATGAGCAATAAGGATTTTATCCAATGATAATGTAGACTAGTAGGTGTGAATATATTTTTGTCATTTAAACCAGCTTGCCAGACTTTTGATATATGATATGATGACGAATTAGTGTGTGTTAACAGCTCCCTTTCCATGTATTCAACTTTGTAAGTGTCCCACAGTGAGAGAGAGGAAGGTGACAGGCTCTCATTTTTCAGAGACAGGTCTTACCTTGTAGCCTACGTTGAAGTTAAGCGGCACAATCATAGCTCACTATAGCCTCTAACTCCTGGGCTTAAGTGATCCTCCTCCCTTAGCCTCTGAAGTAGCTGGGACTACAGGTGCATGACACCATACCCACTAATTATTACTTTTTATTTTTGTAGAAGCCAGGTCTCTCTATATTGCCCAGGCTGGTCTCAAACAGCTGGTCTCAAACAATCTTCTTGCCTTAGCCTTCCAAAGGGCTGGGATTACAAGTGTGAGTCACCACACCCAGCTGGCTCTCATAACCTGGGATTAAAACAGCAAAAGGCAAAAAAATGCACAAACAAAATGCCTAGATCTACAAAAAGTGTAAGAGTCACTGAGGAAGAAATAGCAGTCAAAAAAGGATGAGAACTACAGATCATGGATAGGTAGACTGGGGGGTTATGGTTTTTGTTGCAGTTATAAAATGATGGTTCATTGATAATCTCTGGTCACTATGAAAAAGCCCAAACCCTAGCAAAAAAAAGGAGCTGCCCAAAGAAAGAACCCAAGATATCCGCGGAGAGTTAACTTCAAGGATTCATCTGAATGTTATCAGTGCATGCATTAGAGAAAAGAGCCCCAGCCTAGTCAAAAAGCAAACAAACAAAAAACAAACCTGAAACAACTAAAAGGGTCAGTGCCTGGTACTCACACAGGCATGGGAATAATGCCTATTCACAACAGTTAGACCAAATAGTTCATAATCCACAGGGCATTGGATAGTCTATGCAGAGTATCTTATCTCAGTGGTAAGTAATAATTAACCCTACACTGAGGACCACTCCAGACCCACTAAAAATCATAAAACCAACACCTAAGAATATCGGACAGTTTCTCAGTAATTTAAAATGAATTTCAGAAAAATCCCTCAAGAATATTTATAAGAATTTTTAAAATCCAGTAACATCAAGGTAAAATTCATAATGTCTTGTATCCATTCAATGATGACCAGGCATGAAAAATGAAACCAGAAAACAAGACCGATATGAGGAGATTAATCAATTGACTCAGAATTTGTGTAGTTGTTAGAATTAGCAGACACCTACATTAAAACTTAATGTAAAACTTTTCATAGTTTCTAAAGTTACATTGAAACAATGAGATACCATTTCACACTGTTTTGAATGTCTAAAATTAAAAGGACTGATAATGCCATGTGTTGGGAAAAATGTGGAGGAAGAGTAATTCTCATCCTTTCTTATTAGAGATACAAAATATCACAAAACCTAAAGATTTTATGATTGTTGATAATACTAAATATACACCTACCCTATGACCCAGGAACTCCCACTTCTAGGTACTTATCTGAAAGAAATGAAATCACATTGCTGCAAAAAGTCTTGTGTAACAATTTACATGGTAGATGTGTTAATCATATTCAAAACCTGGAAACAGCTCAGATGCATCAGCAAGAAAAGGAATATGCAAACTGGATAAAATAGAAATGATGATACAGTAAAATGCAATGTTAAAGTGGAATAGAACTCACAGATTAAAAGGAGGAACTACTAATACAAACACAACGCAGATGATTATCACAGATATTATACTGACTGGAAGAAACAAGCAAAAATATAATGCATGATTTGATTCTATAAAGTTCTATAACAGGCAAATAATGGAAAGCAGAACAGTAGTTGACTTGGGAGCGGGGTTGGGATTGATGTCACATGGGCATGATTTAACTTTCTAGGGTGATAGAAATGTTCTATAATTTCATACGGGTATGAGTTACATGTCCACAAACAACCATACATATTTTTGAAGACTACATACAAACAAAAGTATTTATTAAACACTTTACATTGGTGGTGTAAATGCCCCAATTAAAAGACATAGACTGGCAAATTGGATAAAGAGTCAAGACCCATTGGTGTGCTGTATTCAAGAGACTATCTTATGTGCAAAGACACACATAGGCTCAAAATAAAGAGAGGGAAGAAAATTATCAAGCAAACGGAAAGCAGAAAAAAGCAAGGGTTGCAATCCTAGTCTCTGACAAAACAGACTTTAAACGAACAAAGATTAAAAGAGACAAAGAAGGGATTACATAATGGTAATGGGATCAATTCAACAAGAAGAGCTAACTATTCTAAATATATATGCACCCAATACAGGAGCACCTAGATTCATAAAATAAGTTATTAGAAACCTACAAAGAGACTTAGACTCCCACACAATATTAGTGGGAGACTTTAACACACCACTCTCAAGATTAGACAGATCAATGAGATAGAAAATTAACAAGGATATTTAGGACTTGAATTCAGCTGTGGAACAAGTGGACCTAATAGATATCTACAGAACTCTATACCTCCAAACAACAGAATATACTTTATTCTCAGTTCTACATGGCACTTACTCTAAAATTGACCACATAGTTGGAAGTAAAACATTCCTCAGCAAATGCAGAAGAAATGAAGTCATAACAAACAGTCTCTCAGACCACAGTGCAATCAAATTAGAACTCAAGATTAAGAAACTCACTCAAAACCACACAACTACATGAAAATTAAACAACCTGCTCCTGAATGACTCCTGGGTAAATAATTAAATTAAGTCAGAAATCAAGAAGTTCTTTGAAACCAGCGAGAACAAAAAGACAATGTACCAGAATCTCTGGAATGCAGCTAAAGCAGTGTTAAGAGGGAAATTTATAGCACTAAAAGCCCACATCAGAAAGCTAGAAAGATCTCAAATTGACACCCTAATGTGACAATGAAAAGAACTAGAGAAGCAGGAGCAAACCAATCCAAAAGCTAGCAGAAGACAAGAAATAGCTAAGATCAGACTGGAGCTGAAGGAGATAGAGACAGAAAAAAACCCTTCAAAAATCAATCCAGCAGTTCGTTTTTTGAAAAAAAATTAATAAAATAGATAGACTAGGTAGACTAACAAAGAAGAAAAGAGAGGAATTAAATAAACACAATGAAAAAATCACAGAAGGGATATCACCACTGACCACACAGAATTACAAACTACTGTCAGAGAATACTATAAACACCTCTATGCAAATAAACTAGAAAATTTAGAAGAAATGGATAAATTACTGGACATATACACCCTCCAAAGACTAACGAAGAAGAGAAATCCTTGAATAGACCAACAACATGTTCTGCAATTGAGGCAGTAATAAATAGCCTACCAATGTAAAAAAGCTCAGAACCAAATGGATTCACAGCTGAATTCTACTGGATGTACAAAGAGGAGCTGGTACCATTCCTTCATAAACTATTCCAAACAACTGAAAGGGAGAGACTCCTCCCTAACTCATTTTATGAGGCCAGCATCATCCTGATACCAAAACCTGGCAGAGACACAACAAAAAACAGGAAACTTCAGGCCAATATCCCTGATGAACATTGATGTGAAAATCCTCAATAAAATACTGGCAAATCAAATCCAGGAGCACTTCCAAAAGTTTATCCACCACGATCAAGTCAGCCTCATTTCTGGGATGCAAGTCTGGTTCAACATATGCAAATCAATAAACAAAATCCATCACAGAAACATAACCAATGACAAAAACCTCATGATTATCTCGATAGATGCAGAAAAGACCTTTGATAAAATTCAACATTCCTTCATGTTAAAAACTTTCAATAAACTAGGTATTGATGGAAGATATCTCAAAATAATAAGCAGTATTTATGACAAACCTGCAGCTAATATACTGAATGGCCAAAAGCTGGAAGCATTCCTTTTGAAAACTGTCACAAGACAAGGATGTCCTCTCTCACCACTCCTATTCAACACAGTATTGAAATTTCTAGTCAGGGCAATCATGGAAGAGAAATAAATAAAGGGTATTAAAAAAAAAAAAAAGGAAGTCAAAATATCTCTGTTTGCAGGTGCCATGATCCTATATTTAGAAAACCCCATCATCTCAGCCCCCAAACTCCTTAAAGTCTTACTTTAGGTAAACTCCTTAGTAAAGTCTCAGGACACAAAATCAATATGCAAAAATCACAAGCATATCTATACACCAACAACAGACAAGCAAAGAGCCAAATCATGAATTAACTTCCATTTACAATTGCTACCAAGAGAATAAAATACCTAGGAATACAGTTAACAAGGGACATGAATGATCACTTTAAGAAGAACTACAAACCACTTCTCCAGGAAGTCAAAAAGGACACAAACAAATAGAAAAATATTCCTTGCTCATGGATAGGAAGAATCAATATCATGAAAATGGCCATGCTATACAAAGTAACTTACAGATTCATGGCTATTCCCATAAAACTAACATAGACATTCTTCACAGAATTAGAGGAAAAAAAAAAAAAAACTACTTTAAACTTCATATGGAAACAAAAAAGAGTCCGCATAACCAAGACAATCCTAAGCAAAAAGAAAACAAAGCTGGAGGCATCACACTGTCTGCCTTCAAATTATACTACAGGCTACAGTAACCAAAACAGCATGGTACTGGTACCAAAATAGACATAAAGATCAATGGAACAGAATAGAGACCTCAGATGTAAGACCACACATCTACAACCATCTGTGCTTTGACAAATCTGACAAAAACAAGCAATAGGGAAAGGATTTCCTATTTAATAAATGGTGCTGGGAAAACTGGCTGGCCGTATGCAGAAATGGAAACTGGACCCCTTTCTTACACATTATACAAAAATTAAGATGGATTAAAGACTGAAATGTAAAACCCAAAATTATAAAAACTCTAGAAGAAAACCTAGGCAATACTATTCAGGAATAGCCATGGGCAAAGATTTTTTGATGAATTAACCAGAAGCAATTACAACAGAAGCTAAAATTGACAAATGGGATCCAATTAGAGAGCTTCTGCATAGCAAAAGAAACTATCATCAGCATGAAGAGGCAACCTACTGAATGGGAGAAAATTTTTGCAATCTAGCCATCTGAGAAAGGTCTAATATCCAGAATTTACAAGGAATTTAAATTTACAAGAAAAAACAATTTACAAGAAAAAACAACCCCATCAAAAAGTGGGCAAAGGATATGAACAGACACTTCTCAAAAGAAGGCATTTATGCGGCCAACAGACATGAAAAGAAGCTCATCATCACGGTCATCAGAGAAATGCAAGTCAAAAACACAATGAGATACCATCTCACGCCAGTGAATGGCGATTATTAAAAAGTCAAGAAACAACAGATGCTGGAGAGGCAGTGGAGAAGTAGGAATGTTTTTACACTGTGGTGGGAATGCAAATTAGTTCAACCATTGTGGAGGACAGTGTGGAGATTTCTTAAGGATCTAGAACCAGAAATACCATTCGACCCAGCAATCCCATTATGGGTATATACCCAAGGAATATAAATCATTCTATTATAAAGACACACGCACACATATGTTTATTGCAGCAGTATTCACAATAGCAAAGACATGGAACCAACCCAAATGACCATCGTTGATAGACTGGATAAAGAAAATGTGGTACATATACACCATGGAATACTATGCAGCCATAAAAAGGAATGAGATGATGTCTTTTGTAGGGTCGTAGATGAAACTGGAAGGCATCATCCTCAGCAAACTAACACAGGAACAGAACACCAAACACTGCATGTTCTCACTCGTAAGTGGGAATACTTGAACAATGAAAACATATGGACACAGGGAGGGGAACAACACACACAAGGGTCTGTTGGAGGTGGGGGGCGCAAGAGGAGGGAGAGCATCAGGACAAATAGCTAATGCATGTGGGGTTTAAAATCTACGTGGTGAGTAGGTAGGTGCAGCAAGCCACCATGGCGCACATATACCTGTGTAACAAACCTGCATGTTCTGCACATGTATCCTGGAACTTAAAGTAAAAAACACAAAACAAACAAAAAAAACACCGTACATTGGATAATATATGGGTATGGAAATAAAAAGTAATAAATAATTAGGTAAAAATTATAGTGGCCTTGCTCAGATAATCACTATATGCCCTGAAATTAGGGCTATGAGCAACTCAACACTTTGTCTAAATCAATAAAGAAAAAATACAAGTGTTTTGGAGTTAGAGGGTTGTAAAAGTTCACCAAAGCACTTTGCTTTCATGCTGTGTAAATTACTGCAAGTTCATTAGGTATCTGAAAAACATGTCATGTGAACAATGCCTATCTTACCTTGAAAAGACAGAGCACTTTTTGTTTACACACACATATACAGTAGGTTCATTTGTTCATATTGGTGATAAGTTAGAGAAAAATTAGCGAATAATTTTATTTAATATAGTGAATTGACATTTTTAATTCTTAAAAATGTTAGCAACCATTTTTATAATTATATTTTTAATATATTCTCATCTGTCAGTAATGTTTTGTAGAACTTTGCATTCAGTATTTTACATGTCTAAAATAGTAGTTCGAACCATTTTTCAATCTACCTATGTGTGGCCCTCTTCCCATCATGTACTCTAGAGATCCTCTTACCTTTTCCCAGGAGTATATCTGCCTCCTCTCTAACCAATATTAATAGAAACAGTGAGAAAAATATTAAAAGAAATAAGAATTCTGTAGTTCAGTGAGTCACTCTGTTGGTAGCACAACTATTTAGCTTTTCCAAATATTGGCTTGCTTATCTTCGCCAGCCTATTAACTTTTCCTGGTGATTTTCATAGCTTTGATTCTATCAGTTTGCCCACTTCCCAACACTTGTTCTGAGCATCAAGCACTCTACCTGGCTCTTAATTGATCTTCATTTAAAGCATTTATCTTACTGATAGAATTTCTAAGCCTGTACTTACTTTCATTTCTCCCCTAATTGTGTCAAGTAGATCTGAATTATCTTTTAAAAGGGATAAATGTAATATCATTGCGCTTCCTGATAGCTATTCCCACTGCACTCATTCTGCATCACTCCTTCTGGATGAATGAGCTCTATTTTATGACTTAAATATTAAAGAGGCCCTCTTTCTTTTGCTTCTGAAATGAACCAGGCAGCAAGATCTAGATCCACAAAATTGAAGATTTAAGAATTAATAGAACAAACACAATTTTTATCTTCTTCTTGCACAATCCCTGCCGCACTGAATGTATACTGCAATGTAAAGGACCCAGCTCCTACAGATTGTGATTTTTGTCCTGTAAAATACTGCCTCTAAGTCTGATATTATATTGGGAACACAGACTCCACTCATGTGCAATAACTTCAAAATATTTTTGACAGTTATTTTTTCTCTTCATTTTTTCCCCCTAAGATTTTATAACTACAAAATTACCCTTGGAAGTAGTTGGTCCAGAAACACTGAAGGTTTGTATGAACCTTCCACCCTGTCTCTTCTATCACATAGCAATGACTGCTAAACTGGAAAATTTAAAGAAGACATAAAGACTAAAATCCATGACAAACATCTCAGTGGACTAGTCTAAATGGAAGTGCAAAACAGTAAATGTGCACTGAAGTACAAAACCAACCGAGTTCTACATGACTGAATATACGCATAGATGGCCAGGAATTCAGCTCCTACAAAGAGAATTAGAACCAATGTGTATTGACTCTTGCCAAAAAGTAGAGACCATCTTGGCTATGAAAATAGTCCTGGTCACAGCTCCCACTAAAAAATGAAAACTTAAAAATAATGATAATTTTAAAAGCTGGGATCTACCTTTTAGGGTTGAGGAAAGTTGAAAGTTTTGCACTGAGTTACTTGAAATAATGGGAGAAAACTCAGACAACTGTGAAGCCCCCACAGGTAACTCAGGAACTGGATAGTTTGCCCGGTTAGGATTAGAGACTTGAGATGTCTTATGTAGCAATAAACTGAAGCTATCAGTGGCATACAAAGAAAACCCAAAGAAAGCAGAAAGGAAATAATAAGTACTAAAGGTAAAATCAGTAATTTAAAAAAGAATATATAACCCAATAGAATCAAAGATTAGTTCTCCAAAAAGACAAATAAATGGATGAACTTTGGCTTAAATAAAAATAATTAATACTAAATTATTAATGTATTATAGCGTATATGTTTGTATTGAAATATTAAATACAAAATTTAAAATGAATAAAGAGAAGAAACAAATTACTGATAGTAGAAATAAAAATGAGAACATAATCATAGATCCTACAGACATTAAAAAGGCAATACACGATGCCTAAAATTTACATGGAAAGGCAAGTGACATACCTAAGGCAATGTTAAAAAGGAAGAATAGAGTGGGAGCAAACATCCTGCTGGAATTGAGAAAATACCACAGAGCCGAAAACAGCATCAAGCGATACTGACAGAGGGATCAACACATAGATCAATGGAATAGCATAAAAAACACTTAATAAGTGTCCCACACAAATCTTGTCAAACTGATGGCTTTTTTTTGTTTTGCTCTTTTTTTTTTTTTTTTTTTTTTTTTTTTTTTTTTTTTTTTATAGATGAGTTTTGCTTTATTGCCTAGGCTGGAGTGCAGTGGTGTGATCATAGCTTACTGCCATCTTAAATTTCTTGGCTCGGCCAGGCACGGTGGCTCACGCCTGTAATCCCAGCACCTTGGGAGGCCAAGGCGGGTGGATCACGAGGTCAGGAGTTCAAGACCAGCCTGGCCAAGATGCTGAAACCCCGCCTCTACTAAAAATACAAAAAAGTTAGCTGGGTGTGGTGGCAGGCACCTGTAATCCCAGCCACTCAGGAGGCTGAGGCAGAAAATTGCTTGAGCCCGGGAGGTGGAGGTTGCAGTGAGCCAAGATCGCGCCACTGTACTCCAGCCTGGGCAACAGAACAACACTCATCTAACAAACAAATTCCTGGGCTCAAATGATCCTCCTGCCTCAGCCCCCTGAGTGGCTGGGACTACAGGTGTGCGCTGCTATGCCCAGCTAGTATTTTTTATGTTTTAAAATTTTTTGTAGAGACAGAGTTTCACCATCTTCCCCAGGTTGGACTCGAACTCCTGGGCTCAAGCAGCCTTCCTGTCTTGGCCTCCCAGAGTGCTAGGATTACAGGCATGAGCCACCATACCCAGGCCCAAATAATTTTTAACAAAAGTGCAAAAACAGTTGAATGAAAGGATAGCCGTTTCAACAATTGGTGTTGGTCCAATTGGTCAACATGGCCAAAAAAAAAAAAAATAATAATAATAATAAAAATAAATAAATAAATAAAAAATAAATAAAATAACAATAAAAATATCTTAAGAAATATACCTTATAACATTAACTTACAATGAATCATGGACTTATATGTAAAATGTAAAACTAAAACACTTTTAGAAGAGAGGAAAAAAGAGACTTTGAGGCTTGGGGCTAGGCAGTTTTTAGAGTTGACACCAAAAGCATGATTTAAAAAAGAAAAAAACTGATAAATTGGATATTATAAAAATTCAAGCTGTTTTGCTATAAAAGACCCTGGTAAGAGTATGAAAACCCAAGCTACATACTTGGAGAAAATATTTACAAACCGTATATCTGACAAGGGACCTATATCTATAACATATAAAGAACTCTGAAAATGTAAGAGTAATAAACAAAACAATCCAACTAGAAAATATACAAAAGACATGAACAGGCAGTTCCCCCAAAAAAGATATAAAGATGCCAAATAAGCACATGAAGATATTCCACATTACTAGCCACTAGGGAAATGGAAACCAAAATAATGAGATACCACTACAAACCTATTAGAATAGCTAAAATAACAAAAATTTAAAATAGTGATAACACCAAATGCTGGTGAAGATGTGGATAAACTAGATTACTTATAAATTGCTGGTAATCATATAAAATGGTACAGAATTCTAGAAAATAGTTTGGTAGTTTACTATAAGAATAAACATAAACTAATCCTAAAGACCTGCCAATTACACTCTTAGGCATATATCTCAGAGAAACCAAAAGTGACATTCACATAGAAACCTGCATGTAAATGTTCATAACAGCTTTATTGATAATAACTCAAAAACTGGAAACAATTCAGATGCCCTGTCATAGGTGAATGGTTATACAAATTGCGATACTTCCATACAACAGAGTATTACTTAGCATTAAAAGACACAAAATATTGATAACACTCAATAGCTTAGATGTATCTTTGAATGAAAATAGCCAATTTAAAAAGGTTACACACTGTATAATTCCATTTATGTAACTTTTGACATAAAATTATAAAGATAGAGCACAGATTAGTGGTCACCATGGTTAGAATTGGAAAGAGAGATAGGCATGGCTATAAAGAGGCAGCACAAAGAAGCTTTGTATCATGAAACAGTTTGCATCCCCCATTGTGGTGATGGTGACACCAATCTATGTGACAAAATTGCATAGAGCTACACACACACTCTCTTTCTCTCTCTCTCCCCCCGTCCCCCTCACTCTTGAATAAATGAGTGCGTGTAAAACTGGTAATATTCAAGTAATCTCTGTGGATTGTATCTATGTTAATTTCTGGTTTTAATATTGTGCTACAGATATGCAAGATTTTACCATTGGGAGAAACTGGCTGAGAGTCAACGAGACTTCTATGTACACTTTTTTTACAACTTCTTGTGAATCTATAATTATTTAAAGGAAAAATTTAACCGCCTCCCTTCCCCAAAAAGACAGTCAACTGATTTTGAAAAACATCAGTGAATACATTTGACAATCGACATAAAATGGACAAAGTTCTGAAAAAACTGAACTTTAAAATCATGCAAAAAAGCCAGTATAAGCCTGTGTTTTTCTAAAAATAAATTTAAGCTGTTACTTATAAACTTTCTCAAATGAAAACCATATGGCATCGCAAGAGAATTCTGTCAAACATATAAGCAACAACACATCTTCTAGGGAATAGAAAAGGAAAAAAAAAGTTTCCAAATTAATTTTTGAGGCTACTATAACCTGATACTGAAACTTATGTCGTTACAAGAAAGGAAAACTACCGATCAAAATCTCTTATGATTATAGATACAAAAATCTAAAGGAATCTTAGAAAAATTAATTCAGCAATATATATAAAAAGTTTAATGCATCAAGACCAAGTGGGTTTTATTTTAGAAATTCAAAGTTGATTAAAAGAAAATGGAAAAAGTATATAAGCATATCAACAGGTGGAGAAAAATATATTTGGAAAATTTGACAGTCATTCATAATAAAACTTCTTAGAAAGATAAATGAAGTAATCCTTCTAAAGAGTGGTTAAAAACAAACCTACAGCCAACTCCATACTTAGTGGTAAAATACTAATAGATTTCTCCCTAAGGCCAAGGATAGAATTAGAACATCTGTTATCATTTCTTCTATCCAATAATATATGGGATTTTCCAGCCAGTGATGGATAAGAAAACTTGTTAACGAATCAGGTATAAATATTAGAAAGCAAGAAATACAATCAGTTTACAAAACAGATAACACAATAGTGTATGTAGAAGAGTCAAACTGCTATACTGTTAAAGAATTTCCAAACTTAAAAGTATTGAGTGATTTTAGAAAGTAGGCTGAATGCATACTATATTTTATATGCCATCAATAAGCAAATAGAAAACAAAATATACAAATCATATCATGTGAGGAACATAAAATGCCAAATATCTATAAACAAAATGTTTGAGAGGTTGATATTGAAGACTACAAATAAATTGCTGTTGAGAGGCTGAAGAAGACCTCCTTAAATGGAACAATATACAATGTTCATGTTAAAGCTTTGCTTTATGTCATTTTCCTCCACAATGATTTATACATTCAATGCAACTGTATAAAAACACTTGTAGTCATATCTTGTGGAAACTGACAAACAGATTCAAAAATCATGAGGAAATACAAGAAATCAAGTGTATCTAAGGTGGCTTTCAGGAAGAACAAAGCTAGAAGACTGACCACGTCAGACATGAAGACATTAAAAACTGTAGGTATTAACATGCATGATACTGGAAAAAAATAAACAAATAGAATAAAGAGGCCAGAAACCAATATAAATAAATGTAGTCTCCTGTTTCATAGGTGGCAGTGATGAAAGACTGTCTTTTTGATAAACAAAGCTGAGTCAATTAGATATCTATCTATATGCAGACAAAAAACAAACTTTCCCTGTATCTTTTTCAAAAATCGATTTCAGATCTGAATGTGAAAGATCAAACAATAAAACTTTTATAATAAAACATAGGTCTATGCCTATGCATTATGCAAATATTTCTTCAATTAGACAGAATATATTACTCATAAAAGAAAAATGATAAATTTTTGTATTTATGTTCACCAAAAGATAGCATTAAGAGAGGAAAAGCAAACTAAAAATTTGGAGGATGTATATGCAGTACATATATCTCACAAAGAATCTGCAAACAATATAACAACGATTTCTGCAAAGAAAACTACAGTCAATCTAAAAGAAAAGAGTAACATTTGAACAGGCACTTTACAAAAGATGATCTCCAAGTAGGCAACAGACATATGAGAAAGTATGCAATATCATTAGTCAGCATGGAAATGCAAATTAAAGTCAATATGAGGTATCAATATGTAACCACAAGAATGACTAAAATGAAATACCTAGGCAAGACCAAGTATTGTCAAGAATGCAGAGCAGGCCGGATGCAGTGGCTCACGCCTGTAATCCCATTACTTTGGGAGGCCAAGGCGGGTGGATCATGAGGTCAGGAGATCAAGACCAACCTGGCTAACATGATGAAACTCCGTCTCTACTAAAAATACAAAAAATTAGCCAGATGTGGTGGCGGGTGCCTGTAGTCCCAGCTACTTGGGAGGCTGAGGCAGGAGAATGGTGTGAACATGGGAGGTGGAGCTTGCAGTGAGCCGAGATTGAGCCACTGCACTCCAGCCGCAACAGAGCGAGACTCCATCTCAAAAAAAAAAAAAAAAAAAAAGAATGCAGAGCCAAAGGAATTTTCATATACTGCTGGTGAGATACATAGTTATAGAAGAGAAAAACCTGCCAAAAATCAAAGTCAAAATAAAATATTGAAAGGAGAGGAGAAGGGTAGAAGAGAAAGAGAATGGGGGATATAGTTAAAACACATACAGAGAAACATACTTGAATTACAAATCTTCTTGTTAGAAGACAGTAGAACAATTTTGAAAACAAACAACAAAAACTTGTCAGCCCACCATTCTATAGCCAGAAAAATTATTTTTCAAAAGTGAAGGCAATGATATTTTGAGATGAACAAAAAGCTGAAATAATTTATTGAAAGCTATATATCACCTCCCCAGTTTACTCAAACTGAGGACTTGCAGCCATGAGAGCAGTGATTTGCATAATAAGATTTCCAGTGTATGGAACTGCATAGAGATAAAGAATATACTATTATTTTAAAACAATTTAGCACTGACCCTGCTGGCTTTGTGAGCCTACTCATTCCAAAATGGTGGACGCTAAGACTGTGGTAGGCTGGGTGCTGTGGCTCAGGCCTGTAATCCCAGCAGTTTGGGAGGCCGAGGCAGGAGGATCACTTAAGCCCAGGCATTTAAGACCAGCCTGGGC
Organism: Rhinopithecus roxellana; assembly: GCF_007565055.1. Lineage (NCBI taxonomy): Eukaryota > Metazoa > Chordata > Mammalia > Primates > Cercopithecidae > Rhinopithecus > Rhinopithecus roxellana. The sequence continues at coordinate 140,677,499 of NC_044557.1, read as the reverse complement.
AACATAGCAAGACCTCATCTCTACAAATAATTGAAAAATTAGCCGGGCATGATGGCAATCACTTGTGGTCCCAGCTACTCAGGAGGCTGAGGTGGTAGGATCACTTGAGTCCAACGGGTCCAGGTTTTGGTAATCCACGATTGTGCCGCTGCACTCCAGCCTGGGTGCAAGAGTGAGACTCTGTCAAAAAAGAAAGAAAGAAACAAGAAAGAAAGAAGACTATGGATGGTATACAAAATTTTATGGATCTAGATTTATTGTCAATAAAAGAGGGCAAATATTGCTCGTGTTTTATCAAGTCTTATTTGAAAAGAAGTCAGTAAGATACTCCAGCCTGAGAGCTAGGATATATTTGTTACGTGCTGGTAATCTTTAAGGAAATGCATACATTTGTGTAGTAATATTAGAAAAAATAGTTTGATTATATGTGGTAGTAGAGCTTATATAAATTATAGAACATTGCATAAGTAGTAACTAAGCATTATCAAGAAGTATCTCAAAAAGTGCAATAAATTTGATACATGCTATGTATTTAGAAATAAGATGGAAGAAGCAGCCTCAGAGACAGAAAGGAGATGATTTTATGCAGATCTAGTTTAAGGTATGGTGATGATGAAAAGAGGCTAAAGTAAATCTAAGACTATAGAACTGTAGAGGTAAAAAATTATAACATCATAAACCTACATTTTCTTAATGTAGAAAGCATAATCACCACACACACACACAGTCTCTCTCTTTCTCTGTCTCTCTCTCCTTTTCCAAAGATGGTTAATAAAATAACGACTAGAACCAGAGTCTGTGAACTTATAATTAGCACATGTAACAAGGTGGGTTTCTAAGACATTGTGGTTAATCAGATATTGTGATATTGTGAAAAGCAGGATTCTGAGTCATAAAGTAATTTGGGAACTTTAATGAGAAATGCGAGTCTGAAAATATTCTTTGTCTTTGAACAGAGAAAGAATGTATGTGCTGATCCATGATGTAAAATAAAAATTAAGTATCAGATTTACATCTGCACAATAAGATTTGAAGGGTTACTTGTAGATAAAAGTTACTTGTAGATATCCAGACTTCATAAGTTTCATGTGATCAGCTTTGAAATGCAACCATCTATCACTTTACTTACTGATATTCAGCAGAAAACAGTATCCAATGTAAGGTTTGTATGTGCTTGTTGGTTAAGTTTCTGTGTTTTATTGGTTAGACAAGAGAGTTTCAAATTAATGTATCTATTTCTTCTCCTTTTGGTTCCAAGGTAATTAACATATTGACTTAAGCAAATTATTTTTCTTTTCAAATGCAAAATAGCTGCATTTCATTCCTGATGATTTGGTTAACGTAAATAACCTGAAATAAGGTGACAAAACAAATTAAAAATAGAAATATGAAAATAAGAGCACCAAACAAAAAGCAGAATATTACCAGGAATTATAGGCCAATATTAATAAACTAGCTCAAAAACAATTTTTCATAATAACAAAAAGTCAATTTTTAATCAAAATATTACTCATGAAAAAAATCATAGTATTGAGGAAATAAACTATTACAAACTTAATAAATTATTAAGTGTGCTTTATTTTCTCATAATAAATTATTAGAATATAAGAAAAAAGGAACAGGAATGTAACTGGATATTAAACTTTAATGCAATACGTTTGATTTTTGTAGGATCAAAAAAGAAAATGAAAAGTTGAGAGTTATAATATTAAACTAAGTGTTCGACTTAATGGTATATGCCAATTTCAGTTTCTTACAAGAATTCACCTCTTTTAAAAGTCCATGAAATATATTTTAAAAAGTAATGACACATTCAAGAAGCCAATAAATCTAAAGAAGTGAATTTTCTTAATATGATACGTTGTCTGATTACAATAAAAGATCTGGAAATTAGCAACAGACTAAAAATTACTTCTTTAATACCCTGTGGAAGTATGAAACATATTGAAAAATAATTTCATGGTCAAAAAAGAAATTAATTTGCAGTTACACAGTATTTCTATTACAACATTTTGTATTAAAACATATAAACTATGACAAAGCCAACAACCAGAGGCAAATTATAAGTCATTGAATAACTTTCATTATTAAACAACATTAAACAAAAATGAATAAAAATAAATGAGCTAACACATTTAACTCTGGAAATTAGAACATGAACAAATGCCTTGAAACCACCAAACAAAAACTTAATGGGATGAAGAAAAAGTGTTTTTGTAAAGATTCAAGAAGCAATTAAAGCACTATAAAAGAGAGAAAGTCAAGAATTGGTAAATATTATTGTCTTTCTTACTTTTTCACACAACATTAGGCATTTAAGATTTATTAAAATTTTAGGTTTTATATTATACCCATTCCATCTAACTTGAGTAAACAGCTACTGTATCTTCATAATTCTCTCTGTGATAGACATCTATCAATTGTCTTCTTAGCAAACAAGAATTTTATGAGGATCTTTGCGCATGCCTCATTATGGTCCTGCTGAAATTTCTTGGGCATATTCTGGGAACCATGATTTCTACTTTGTTCTTTATCTTCCTAAGTTCAGCCAGCTCATCTCTGGTGTAGGTATTTCTGCCTACATGCCCAGAAGCAGTACCTGAGGTTTGTACCTCTCATACCTCTCTGTCAATACTTGTCATTATTCAGCTTTCTTATGGTTACCAATCTTATGTGTACACATTGTATTAAAAGATAAACTTAGGTACATTGAAATTTTCAGGGGTTTATTTGAGCACTCAACTATTCACAGGCCTGGTAGTACCAAACCTCAAATGGTTTAGCACTCCATTGAGGAGGCTAGAATGGAAAATTTTATAAAGCGCAAAAGAAAATATACTTGATTGATACAAGTGCAAAGTTCCTAGTAAAAGATTAGTTTGTCAGCTTCTGATTGGTTAAGTGTAAATTCCATCTTACTGTTTGCATTGAGTTGGGCTTAGGTTTGCTTATAGAGGAACCCAACCCATTACAGCTTCATAGCCTGACAGCTGTACTTTTTGTAACAGGTGGCATATATTTGTTTAAGTTGCAGTGCTTCACTCTTCAATGGAGGTTGAACATACCTTTGTTTACTTGACACAATTTTATGTTTCCTGAAGAACCTATTCATATTTCCTTGTAGTGTCTTGTTTGTCTTTGGAATTCCGATTATTTGATTACCTGTGACCTCAGGTCCTCGATGGGTTCAAGAAAATTTTTTTTTTGCTGTTTTCCCAGCATAAAAGGAGGCAGTTTTGAAAGGATGGTGATGGTGAAAAATGCTGAGGCAGAGATTTGGGTTGATAAGATTTGAGAGATCCATAGAAGTAAGGAGTAGAACAGAGAATACTAGAGGATGGGAAGGGGAGAGGGAAGGGAGAGATTTGTTAAAGGGTATGAAATTACAGCTAGACAGGAGAAATAAGTTTCGATATTCTATACCACTGTAGGATGAATATAGTTAACAATAATATATTACATAGTTTCAAATAGCTGGAAGGAGAATATTGAATGTTCCCAACACAAGAAAATAATCATTGTTTGAAATGATGGATATGCTAATTACCCTGATTTGATCACTACACATTATATGTACTGAAACATCACTGTGTATCCCATCACTATGTACAATTATAATTTGTCAAGTAAAAAATTAAAACAATAACATATTGAGAGATCATTGCTAGGAGAGTAGAAAGAATGAAAGTCGGGGAGAAAATTATAAGCCTGAAATTGAAAAGACTGTGGTCCAAAGGACAGAACAAGAGTCAAAATTAAAATACGTATACCTGGCTTCTTGTTATTTCTCTTGCTAAGACACTTCTCCAATTTGTAGGTCATAGTATGTAGTGGTAAAGAGCCTGGGCTTTGAAACCAGATAGCTGGGATTTGAATCATGACTCTCTTTCCTACCAGCTCTACTACCTTGGGCAAGTTTCTTCTCTATGCATTAGTTTGTCAACCTAAAACAGGGAAGTTAATATAACCTACTTCTCAGGATGACTGTAAAAATTAAATGAGCTCACACATAAAATGTCATTACATTTAAATACTTACAGGGTGTCGGCCACTCGTTTTATCTTCATAATCACTATATCTTACCTACATTTTTCTTTCACTAATGTAAAAAGTTAGAAAAGTAGCTTCCTCAGGGTAGTTCAATGCTAAATGACGGAGTCTAGACTGGAAACTTCATGCCTTTCATCTCTGGAAAGCTAGTTCCTCTCTGTGCAATTTTGCCCTGATCATTTTGTGGTCTTTTATATTTTTTAAATTGAGGGATTAGTTGAGTATATTCTGTATTCATTTCTAGCAATCTAAACACGAAGTGAATTTGCAAAATTCATGGACTCTGTATTAATCAGTTTGGTCTGTTATAATAAAGTACCATAGAGTGTGTGGCTTACAAACCACAAAAATTTATTTCTCGCTGTTCTGGAGTCTGGATGTCTGAGATCAGGGTGCCAGCATGGTTGGGTTCTGGTGAGAGCTCCCTTCCCATTGCAGACTTCTACATTCTTGTATTCTCACGTGGTAGAAAGACAGCGACAGAGCTCTCTGGGGTTGCTTTCATCAAGGCACTAATTCTATTCATGAGGACTTTACCCTTATGACCTCATAACCTCCAATGTCTCCCGGTCTCACTGCCATCACATTGGAAGTTAGGATTTCAACATATGAATTTGAAGGGAGGAGAACAAATATTTAGTTCATAACAGGCTCACATTAGATTTAATTTTCTGTACTAATTCACTTTTATACTTCATATGCTTAACCATATCATTACAGAAAGTAAATAATTTTCTTTGGTTCAAAACCAGAGGAAAAACAGTTTAATGCTGTAATCATGACCCCAAAAGCTCCTATTTGAACCTAAATCATCTTTCTATACCTTGGTCATATCCTACCTTCTTTAAGAAAAGGATTCAGTTAATAAAAACTGTCACATTAAGAAAATGAACCCTATAGATTTTTAGCAGCATCCAATAATGAATATCCCTCACATAAATAACACATAATATGCCTTTTCATGTTGATGCTGAAAGCAGCTTTATTGGCTGCCTTTCTGTGAGACATACTTTTTTTACTCTGTACTTAAAAGTTTCCAAATAACAGTTTACTTGCAAAATTCCACTGTCAACAGACAGATTTTATATTCTTCATCATGCAAACATAAAATGGGTATATTTTGATTAAATAAAAAAGCTTACAACTCAGCATAAAGCTAAGTTTAAAATTGATTAGGTTCAAAGTTTTCATTTCATCTGAATAATGTTCAGCCCTAGAACTCTCCTGTGGCAATACAGTGGAGTATTAGTGAATAAATCTTAAAGTAAAAAATCAACGTTAGTCATGTAAATAAAATGTCATCACCAACCATTAAATCTTTTCTTGATATAATAACCTCAATTAGTCCTCATTTAAAGTACTCAAATTTAGCATTTGACCTTTTATACCTATAGACTGAAAAGCTACAGTTAAATAATCAAATATAGTAAAATGAGTTCAACCCCATTAAATCAATTTTTAAAAAGCAGCAGTAAATGCAAGTCTGATTACAGCTGTTAACTCACTGGGTACCACTATTTGAACAGTCATTCACCAGAAAAAGAAAAAAGAAATAATGAATAAAATGAATCAAAACACAGATCACAGTTTTCTAGGGTATTTTAAAAACCTGTTACATAGTTTATACTTTTTTTTTTTTTAATGTGATGAATGACCAGCTAAATTACACTCAAGAATGAGGCTAAGAGTATTTATTGTCATAGGCTCTTAAGAGACAAAGCTGCATATTTATGATAGAATGGGAATGAAAACAAAAAGGCTGGGAAAAGGAAAATCTAAAATGGGGGAACAAATCTCCCTCCCTACCAAATGGACAGAGGTGAAGGAAAGAAATCAACAAATTAGATGCAAATAATTTTAAAAAGTGAATAACAAATCCTAAGTGCCGGTTTATTGAAAGATTAATAAAATGAACACATTCATGGATTGACTAGTTGAGGAAAATAACAAGGGAGAAGACACGACACAAATAAACAAAATGGAGAATTCATTCCTTGATTTAGGCAATTATTTATAAAGCACTTACACTGTGCTGAGCCCTCTTCAATATGATGGGTATGTCACAGGATAAAAAAATAATAGCCCAAACACCATGCTCCCAGGGAACTTTAATTAGAGTAGGCAGAGATGAATAAAGTTCAAAATAAATGGGAAACCAGGAAGTATGTCAGATGATGATGACTGCTATGGTGCAAAATAAAGGGGAAAGTGATAGTTGCAATTTTAAATAGGATGGTTCAAGAAGGCCACACTGAGGGAGGAATATCTGCGTCAACACTTGACTCGTGGGGAATGAGTGATGTGGACATCTGAGGAAAGACTCTTTCAGGAAGAGGAAAAAGCAATGTAGAATGAATTAGGGGAAATTATGAGAGACAGAATTATAGGTAAAAATAATAAAAGCATATTACAAACACTAGAAAAACAATAAAATTCAGTGATGTTTTAATGCAGAGTGATGATTAACTTAAAAAGACCTAACATGGTAGAATTTGAGGAACCAAGGTAGTCCAGTTAGAGAGTTGAGAAAGAGTAGGTTCTAGGAACTCCCAAATAGTTTTTTAGTTAGCTTTCATTTAGCGTGGGCTCTATATCCAGGACTATTAAGTGAAACCAAAACGTAAAAATAAAATATTCCTGGTGTGAGGCTATTAGGAGATTGGCATTAGGACAGTTCATATGCTTCAAAAATATAGGCTTAAATATGCTTTATTTTCACTGCCAGTGACAGGAGCATTATAAGATGATAGATTCAAAACTGTGAATTCAAGCAACCACAATACGAATTATATTTGAAAAGCTGGAGACAGGTTTTCTCAAATAGATGTGCCAGCTAAAAGTAGGGATTTAGACACTTTACATAGAACTTTGCAATTTATCTGTAAAGTTTACCAGTATTTAAATCTATTTTGTTTCTTTTGCAATATATTTTATTATTTTTATTTTACATATAACTTACATGATATGTAAGTATAATCGACATTTTCAGTTATAAATGTTGATGCTTGCATCTTATAGGAAATTCTGTGTGGGACTAAGTTCACGGCTTAGGCTATCAATGTTTGCTGTTGGCATACAGAAAACATGAATACCTAAAAATAGAAGCAACAGAAAACAAAATTAGAAAATGAAGTCACCAAATAAACCAAAATTTAAACAAGAATAAAAAATGTTTAGTAATTCAAGATTGTGCCTTCTGAGAAGGAATAGTTCTACTGAAAGAAGCTATTATTAATTGAAGGTTCTGTAAACATACGCTTTATTCTTTTATATATTCTGATTTAAATCTATCTTAGAATTTGTAACATCAACAGGTATGAAGGCTGCTATCCCAAATACTTCATGAAAGATTTAGGTAATGTTCTGTCAAAGTTGGTACAGCCACAGTAAAGTCAGGTCATTTAAGAGCCTAATAAATACATTTTTAATAACGACTTGTCTCTTACAATAATGTATGCACCTGGCTGTTAGGTTTAATTTTAAATTCAAAGAAAAGCTTTAAAAACTTGCCCCCTACTGCTGGCAGGGTGCGGTGGCTCACGCCTGTAATCCCAGCACTTTGGGAGGCTGAGGCGCCATCCTGGCTCACATGGTAAAACCCCGTCTCTACTGAAAACACAAAAAAATCAGCAGGGCGTGGTGGCGGGCGCCTGTAGTCCCAGCTACTGGGGAGGCTGAGGCAGGAGAATGGTGTGAACCCGAGAGGCGGAGTGAGCCGAGATTGCGCCACTGCACTCCGGCCTGGGCGACAGAGCCAGACTCCGTCTCAAAAATAAAAATTGGCCGGGCGCGGTGACTCAAGCCTGTAATCCCAGCACTTTGGGAGGCCGAGGCGGGCGGATCACGAGGTCAGGAGCTCGAGACCATCCTGGCTAACACAGTGAAACCCCATCTCTACTAAAAATACAAAAAAATTAGCCAGGCGTGGTGGCGGGGGCCTGTAGTCCCAGCTACTAGGGAGGCTGAGGCAGGAGAATGGCGTGAACCCGGGAGGTGGAGCTTGCAGTGAGCCGAGATCGTGCCACCACACTCCAGCCTGTGTAACAGAGCAAGACTCCATCTAAAAAAAAAAAAAAAAAAAGGAAATAAATAAAAATAAAATAAATAAAAAATAAAAATTTGGCCCCTACTAAAGTTAATGAGATTTAAAGGTAAAGTCCAGTCTCACATTTTAACCATTCTTTACACCTAAATGTTGGGCACGAGGTGAAATGATGTGCACACTTAAAATATGATTTCCTTTACAAAGAAAAAGGTTCAATTAGAAGTCAGGAGGCCAGAGTTGCTTCCCTATCAGTGAATAACTTTCAGTTTTGCTCTGGGCAAGTGCTTGAATCTCTAGGACACAATCTGAGCACCATGAATAAAAATGTATGCCACTTTCCCCTCATTAATGTTGGGATTTTGCAGTGCTGCCAGGAAAGAGCTTTAGGATTTTTTTTTTTTCTCAGCTGCATAACAGAGCATAGTAGCCAACTTTATTCCTCAAAATATTTGAGAAATAATTTTTATTTTTATTTTTTTTACTGTGCAGGTTTTAAAATGGATACCATATTGATGCTGTATTATTAATTCAACTAAGAAGTTGGTTGAAAAGTGTTTGGGTTATTGAAAAGTGGAATTTGTGTACATGTAGAGATTCCTTTGTTTTTCTATAGTTGTGAAAGTGATGTCTTATTTTGTTGAAAAATTTGAAAGCATAAAAAAAACACAAAACCTATGTATTTTGTGGTAATAATAATATCTTGTAATTCCTAATTATGTGATCCTGAGAAGCTTGTTGCTTCCTTCCATTTTTTTCTTTAAATTAATTGAAATAATTAAAATAGGAATATTTATGTTATATATTCATACTTTTAAATTATTTTCCATGTAACATTATATCATAAGTATTTATTATTTTCTCAAAACTTCTTTGAAAAATCACAAGTTTTAATTATTGCAACATATTTACTTCGTTGGAAATAACAGTGTAATCGATGTTAATTTTTCTCTTTATCGTTAACTTTTACAAATAATATTTTAGTAAACAACATTACTTAAATCTTTGCTTAAATCTTCTGTTTTTCTTGAGGTGAATTTATTGGTATTCTTAAAGAATAGTGTTATGATTATTTTGCCCCAATAAAGAGAGAAGTGAGCAGAATGTAAACATTTAAAATGTTTAAGTTTCTATCACTCCCTGAGACGTGGCATCTATTTTTATAAAATCACTAAATACTTTTTGCTTTCTTGTTTCAAAGTTTCTAACTTTTATTAATGAAGACAAACTAATACAAAATAAAATAAGTTTAGGAGTGGAAAAAGTAAAGCCGGTTAGGGGAGAAGGTGCTTCTGGTGGTGTGATCTTTAGAGGGAGGAAGAGGCTCTTCCGTGAATGGAAGCAGGAAGCAGTTTAAGGAACAGAAATGCAAATGTAGGGGAAGGGAATGGGGTGGACCCACTCAAGGATGAGCTTTCTGGCCCTAAACGCCTATGGGGCATTCCCTGCTAGTTGAGAGGGTGCTTTGAAGATGATTCTCCCTCAAAATAAGCTAATGAAGTTTTGGATCCAGCAAATAACTAATTTCACAGAAGTACTTTCTAACGTTAAACCTATCACCAGCCACCAGCCATCTTGATGCAAACTGGGAGAACATCTCTTGGTGCCACGAAGAATTGGGCAGTAAGGGCTTTAGGGTTTCTACACACTTCTTTCTTTGTCCACTGTATTGCCAGTAGACAAGTCTATTCGTCCAGAGTTAGAAGGTAAAAAGTATGTAATTCTTTCTGCCCATTTAGGGAGATTAGGATGCATTATTTATCACAGTAAATTTTTAACTGCCTGCAATGGATAGAATTAGAACAGCATATGAATATATTCAAAGTATGTGATTTTATAGTATTTATAAAGGATTTTTTTAATTTTGAATTTTAGTGGGTACATTGTTTTATATATTCATGGGGTACATGAGATACTTTGATACAAGCATGTGATGCATAATAATCACATTAGGGTAAATGAAGTATCCATCCCCTCAAGCATTTTTCTTTTGTGACAAACAATCCAATTACATTCTTTTAGTTATTTAAAAATGTACAATTAAATTATTATTGACTATAGTCACCCTGTTGTGCTATCAGATACTAGTTCTTAATCATTCTTTCTAATGATTTTTGTACCTATTAACCATCCCCACTTTCTCCCCCAACCCCACTACACTTCCCAGTCTCTGGTAACCATCCTTCTACTTAGTCTCTATCTTCATGGGTTCCATTGTTTTAATTTTTAGCTCCTACAAATAATTGAGAACATATAAAGCATTATTTTGATTCCAATATTTAAATAGATATTTTCCTTAAGTGCAGAAAAAGAAAAAGTGAAACTATTACCTTGATCCCGCATTCTCCAGCATATCAGTTACTGTGTACATTTTGATATAAATACATTTGATAAAATATATTTCTTCCAGTCTTCTAAATACACATTTTATTTATGATCTAAGGCTTAATTATGCTGCAGTAACAGAAAACTAAAAAAAGATCAACAATAGTTTCTTCCTCAGACTATATGTCTGAGACCTGCTGGTGCTCATCTCGATAAGATCTTCAGTCCAGAACCGAGGCAATGAGCAACTTCACGTGTGTCAGTGCCGGAGAGGAAAGAGGTAGAAGATAATGAGACAAGATTTACACCTGGTGCGTGGAAGCGGCTCGTGTAACTTCTGTTTACATTTCGCTGGTTAATTCAAGTCAAATGGTGGAACCTGGCATTAAAGAGGCGACCTAGTGTGTGGTCAAGCTAGAGTGAGGGGGGATGGATTCACAAATTAACAAATGTTTCCATGACTGGGGAGCAGCTCTTTCACGATTGAGAATTCAGCGCCAGTAGCAGCAGGGATCTTTCTGTGTAATGACGGGTCATCAAAGCCAGGTAGACCTTTGTAAGATTTTTTTACACTAACATTCATACAGCATCTTCATATTCTTTAGGAAAATAGCAGAATAACAGAATTTTAAGGTCAACGAGAATGAGTACAATCGATTTGTTTGTACAATGTATTAATATCTAAAAATAACTTTGCCATATAAAATAATGTCAGTGTATTTTTTTCTTTTCATTACTGCATTTTAAATCAAAACATAAGCTAACATGGTGAAACCCTATCTCTACTAAAAATACAAAAAGCCGGGCGTGGTGGCAGGTACCTGTAGTCCCAGCTACTTGGGAGGCTGAGGCAGGAGAATGGCAAGAACCTGAGAGGCAGAGGATGCAGTGAGCCGAGACAGGCCACTGCACTCCAGCCTGGGCGACAGAGCGAGACTCTGTCTCAAAAAAGAAAAACAAAACACATGAATTTGGCAGGTTAAGCAGTATAGGAAACAACTTGAATTTAGCAAAGAAACTTGTAGCCAATTCAAGTAAGCAAAACACTGTATCACAGCAATCTAGCCTAATTTATTCTCAGTGGTTCCTCTTACTGTCAAATATTATTCCATTCATTTCATGATAAATTGTACCTCTCTGGGTCAGAAAAAAAGCATTCAAATAGAAGTAATTTCAGCAATTTTCTGATGTCATACTGTTTTTTCTTCCACATTTTGAATTATTTTATTGGGATGCATACCCTTATGAGCTCAAGTCTTATCACCAAAGCAGGTTGCTAACTAATTGGAGTTTCATATTATGCTGTTGTCATCATCTTCTTGGATTTTATATCTTTAAGACAGTTTCTATTTGGCTAATGGCATTCTTTATCTCCTGTAGTTTAGGCTTACCTTAAGTGAACCAATATTGAATGTGTTATCTTATTTTCACTATTTCCAATAAAGACATGGCCTCAATCATAAATATATTAGGCTTCTTTTAGTGGAGATAGTACAAGTATAAATGTAGGAAGAGAAAAACTATTTGACAGTGAATTTTTGCATTTACAGGAAACTGAATCTTGTTTTTGGTAGCCATTTCTCAGACAACTTTAATATCACGTTATTTTTATATCCTAATTATTCAATTCACGTTTCCTTCGTTATAAAATCAGCAAAGAGATCTGTTTGTATTTATTTTCACATAGTAGGCCTTATAAAATTATGAATTTAGAAATTGCTGGATTGGAATTAATTTCACCTTATAAACCCCAACATATTCATTTAATAATATAATCAAGATAGTTATAGCATAGATGAAAAAATAGAAATTGAACTAGAACATTGAAACAGACTGCTAACTACAAGTTCTAATATTTTTGTTTTACATGTTCAAATTTTCATGCATGCATAAAATATTTTGTGGAATTTAAATAATTTCTTTAAAATGGAAATATATTGTGTTTAATGGCCACTAACTTGTTTTAAAACTGTGAATGAATCCAGGAAAAAAGGGCATAATTTAGTAGTTGCCTGAATTGTGCCTTCTACAGATGTTCTGAGTTTATTAAAATTAGTTATTATTAATTACTTCCATAAAATGTTAACATATCAAACTAAAACCAAATAATCGAAACTCAAAATGTTAGGTAGATAAAAACCATCATGGTTTTTTGCTCCTTCAGGGATTTCTAAGAACTTTCAGTCATTTGCAGAACTATTGTGAAACCAACAACTGGTTGTTGTTTTGAATCTCAAAAAGAAATTCGAATTTGGGGTTCTGACACGAAATGACATTGACCCAAAGGAATTCAAATAAGGAAATATTTGAAAAAGTAAAAAGAAGATGTATTCAATGGAATATCTTTTTCTCTTTTGAAATATGTAATGCAGCTAACGATAGGTATAGTTGCATTTCCTGACATTAGTTTTGTGTTACAGATGAGAAGCCAGTTAAGAATGGTCTAGTCTGGATGTTAATTATGCCCAGAAAGCCACTGGCTTTGTTTTGAAGGTAGCTGGGAATTTGGGATAGGGTTAGAGGGGTTATAATTGCGAAGGAAAGCCCTTGCTTGGGAATTCCTTTGACTTTTCTGACTTAGGTATCTAAATATTGCAAAACAATTAAAATAAGTGTAACTTGAACATTGGATTTAGGCATAGTAGGATTTTAGAGATGAGGAAAAGTTGTCCATATATGAATATCTGCCAACATTTCCTCCATCATCTCAGTATTAACTTTCTTTTCTGAGAAATGAATTCATTCATTCATTCCACAACCAGAAAGAAGGATGATTCATCAATTTTAGGTGGAGTAGAGAGGAAGGTTCAGGCGAATTTCCTTTGGTCAGGTGAGAAATTTCTAAACAGGGCCTCAAATTGGAACCTGTGTATGTTGCTGTGCAGGGAGGTGTAAGCGAGCTGGGTGGTCGTTCTGGGAAAGTCAGATCTTTTGTTGCAGCACAATTTATAGCCCTGACTTTGGGATATGTGTAATAATTTTGCAAGTATTTTCAGTCTCTTGGGCACAGTGGCTCTAAATGAAAGTGTGAAGAAGGTAGTTACATCAGCATATTCCCACCTGCTTTAAAATATTTTCTCCTTTCCCCACTTTGGCAAATGGCCTAAAGGTGCTGCTAGCTTCCATGTCCCACCTGGTATCCTAAAACTTTTCACCAGCTCTCTTTGATGTATGTTCCTCAGTGTCTTCTGAAGCCTGCTTTAAATCCAGGTATTCAGTACTAATTCATTGACTATGGTATGGTCAATACCATACCAAGAATCTGATAAAATAATACACAATTATATGCCAGTAGGTAAAAATATCTTTCTTTCTATGGTTTCTTGCATTTTAATGAAGAGCAATCGTGATTAACTTTAAAAGACTTACTGTGGTGGAATTTGAGGAACAAGGGTAGTGCAGTTAGAGAGGTGGTTGGAAAAGAGTAGGTTCTAGGAACTCCCAAATAGTTGTTTAGTTAGCTTTCATTTAATATGGGCTCTATATCTGGGAAAATAAGAGAAACCAAAATGTAAAAATAAAATATTCCTGTCATGAGGACATTAGGAGATTGGTATTAGGACAGTTAACATGCTTCAGAAATACAAGCTTAAATATGCTTTGATTTATTTTCACGACCAATGCCAGCAGCATTATGTGATGATTGCCTCAAAATTGCGAATTCAAGCAACCACAATGCAAATTATATTTGAAGAGCTGGATACAGGTTTCCTCAAATAGATGTCCCAGCTAAAAGTAGGGATTTAGAGACTTTACTAGAACTTTGCAATTTATCTGTAGTTTAAGGTTTAACAGTATTTAAATCTATTTATTCTTTTGTAACATATTTTATTGTTATTTTTATCAAATTCAACTTTTATTTTATATGGGGGTACATGTTTAGCTTTCTTACATAGATACATTATACCCAGGTAGTGAGCATAATACCCAAATAGTTTTATCAACCCATGTCCCCCTCTCTCCCCTACCTCTCTGGTAATCTGCTGTGTCTATTGTTCCTAAGTTTCTGTTCGTGTATGCTCAATGTTTAGCCCCCACTTATAAGTGAAAACATGCCGTATTTGGGTTTCTGTTTCTGTGATAATTCAGTTATGATTATGACCTCCAGCTCCATTCATGTTGCTGCAGAGGACAGGATTTCATTCTTTTCTATGGCTATGTTGTAGTCCATAGTGTATATATACTACATTTAAAAAATTCAGTCCACCATTGATGGGTATCTAGGTTGATTCCATGTCTTTGCTACTGTGATTAGCACAGAGATGAACAGACGAGTGCCTGGGTCTTTTGGTATAATAATTTATTTTCATTTGGGGTTATACAAAACAATGGGATTACTGGGTCAAATGGTAGCTCACTTTATACAGATATTAACTCAAGATGGGTTTAAGATTTAAATGTAAGACCTCAAACTCAAACTTCTAGAAGAAAGCCTCGGAAATACCCTTCTCAACATTGGCCTTGGCAACGAAATTTTGGCTAAGTCCACAGGAGCAATTGCAACAAAACCAAAAATTGACAACTAAGACCTAAAGAGCTTCTACACAGCAAAAGAAACAAAGTATTGATAAACAGACAACCTACAGCATGGGGAAAAATATTTACAAACTCTGCATATAGCAAAGTCCTAATATCCAGAATCTATAAGGAACTCAATTCAACAAGCAAGAAACAAATAATTCCATTAAAAAAATAGGCAAAGAACATGGACACACACTTCTCAAAAGAAGACACACAATTGGCCAACAGACATGAAAACATACTCATCATCACTAATCATCAGAGAAATACAAATCAAAACCACAGTGAGATACTGTCTCACACCAGTCAGAATGTCTGTTATTAAAAAGTTAAAAAAAAAAAAAAGATGCTGGTAAGGGTGTTGAGAAAAGGGAATGGTGAGCCACTGGGGGTGGCTATGTAAATCAGTTCAGCCACTGTGGAAAGCAGTTTGAAGATGTCTCAAATTTGTTTTTCATTCTTTATTAAAGCAAAGATAATTTTAAGTCAAAATTTAAAGTAATTTAAACTTTAAACTGTAAAACTTTTCTTCAATTTATTCTACACTTTAAAATTGTCTGTCTAGTCCATTCACTTGAGACCATATTGTTAAAGGAATTAACAGTTAAATATTCCAGCAGGGTAGTCACATGTAGAATTAGATGTTTGAGGTTTCTTCCAGAATTTGGATCTTATGTATCTCAGAAGACTATTCAATAGTCTACTTTGATTCTGTTACACCAATGTTGTCTTCTGTTTCCTGTTCATAAACCCGCTTGGAGGAGAGTTTCCAGTTTATGCCAAGACTGCAAATTAGCACAAGCTGCTGCTGCTCTCCAGCAAATCAACCCAAGGGAAACTGTGGGGGAGAAGGAAAACTCGATGCAGACTCATAAAAATGTGAGAAATCCTTAGAAAAGAAAGATGGCTACATTGAACTGGTATGTGGCAAGGCAAGTAGGTGCCTGTAGCTGACAGCAAAGGGCTTTTGGCTCAGCCGTTAAAGCATAAATTAGAAAAGAGCAGTTGAAACAGTGTCTTGGCTTCCCCCTTGCCTTCTTGTTTGTTGCGGGATTTGGCAATGGTTGCCCAAATCTTTGAAGGCCAATACTTCCAGTGGCCCATCCTTCTGCTGGAGGTGCCAATAGGGATAAAATCAAGGCAATGCAAAATCCCTGACAGGGTGGAGAATTGAGGAAAACTAATGGATGAGGACTCACCAGCCTTGGCTTTTTCTCTTTCATTCAGTTTCCTCCAAACTTCCAGGGCTGATGGATGACAATTTAAGCAGTCTTCCTTTTCCTTGCTGTTTGAAGGTAGCAAGTTTGAGTTGAAAAGTTACTTGGTGCGGTGAAACCAAATAGGAGTGGTTAATTCTGGTTTGTGGTAGCTTGAGTTCTTCACCTGAAAGCCCATCCCTTCATAAACATTGGATCTCTAAGGATTGACCTAGGTTCCTTCTTCTGCCCTTCCCTAGTTCATATTAACAGGCAACATATCTATCTCATCAGGGATAAGCCAAATTAATACTATTATTAAATGCCAAAATACTAAGTTATAATTTATTTAAATTAAAAATTTCAGGAATATATCTTCCTTAAATTAAAAACTGTAAATTAGATAACATATCAGCAGATGTATTAAAATTGAAGAGTCAGAATTTGAAATAGACAACATATGCAACAAGATACAGGGGAAGATATTATCAATAGGAAACAAAAATAAGATATAATGAAAAATAATCAAATAGAAACACTAGATGCAAAGAAGTTAACAGTTGAATAAAAAATATAATAGATAGATTGCATACGAGAATGAGTATAGCTGAAGAAAGAATCCATCAGTTGTAAGGTGGGATACCAGTACATTCTTAGAAGGAAACAAATATCATTGAACAGCTGAGAAATATCCACAGAAGTGCAAATATCCAGATATAGAAGTTCTAGACAGAAAATAATAATAAGGGTAATGTCTAAGAATTAAAATTCAAAAGTCCATAAAATTAAAATATCCCTTACAGTGTAAAACAAAAACAAAGCCTTGGGCTTTTTGCAATGGCTTGGTGAAGTGATCTACAGGTGGTATGCAAACTTCTTAGAGTCACCAGATATGGAACTAGATGTCCAGTAATCCCTGTGTGGCATACAGAAGATGCTCTGAAAGCAGGGTAGGGGTACATTTGCTAATGGGAAAATGTGACTGGAGACAACTTTGGTGGTATACAATAAATATAAACTATCTTGAAGTAATGAGAGATTGTTGTTCTGATTAAGGAAATGGTTGAAGTAGACGTTTTGGTTCCCCTAACTCTCTTTTCCAAAGTCTTGTCTGGTCAGTACATAAGACAGATGGACCCTCGAGGTGAACACTATCAAGGATTAAACAAGTTGGTATTTCTGATTACCTTCATTGTAACTGGTATTGTACAAACTATAAAGGAAGTACCTCAGATCATGGGGGATGGTATGCTATTGTTAAGAAAAACTTTCTAGACAAATTAAATTTCATAGACTTTAATTGAGCAGAGAGTGATTTACAAATTGGACAGCACTCAGAACCAGGGGAGGTTCAGGGAACTTCGTCCAGCCACGTGGCAAGTAGTTTTTGTAGAGAGGGAAAGGAGGTAACATACAGAAGCAGATTTATTGGTTCCAGTTGAGTGTTTGCCTAATTTGCATGCTGTGATGAGGCATTGGCCCTATATGGACATGATCTGATATGCTGGCAGCCTGTGCTTGTCTGGAGCTCAGTGGCTGTGATTGGCTGAGACTCAGCTGTCTGTTATAAAAATAAACTCTTACTCAGGTTGCAGTTCATTCCTTAGGGACTCAATGTATGAAGGTTCTTCAGGCCAAATTTAATTTAATTTAGCACTGTTATAGCCATTCCAATTTGGGAATCCAGCCAGTCACAATTTGCATTCTTATAGAAAGTGAATCAGTATTTATTTCATGCATTGATACGGGGATTTTAAAATGTAGTAGCCTTTTGTCATATTCTCCTGAAGGATTTGGAGTTAAAAATCACTAATAGAAAGTCAGTTTGCTGCGCCGACAGTATGAGAATTGCCTCTTCAGAGAAAGATCAGGTTGAGCCAAAGATGAGAGGCACCTATATGAAAAACAGAGGCTGGCTGATAAATCCTGCTAAAATTTAAGGTCCAGTCCAACCATGAAATTCTGAGGAATTTATATAGACTGGAGAAACCAGAGATAGTTATTCTACTTTGAGAAATAAATTACTGGTTCTCCTATATGCTGAAAATAGGCAAGAAACTTAGAGACTAGCAGGGATTTTGGGGTTTTGGTTGAATGAACCATAATGTCACTAAAACTAAATCTGAATTCGAGTGGGGCTTTTGGAGAAACAAGTGTTAAAGATATACCAAGAGTGTTGGCACAGACATTTTCACTGGACACTTATGATCCATCTACTCAGATAATATTTGAAGTTGTTGTAACCAGTACATATGCAGATTGCAGGAATTTGTAGAAATTGAATAGTTCAGCGAGTTCTCTTGAAGTTTGGCTGAAACTGCTGAGTTGTTTAGCATATACCACTTAAGAGAGAAAAGTGAGATTGTTACTGAGGGTTGGTTCAAACCACTGCCATTACTGAAGGGTATCAGAAAATTCTGAGGACAGAAATACTGATTGTGCCATCGGTGATATCAGGGAGACCTTCAAATAGGAAGAGTGCTGCATAGCAAAGCTTGTTCACAAAGTAGAGACAGTATATTAGAAAGATGCTAAGAGGATAACTTCAGGGGAGCCTACTGTTTATATTAGCAGTTGCTTCCCTGACTATAGAACCAAAAATAGAGCCCACTAAGGATACTGTGTAGTTTGGGTCTTATGATTCTCTCCCACTCATGGGAAAGGTGGCTTTTTACTCCACTGAAAGGATCCTATGAGTGAGAATACAGAGTAAGGGCCACAGGGCTGTTGTGTAAAGCCTTGAAGAAGCAAGCAAGTTCGGGTTTGCACAAGGGCAATAGTAGTGGAATTAGCAGAGGAAGGATTGTTAGACGTTCACAGGGGAGTGTTGGATACTTACAGACTATTGTACTTTAACCGGAGGTCCTGCTGTATGATCTGGCAAATGGGTCCTAAATGAATGAACAGTGAAGCACACATCTGCATGGTTTCTTGTGTGGACCTATCTGGAAGCTTACAGGAAAAATTAAAGTGATTGTCTTTAATGCCTGTCCACAATAACAACACAAATCCCGGGTCTTCTGACTTCTGCCTAAGAATGTAGACATCTAGAAGGAGTACCCATCTGCCTTATAGCAAGAAAAAGATAGATGGTGCTCAAAATCCTAATTTGTCTGGAACCTATTGGGGAGCTAATGTTGCAGGACAACAAGTTGCCTGGAATCCGAGGAAAGACAGGTGCCTCTGCGGACAGATAGAGAACAAGCATGAATTCATCTGTGTATGAGCACAAGAGGAAGGGAAGACCACCATACAAGTGAATAAAAAGAATTCACAGTGACTTTTAATTAATTTTCAAAGACTGCTTGTCTGATACTGTAAGAGTATGGAACCTGTGAAGTCAGCCAGTTGCAGGCTTTTCTCCACAGACCTCAGGGTGTGCTGATGAAAAAAGTTTGTTGGCAGGGCAGATACTGATATAGAGTACTTTGGAGATGCAGCCTGAAGAAGAGGTACATCCATCACTGTGGGAAACACAGGAACCCCTCTTTGGTTTTTTCTCACATAAGGAAAAAAAGACTTATAAGATGCTAGGGAATAGCAGAAAGCTCTTGGCCCAGTACAAGGAGAAGATGTCTTCGTTGTAGGTAGGGGAAGGAGGAAAAAAAAAAGAAAAAAAAAAAAAAGGAAATGCTTTATCCATAGGTAGGAGCAAGAAATGTGCTCAGAAGAACCCAGACCATTAAAGTTCTCCTTCCACTGAGCTTGGAACGAGACCACTGAGAAAAATCCATATTCTGAGACTCAGGGAGACAATGACTGCTTAAACTGAGGCTGAATCAGGATGGCAGAGAACCTCGTCCACAACCATAACACCTTAACCTCCAAGACAGAAGCAACAGATTAACACTGGAGAGGACTAGAGAGTTTCCCTTTGAGGGGCTGTTGCACAGGGAAGCCCTAATGAGTGGAGCAGAAACATTGTGAAAACCCACCAGCAAACTATCTCCAACCTAAGAACAAACAGGAATTTAAAGACAGTGGTGAACAAAACTAAATATTGCAACAACAAAATCCAAACCGGGCTCAACCCTTGAGTTAAATTTGCTCAATTTCCCACAATAATAACCTAGTAGAAGAAAATGACATTTACTTATTGCATAAATACTACTTTTATCAGTCTCTACCACTCTGAATGCTATGTCTGGATATCATTTAAAAAAATTAACAGACACAAAAATCCAGTTAAAAACAAAAGAAAACCACCCTTACTGAAAAGAAACAAAGCAATCAACTGAACAAGACTTAGAGATGATCCAGATGTTGTAACAATCAGACAGGTAATTGAAAATAACTGTGGTTAATAGGTTAAGGAGGCCAGGCGCGGTGGCTCAAGCCTGTAATCCCAGCACTTTGGGAGGCTGAGGCGGGCGGATCATGAGGTCAGGAGATCGAGACCATCCTGGCTAACATGGTGGAACCCCCGTCTCTACTAAACAAAATACAAAACATTAGCCAGGCGTAGAGGTGGGTGCCTGTAGTCCCAGCTACTCTGGAGGCTGAGGCAGCAGAATGGCGGGAACCCGGGAGGCGGAGCTTGCAGTGAGCTGAGATCCAGCCACTGCACTTCAGCCTGGGCAACAGAGCAAGACTCCATCTCAAAAAACGAAAAGAAACCACCACCACCAAAAACAAAAAGAAAGTGCCAGAAATGAGAACTTTGATAAGAAATATGCAGAATGCCTTTGGTGGGCTCACCGGCAGACTTGACACAGCTAAGGAAAGTGATAGAGGAAGTGAAAGTGAGTTAATAGTAATTACCTAAAGTGTCAAAGGGGAAACGAAACACACATGAGCCATAAGAAAATATCATAATGTGATATATGTGTCCTTGAAATCCTAGAGAAAACAGAGAAAGAATGTGAGGCAGGACAAATATTTGAAGAGGTAGTGGTTATGAAACTTTAAAAAATAATTTATCAAACTACAGATCCAATAACTTCAGAGAACCCAGAGTAATTGATTGGATAGCAATTGATTGACTAGAAATCAATAAGGAATTGGCAGATGTAAATAATATTATCAAAGCCTTCACCAACCAAATCGACTTTTATTGAACACTAAATATAAGCAGAATATACATAATTTTCAAGTGCATGTGGAACATATTGTATAGTCTATATATCATGGTTCTGGCCATAATTCAGATCTCAATACATTTAAAAAAAATGTACATAGTATATTCTTTGATCATAATGGAATTAAAATAGAAATCACAAACATATCTGAAATAATTACCAGATATTTTTCACTGACGAAAAAACATCTAAATATTACTTTAAATGGCAAAAAACACAATTATTTTTGTACCAACCTAATAACTTACAGGTCAAAGAGAAAATCAGAGGGGACATCTGAAAAATACTTTGAACTGAATAAAAGAAAATAATTTCTCTATCTTGCAAAATTTGTGGGATGCAAATAAAGCAAAATTTAAAGAGAAATGTGTAGCATTTCATGTTTATATGAAAAAATTTTTAAATCAGTGATTTAAAATTTCTCCTTAAGAAACTTGAAAAAAAGTAAATTAAAACCAAAGTAGGGCGGAGCAAGATGGCCGAATAGGAACAGCTCCAGTCTCCAACTCCCAGCGCGAGCGACACAGAAGACAAGTGATTTCTGCATTTTCAACTGAGGTACTGGGGTCATCTCACTAGGAAGTACCCGACAATTGCTGCTGGTTAGCTGCTGCAGCCCAACCAGCGAGAGCTGAAGCAGGGTGAGGCATCCCCTCACCTGGGAAGCACAAGGGGGAAGGGAATCCCTTTTCCTAGCCAGGGGAACTGAGACACACAAAACCTGGAAAATCGGGTGACTCCCACTCCAATACTGTGCTTTAAGCAAATGGGTACACCAGGAGAATATATCCCACACCTGGCCAGGAGGGTCCCACGCCCACGGAGCCTCCCTCATTGCTAACACAGCAGTCTGCGATCTAACTGCAAGGCAGCAGTGAGGCTGGGGGAGGGGCGCCTGCCATTGCTGAGGCTTAAGTAGGTAAACAAAGCCACTGGGAAGCTCGAACTGGGTGGAGCTCACAGCAGCTCAAGGAAACCTGCCTGTCTCTATAGACTCCACCTCTGGGGACAGGGCACAGTTAACAACAACAACAACAAAAGCAGCAGGAACCTCTGCAGACACAAACGACTCTGCCTGACAGCTTTGAAGAGAGCAGTGGATCTCCCAACACAGAGGTTGAGATCTGAGAAGGGACAGACTGCCTGCTCAAGTGGGTCCCTGATCCCTGAGTAGCCTAACTGGGAGACATCCCCCACTTGGGGCAGTCTGACACCCCACACCTCACAGGGTGGAGTACACCCCTGAGAGGAAGCTTCCAAAGTAAGAATCAGACAGGTACACTTGCTGTTCAGCAATATTCTATCTTCTGCAACCTCTGCTGCTGATACCCACGCAAACAGGGTCTGGAGTGGACCTCAAGCAATCTCCAACAGACCTACAGCTGAGGGTCCTGACTGTTAGAAGGAAAACTATCAAACAGGAAGGACACCTATACCAAAACCCCATCAGTACGTCACCATCATCAAAGACCAGAGGCAGATAAAACCACAAAGATGGGGAAAAAGCAGGGCAGAAAAGCTGGAAATTCAAAAAATGAGAGCGCATCTCCCCCTGCAAAGGAGCGCAGCCCATCGCCAGCAACGGATCAAAGCTGGTCAGAGGATGACTTTGACGAGATGAGAGAAGAAGGCTTCAGTCCATCAAACTTCTCAGAGCTAAAGGAGGAATTACATACCCAGCACAAAGAAACTAAAAATCTTGAAAAAAGAGTGGAAGAATTGACAGCTAGACTAATTAATGCAGAGAAGGTCATAAACGAAATGACAGAGATGAAAACCATGACACGAGAAATACGTGACAAATGCACAAGCTTCAGTAACTGACTCGATCAACTGGAAGGAAGAGTATCAGCGATTGAGGATCAAATGAATGAAATGAAGCGAGAAGAGAAACCAAAAGAAAAAAGAAGAAAAAGAAATGAACAAAGCCTTCAAGAAGTATGGGATTATGTAAAAAGACCAAATCTATGTCTGATTGGGGTGCCTGAAAGTGAGGGGGAAAATGGAACCAAGTTGGAAAACACTCTTCAGGATATCATCCAGGAGAACTTCCCCAACCTAGTAGGGCAGGCCAACATTCAAATTCAGGAAATACAGAGAACGCCACAAAGATACTCCTCGAGAAGAGCAACTCCAAGACACATAATTGCCAGATTCACCAAAGTTGAAATGAAGGAAAGAATCTTAAGGGCAGCCAGAGAGAAAGGTCGGGTTACCCACAAAGGGAAGTCCATCAGACTAACAGCAGATCTCTTGGCAGAAACTCTACAAGCCAGAAGAGAGTGGGGGCCAATATTCAACATTCTTAAAGGAAAGAATTTTAAACCCAGAATTTCATATCCAGCCAAAGTAAGTTTCATCAGTGAAGGAGAAATAAAATCCTTTACAGATAAGCAAATGCTTAGAGATTTTGTCACCACCAGGCCTGCCTTACAAGAGACCCTGAAGGAAGCCCTAAACATGGAAAGGAACAACTGGTACCAGCCATTGCAAAAACATGCCAAAATGTAAAGACCATCGAGGCTAGGAAGAAACTGCATCAACTAACGAGCAAAATAACCAGTTAATATCATAATGGCAGGATCAAGTCCACACATAACAATATTAACCTTAAATGTAAATGGACTAAATGCTCCAATTAAAAGACACAGACTGGCAAACTGGATAAAGAGTCAAGACCCATCAGTCTGCTGTATTCAGGAGACCCATCTCACATGCAGAGACATACATAGGCTCAAAATAAAGGGATGGAGGAAGATCTACCAAGCAAATGGAGAACAAAAAAAAGCAGGGGTTGCAATTCTAGTCTCTGGTAAAACAGACTTTAAACCCTCAAAGATCAAAAGAGACAAAGAAGGCCATTACATAATGGTAAAGGGATCAGTTCAACAGGAAGAGCTAACTATCCTAAATATATATGCACCCAATACAGGAGCACCCAGATTCATAAAGCAAGTCCCTAGAGACCTACAAAGAGACTTAGACTCCCATACAATAATAACGGGAGACTTCAACACTCCACTGTCAACATTAGACAGATCAACGAGACAGAAAGTTAACAAGGATATCCAGGAATTGAACTCATCTCTGCACCAAGCGGACCTAATAGACATCTATAGAACTCTCCACCCCAAATCAACAGAATATACATTCTTCTCAGCCCCACATCGCACTTATTCCAAAATTGACCACATAATTGGAAGTAAAGCACTCCTCAGCAAATGTAAAAGAACAGAAATTATAACAAACTGTCTCTCAGACCACAGTGCAATCAAACTAGGACTCAGGACTAAGAAACTCAATCAAAACCGCTCAACTACATGGAAACTGAACAACCTGCTCCTGAATGACTACTGGGTACATAACGAAATGAAAGCAGAAATAAAGATGTTCTTTGAAACCAATGAGAACAAAGATACAACATACCAGAATCTCTGGGACACATTTAAAGCAGTGTGTAGAGGGAAATTTATAGCACTAAATGCCTACAAGAGAAAGCAGGAAAGATCTAAAATGGACACTCTAACATCACAATTAAAAGAACTAGAGAGGCAAGAGCAAACACATTCAAAAGCTAGCAGAAGGCAAGAAATAACTAAGATCAGAGCCGAACTGAAGGAGATAGAGACACAAAAAACCCTCCAAAAAATCAATGAATCCAGGAGTTGGTTTTTTGAAAAGATCCACAAAATTGACAGACTGCTAGCAAGACTAATAAAGAAGAAAAGAGAGAGGAATCAAATAGATGCAATAAAAAATGATAAAGGGGATATCACCACCAACCTCACAGAAATACAAACTACCATCAGAGAATACTATAAACACCTCTACGCAAATCAACTAGAAAATCTAGAAGAAATGGATAATTTCCTGGACACTTACACTCTTCCAAGACTAAACCAGGAAGAAGCTGAATCCCTGAATAGACCAATAGCAGGCTCTGAAATTGAGGCAATAATTAATAGCCTACCAACCAAAAAAAGTCCAGGACCAGATGGATTCACAGCTGAATTCTACCAGAGGTACAAGGAGGAGCTGGTACCATTCCTTCTGAAACTATTTCAATCAATAGAAAAAGAGGGAATCGTCCCTAACTCATTTTATGAGGCCAACATCATCCTGATACCAAAGCCTGGCAGAGACACAACAAAAAAAGAGAATTTTAGACCAATATCCCTGATGAACATCGATGCAAAAATCCTCAATAAAATACTGGCAAACTGGATTCAGCAGCACATCAAAAAGCTTATCCACCATGATCAAGTGGGCTTCATCCCTGGGATACAAGGCTGGTTCAACATTCGCAAATCAATAAACGTCATCCAGCATATAAACAGAACCAAAGACAAGAACCACATGATTACCTCAATAGATGCAGAAAAGGCTTTTGACAAAATTCAACAGCCCTTCATGCTAAAAACGCTCAATAAATTCGGTATTGATGGAACGTACCTCAAAATAATAAGAGCTATTTATGACAAACCCACAGCTAATATCATAGTGAATGGGCAAAAACTGGAAAAATTCCCTTTGAAAACTGGCACAAGACAGGGATGCCCTCTCTCACCACTCCTATTCAGCATAGTGTTGGAAGTTCTGGCTAGGGCAATCAGGCAAGAGAAAGAAATCAAGGGTATTCAGTTAGGAAAAGAAGAAGTCAAATTGTTCCTGTTTGCAGATGACATGATTGTATATTTAGAAAACCCCATTGTCTCAGCCCAGAATCTCCTTAAGCTGATAAGCAACTTCAGCAAAGTCTCAGGATACAAAATTAATGTGCAAAAATCACAAGCATTCTTACACACCAGTAACAGACAAACAGAGAGCCAAATCAGGAATGAACTTCCATTCACAATTGCTTCAAAGAGAATAAAATACCTAGGAATCCAACTTACAAGGGATGTAAAGGACCTCTTCAAGGAGAACGACAAACCACTGCTCAGTGAAATCAAAGAGGACACAAACAAATGGAAGAACATACCATGTTCATGGATAGGAAGAATCAATATCGTGAAAATGGCCATACTGCCCAAGGTTATTTATAGATTCAATGCCATCCCCATCAAACTACCAATGAGTTTCTTCACAGTATTGGAAAAAACTGCTTTAAAGTTCATATGGAACCAAAAAAGAGCCCGCATTGCCAAGACAATCCTAAGTCAAAAGGACAAAGCTAGAGGCGTCACGCTACCTGACTTCAAACTATACTACAAGGCTACAGTAACCCAAACAGCATGGTACTGGTACCAAAACAGAGCTATAGACCAATGGAACAGAACAGAGTCCTCAGAAATAATACCACACATCTACAGCCATCTGATCTTTGACAAACCTGAGAGAAACAAGAAATGGGGAAAGGATTCCCTATTTAATAAATGGTGCTGGGAAAATTGGCTAGCCATAAGTAGAAAGCTGAAACTGGATCCTTTCCTTACTCCTTATATGAAAATTAATTCAAGATGGATTAGAGACTTAAATGTTCGACCTAATACCATAAAAACCCTAGAAGAAAACCTAGGTAGTACCATTCAGGACATAGGCATGGGCAAGGACTTCATGTCTAAAACACCAAAAGCAACGGCAGCAAAAGCCAAAATTGACAAATGGGATCTCATTAAACTAAAGAGCTTCTGCACAGCAAAAGAAACTACCATCAGAGTGAACCGGCAACCTACAGAATGGGAGAAAATTTTTGCAATCTACTCATCTGACAAAGGGCTAATATCCAGAATCTACAAAGAACTCAAACAAATTTACAAGAAAAAAACAAACAACCCCATCAAAAAGTGGGCAAAGGATATGAACAGATATTTCTCAAAAGAAGACATTCATACAGCCAACAGACACATGAAAAAATGCTCATCATCACTGGCCATCAGAGAAATGCAAATCAAACCACAATGAGATACCATCTCACACCAGTGAGAATGGCAATCATTAAAACGTCAGGAAACAACAGGTGTTGGAGAGGATGTGGAGAAATAGGAACACTTTTACACTGTTGGTGGGATTGTAAACTAGTTCAACCATTATGGAAAACAGTATGGCAATTCCTCAAGGATCTAGAACTAGATGTACCATGTGACCCAGCCATCCCACTACTGGGTATATACCCAAAGGATTATAAATTATTCTACTACAAAGACACATGCACACGTATGTTTATTGCGGCACTATTCACAATAGCAAAGACTTGGAATCAACCCAAATGTCCATCTGTGACAGACTGGATTAAGAAAATGTGGCACATATACACCATGGAATACTATGCAGCCATCAAAAAGGATGAGTTTGCGTCCTTTGTAGGGACATGGATGCAGCTGGAAACCATCATTCTTAGCAAACTGTCACAAGAACAGAAAACCTAACACCGCATGTTCTCACTCATAGGTGGGAACTGAACAATGAGATCACTTGGACTCGGGAAGGGGAACATCACACACTGGGGCCTATCATGGGGAGGGGGAGGGGGAGGGTGGAGGGATTGTATTGGGAGTTATCCCTGATATAAATGACGAATTGATGGGTGCTGACGAGTTGATGGGTGCAGCACACCAACATGGCACAAGTATACATATGTAACAAACCTGCACGTTATGCACATGTACCCTAGATCTTAAAGGACAATAAAAAAAATTAATAAAAAATAAATAAATAAATAAATTAAACCGAAGTAAGCAGGTGCAAAGTAATAATAAAGAATATAAATAAAATTGGAAACGGAAGAGCAGAGAAAGGTCAATGAAACCCAAAGCCTGTAATCAGACTCACCAACAAGGAAGAAGACATAAATTATTATATCACGAATTAAAAAGAGGACATTGTTGCAGACCCTACATATATTAAAAAGAGAAAAAAATGTTATTCTCTATAGATATAGAAAAATAATTTTATAAAATTCAATATCCATTCATGATAAACTCTGTAAATTTTAGATAGAATGGAATTTACCCAACATGATAAGAAATGGCTACAGAAAACTTACAGCTAACATCATACTTACTGATAAAAGACTGACACTCACTCTAAGGTAAAAAATAAATGTACTTGCCACTCATATTCAACATTGTACTGGAGGTTCTAAGCAGTGTAATAAGAAAAGAAAAAGAACTACCTATACAAATAGAAAAAAAAATGTGAAATGGTTATTATTCACTTTCAACATGATTGTATTTGAAGAAGATTTCAAAGAATCTACGAAACAAAGTTCCTGAAGATACAAGATCACAATTTAAAAAATTAATGGTATTTTTAGGTACTGGCAATGAACAATAAGAAATGGGAATACCACCATTGATGGTAGCAGTGGAAAAACATGAGCTACTTAGGCATAAATCTAACAAAATATTTAAAAAATATGTATGGTGAAGGCTACAAAACAGTGAAGAAAGAAGTCAAAAAGGCTGAAGTAAATGGAGAGGCATATTATATCCTTTCATGTATTGAAAGACTCAGTAGTGTTAAGTTGCCAAATATGTCCAAATTACAAATTGATCTAAAGGAATACAATCCAAATCAATGTCATGGCAATATTTGTCATAGAAATGCACAAGAGATTATACAATTTATATGGAATGGCAAATGAACAAGAATAACCAAAATTATTTTGCCTAGGAAAACAAACTTGACATTCACATGCTTCCTTATTTCAAGACTTTTCACAAAGTTAGAGATAATAACTCAGTATGGAATTGGCCCATGATTAGGCATATAGAGTGTAACTGAAGTAAGAGTCCAGAAACAGACTCACACATATACAATTAATTGACATTTGCCAAAGTGCAGAGGCAAATAAATGGAAAAAGTGATAGTCTTTTAAAAAATTGTGCTGGAATAATTTAATATCCATATGCAATAAATTTTTTAACTTAATAAACCCAAATTTCTTTCTCATCTGTTTTAAGTAACAAGTATTCTTTCATTTTATATTCATGGATTTAGAAAATATATTTGTTATTTTCCAGGGAGCCATTTCTTATAAATCCACAGACTCGAGGTTTCTTTACCATAAACAATACTAACTAGGAGCATTTTACTCAAAAGATTCCTGAGATTAGGACTTTTCTGCTAGTAAGTACCATTAGTTTATTTACCATAAAGTCTCTTATTTACATGTTTACAATACAGTGTGAGTAGATCATCTGCCTTCTTTTATTCTCAAAATTGTCCTCCAGATATCGTAATGAAATGATTGAAGAGTAGCCTCATAGCCTCTTCCTTTCCATATCCCTTCCAAAGCCTGTTAGAATGTTCTGAGGTAATTGTTTCAAAAGGAGCTCGTAGCAGGTCAACTTTGAATTCTTGCTTGTTTGGAAAATCCTTTATTATGCCCATGATTCATTTATAAGGTGTCTGGGTACATAGAATTCAGAATGCTTTTTGCTTTGTTATGTTGCTTTCTTGCTTGTTTGGTTTTGCTCATTTGTTTGAATCCATTGCTGCTTGGCGCTCTGGGAGAAAGTGTTACAGTTGAGAAACATGACAGTGGTCTTATTTTCATTTAATTGTAGTCAATCTGTTTTTTTCTTGGAATTTTAGCCATTCTTATGTATCTTTAGTGTTCTGATAATTTTTGAAAACATACGAAAGTATGAGCCCCACCGTTTTTGTTGTTAAGAACTTTTATTAAAGGGCTATCACTGCTTAATAACCAGTGTCTCTCTTTTCTGGTTCATTTTATGCTTTATTTTCTCTTACACATTTTCTCACTTTCACTTTATGTAACTCTCGTTAGATGAATACTGAAAGTATTCAATACATGCTTTCTGTTTCTTGTTTCTTTCATGTATTTTATATTTTCATCTCATTCTATATTCTAGATCTCAGATTTATTTTCTGTTCCTTCACTGTCCAAAACAACAGCCCTTAGTCATAGGTAACTATTTAAATTTACATTAACTTAATTAAAATTAGTTATAAAATCGGTTTTAAAATGCTTTATAGCCACTGTGGCTAAGGGGTACCATGTTGGACAGCACAGATCTAGGGCTGTTCCATCATTACAGAAAGGTCTATTGGATAGTGTTATTCTAGCCTATATCTATGGAATAATTTCATGCTTGATATTTAAATATCCTAGACTCTGAATGTTCAGGTATTTCATTGAAAACTATTTTTGTATTATTAAAGGAATATTTTTCAATGCTTTTTAAAATACCAGTTGAATTGTTATTAGTATTTTCTTATATTCCTGACTTGTCTTTGTTATTCTCACTTTACATCTTCAGTTTATTCTGAAGTATTTTTCTCATTTGCTGACATATTTTTCTTATTTATCCAGGAATCTTTAGTAGAACAAGTATGACTCTCTGGCCACAAATTGAGGCACTTGAGAAATATAACTTTTTTATTTTGTTCTAATCAGATTCAATGTCTATTTCTATTTCTTAGTCATTGCAGAATATCCTGTCTTTCCCAGTGGTTGTAAACGATAACTTATGGACTTGCATAGCACTGTGGCTTTTGGACAGGGTTGGCATATGTGCTGTTGTTTTCATTTATCTACGCTGGCATATAGTTAAATATCATAATTCCCAACTGATATTCAGTCGTTAGTGCATGCATGTCTCTGCCATTTCCACCTTGTCTTAACTTGGAGTAGTCTTTAGGTCCATTGGATCTCTCTCCGGTGACGTCTGTTACCCTGATAGGAATAGGGGACACTAACTCTCCCTTTAGTCCATCCCCCTACTTTTTCGCTGTGCACTCTGCCACTCTGGTACTTTGTTGTCCCTTACACTTATGCTGGGTCTGAGACTTACATCAGTTCTCCTAGGTAAAACAATTTTTCCATATACTATGGGACTTTCGCTGTGGAGTAGGGGGCGTGGCGTGCTTTCTCAGGAATCCCAATGACATTTCAATTCTCTTTCCTTTCCTTTCTACTCTCTCCTTCTCTTTCGTGTATTCTGGACAAGCGAACATTACTTGTGATAAGTCAAGCATTCTTCGAGACCTTTTGTTATTTCTGAATCATCACTTTTGAAAGTCAAAATATACAAAATTGGATCTTTTATTGTCTATATTCCTCCATTTTTTTTTTTTCCCCCCTGAGGACAGAGCCCCACCCACCTCTGTCAGGGAGGAAAATACAGGAAGAAGGACTGAAGTGTGACTGATATTTCCGTTAGAAAAACGGCACTTACAACTAACTTACAGTTAGAACTCTGTCTTGAATAGCTTCCATTTCACGTATAGCATACATTTATTTTGTGCATATTCTGGATGGCAACTTCCTCTGCTCTAATTTATTCATCAACTCAATAGTATCCTCTTTATGTCTTGCAGAAACTTCTTCAAATATAAAGTAGTTTGATTTAGGCTAACACACTCTTCCATCACAGCTTTATTGTATTGTATAAAACTTTACTTTTCTTAACCCCTTAATTGAAGCTTAACACATATACATATAGTAATGGGCAGAAAGTATACTGGTTGTAAATACACAAGCCATTAATTTAAACCTCAGGGCGTTTTCACATATACATAAGCTTATAGAACTCCATCACCTATAATGTTCTCTTCTGCTACTTCCATGTCATTAACTACCTTTCTTCACTCCCACCAACGAGGTAACCTATATTCTGACTTTTATTACTATAGATTAATTTTGTCTGTTCATGAATTTGGTATACATAAAATCATAGTTTGTGTCATTTTTTTGGTCACTATCTTCTTCCACTCAAATAATGCTTGAGAGTTTTATCCTTTCTGGTGCATTTATCAACAGTTTTTAATCTTTCTTTTTAAAGCTGCAATGTAGTAGTCCATTGTATGAATATATCACTGAATTATTGAAATTGAAAATGGAGGACAGGACCTTGTATGTGCGCAGTCAGCTATCTTGAGTGAAAGTTATATGGTTCTCATAATATAGTACATCAAAGCTGTCTTATGTTGTATGTGGTTATACTGTCACCCTCAAAAGACTGAGTGACTTGAGTAGAGAAATATGGATTGTTATGTTTTCTGTTTTAAAAGTGTCTTACATATATCATGTAGTTAGAATTCAATTAATATATGCTCAAAAGCAGAAACTTTAAGTACATTTTTGCATCAAAAAACAGGTTAAATGAAAAATAATACTTTTTTTCCCCTATGGGCTAAGTAGGATGTCGTTAATATCAAATGGTATAGCAAATTAAGCATATTATTTATGTGTGCTGATTTATATCTGCGCCCAAATTACACCCCATTTTGAGGATTTACTTAAAGTCTAATAGTACTGAAAAGGAAATTTTAAAACATAACATTTTTTCAATCTGTATTGTAGAAACTTCCAGAGAATGTATAATTTACATGAGCATTGACGTAGCGAACTGGTTTGGTAGAGAAAAAGTCTAAAAGCATTTACAGCATAAATTGTTGTTGCTGACCATCCATGATTACTGTTACTGAAATTTTAGAATAACAAGATGATTTAAATTAACTTTTCCTTGAATGGCCTATTTTCATAAATAGATGTAATAAGGGCTATTACAGCATTTTGCCAATGCATTAGCATTTAAGAGAAGATAAATTGAGTAATACTGTATATAATTTTGAACAGACTAGGTGTGGTGATAGAATCTGATCTGCAAAGACAAACTAACGGAGGAAGATAGATGTTGGGAAATATCCATGAGATATTATTTGTCCTCAAGGAGCAAGAGCCACTGCTTTGCAGATTATACTGTGATTGTATCCTTTGTTCATTGTTTTAGTATTTTCTCCTCATATATAAATATATTCAGTAACTCGTATTTTTGTGGTAGATTTTCTAGTTACAAGAAGAGATTTTATCTAAGACAACATAGGCCTGTTTCCAGTGCATTAAATTCAGACACGTTAAAATCTGGGGATGTGCTAAGGAAAACAAAATACTATTAAAGTTTCTGTGCCTCTGTGATATCCCCAGGGAGATTCCTCTCAGCTGAAAAGTTATCTTTCACAAAGCTACTTCTAAAGCAATTCAACAGCTTGCCTCCTGTTAATAGAACCTTAGTGGAAATAAAACCTAATGCATAAGGCAAAACAACAACAAAATTTCTATTGAAGACTTTCCAAAAGCTAAAGTATAAACTAAGTGGCAAAATAAATGTGAAGAATGCAGCATTCATTAATATTTGAGATAGGATTTGACATGAAAAAGAGAATACTTCCTTTGGGTGTGGCTATAATGTCATTTCTATGGCCAATGAAGGAGGTATTTCATGTTTGTATGAGAACACGGCACTCTTCAGTGACAAAAAATAGAATGTGGATTAGAAAAAATTCCTCATATTAATCAGTTATTGAGATAGCAGTTGTGAGGATTACTCCAAAACCATCCTGTCCTGAAAAGGAAAATGAAATTGTTTATAATTAATTTCGTTAAGGGCAAAACTACATATGGTTTTTATGATCAGAAATCTACTTTGGTTAGATTCATTCTAATCTTCTGCATTCCAGAGAGACAGCTAAACAGGACCCAATGTGGACATTTTAATCAAGTAGTAAAGGAAGTAACAAATACATAAATAGGTACAAAGAACACTGTGTTTTGTCATTTATCTGTATGAATTTTAAGCAAGTTAACTTGCTTTAGTATTGTCTGTAACAATAGATACACTCCTAATTTTCAAAAGAGTTTTACTAAATAGAAGGGATAAATATTAGGAAACTATTCAGACAAATGCCTGAAACAGAGTAAGCTACATATCATTTTCAATTTTGGCTTTGTTTTGAAGTAGACAATTTTTATTGACAGGCAGACATATAATAAATGCACATTTCTTAAGTATATTTTGACAAAAATGTAGATCCTTTACTGAAAAAATAAACAATGTAGGATTCAACATAAACATTGTAGGATAGTATCTTTCAATAAGGAAGCTAAAGCTTCTGGTTTTCAAACATGGCTTTTCTTGGAAACATCAGAATATGTTCTTGGGTTCCTCTGGAGTTGCTTATCTCATGATAAATATTTGCAATTTTTGATAGCTTTCCATTTAAGGGAATGAATTACCTACTTTTCTACGAATTGGGTATTTGTTGGAATTTTCCATTAATCACAGTCTCAAAAGTAAGTTTTTAAGAGAATAATAAAATAAATCCCCCCATTTCCCCCTCCAAATAAACAAACAAACAAACAAACTTGAGCAAATTCTTGGGAGGGATTTGGATGGAAAATACCTTTAGAAATATACTGACTGTAGCCTTGGTCTCCTGATAAATGGATCCTAAATCACAGGAAATTTGGCCACCAATTATTCATACAGTTATTTATTATGCTGAAGCGTTGGCAACTCTTCTTAGAAAAGTCACAAAACACTATTTCTTGTACCAAAAACAATGAGCGATTGTCTCAACATTGTTTAGATTGAATTCAATAACTTATTCATTTTTTACAGGATGGGAAATTGATGTTGCAACCATGAACCTCCCCTCCACTTTTGAAGAAATGTCAGAATAGTTTGATTTTAAAGAATATTCCATTTATAAATATATTCTTCTATACATATGTTTTTCTTGAGACTGCGATTTAGAGTAGGGCAAAATGATGTGAAAATAAGCTAAAAAGCTAGAAATATAATTGAAATATAAAACAATATTTTGAGAAAATTAAGCAAATCCAATTCATGATCATGAAATAAGAGAAAGTCTTCAGAAATTCAATAATATTTACATCGTATTTATGTATAACATGGTGATCCTCTGTATAAAATAAGGATAATATTAATAACTTACTATTGCTATTGGGAAGATCATATAAATAAATAAATAAATCAAAGCATATAGAACAGTGCTTGACACTTAGTAAACCCCGAAAAAAGGTTACTGGTTCCTTAATTGTATGGAGTTTCTGTTTCAAACTAACTCTATTGTGAAATTTAATTTTGCTTTGGACGTTTTAGTTTCTTGGAAATCTTCCATGGACCTCAACTCCGTAATTATCTCTATTTGTGTTTGTATTTCCCTGATGGAAAAAGTGCTGTAGTGTTAAGTATGAGGCTTCTGGAGCCAGAATCTCTTGGTTCAAATCCCAGTTCTACGAATTCACTTTTGTACAATGATGGGCTAGTTACCTAAATCTTTTGTTTCTCAGTTTCCATGTCTGCAAAACTGGGAGAGGAGTAATAACAATTTCATAAAGTTGTATAGAGAGAATTGAATTTATAAATTGCCATAAAAATACCTTAATCTAGCATGCGACTTTAACTGTTATTTTCACTTAAAAAAAAAAATAATAAACAAGCTTTATTCCTAGACATGCTTTTCTGTTCTTGTCTATTAGCATTTCTTTTGCATCTTATCACAGGAGAGCAAGCTCACTTTTTAAGTTTCTTTTTATTTTATGTTAAAGCATTTTTATGTCTGCTTTTCAATATGACTCCTTTACACACTTTAAAAATAGATACAAATGCTCACTTCTTTTAGGGACAGGAGCAATTTTATTGGGCCTCAAATTTGCTGTTGAGGTATTAGAAAATTAGTAGATCACACTTGGCTTGGTCGCTTTGTTCATGAGCTGGTTGAATCGTTTTTCCTATTTATGGCTGAAGGGAATTTGAATGTTAGTGCTTTTTTTCTTTTTTTCTCTTTCTTTCTTTCTTTCTTTCTTTCTTTCTTTTTTTTTTTTTTTTTTTTTTTTTTTGAAACAGAGGTTTGCTCTTGTTTCCCAGGCTGGAGTGTAATGGCACGATCTCAGCTCACGGCTACCTCCGCCTCCTGTGTTCAAGCGATTTTCCTGCCTCAGCCTCCCGAGTGGCTGGGATTACAGGCATGCACCACCATACCTGGCTAATTTTGTATTTTTAGTAGAGATGGGTTTTCTCCATGTTGTCAGGCTGGTCTCAAACTCCTGACCTCAGGTGATCCACCCACCTAGGCCTCCCAAAGTGCTGGGATTACAGGCGTGAACCACCGCGTCCTGCCATAATATGAGCGCTTCTTAACCCAAATACTGCAGTGTTGCCAGCCTTTAGTGGATTCTCTCTTAATTCCAGTGATTACTACTTTGATGGAATCTGCTGAGGAATTGTCAAACTCTAATGCTTGAAATCAGATAGTCTTTCTTTTATGTGATCAGTAGTAATCACTCTTTTGTTTTTCACGAGTTTCGTGAGTTTCTGGTTCAATGCAGTCTCAACCTCCTGGGTTCAGGTCCAGCCTCAGCCTCCCGAGTGGCTGGGACTATAGGCACACACCACCATGCCCAGCTAATTTTTTTAATTTTTTGTAGCGATGGGGGTCTCACTATGATGCCCAGGCTGGTCTCAAACTCCTGGGCTCAAGTGGTTCGCCCACCTCGGCCTCCCAAAGTGCTAGGAATATAGGTGTGAGCCAGTGCACCAGGCCCTGCAACTCTTAAATAGAAATGTCTACTGTTGGCATCTTTGGAGAGAAGGGTCCATACTTCTTTTTACCCAGTGATCTGAAGCTAGGGAAAGTGATTGATTTATACACACGTGATGCAAATTCTTTCTTCCTTATTGTGGAGCACTCTGTCTGGAGCACACGGTGTTCCTCCCTCCTTCCTACAACACTTACTAAGACAAGTCTTTCTCTTCAAGGTGACAGTATACCATTTCCCATGTATGCTGATGGTGACCACAGGGGTAAATTTACTTGTGAGGATAAGTTATTTATGTTCTGTAGCCTAATTTTATCAGTGATAAAGTTAATGTTTTTAATATTCCTCTGACTTAATTCTCTGCTTGCTTTCCCCCTTTTCTCTTTCTTCTCTCCCTTCTTCTTTTTTTCTTATCTTTCTTCCTATTTTTTTTCCCTCCTCTTCTTTCTGTTCCTTTTCTTTTGTAAATGTTTTATGTCCCATTAAAGAATATGGGGTAGTGCTCTATAAATATGAATGAGAAAGGGTTAGCAAAAATGTTTAAATATTTCATAGCTTCACTGATGTTTTATTTTGTTGTTCTGTTAGTTACTGACAGAGATGTGTTCAAACTCTAAACTCAGGTTAAGAATTTTTAAATTACTCCTCTTAGGTCTATCAATTTTTATTTTGAAGCCTATGTTATTAAATACTTACAGATTCAGGATTATTATTTCTTCATGATGAATTGGACCTTAATCATTATGAAATTCACTTTCTCTAATAATACGTTTTCTCTTTAAACCTATTTTGTCTGATATTAATGTAGCTACACCATGTTTAGTTAATGTTTTCATGATATTCCTTTTCCCATACCTTTTCTTCCAACATAAGGAGTTTCAACATATTCTTTAAATATAAGGTCCTTATATTTAAAGTGTAAACAGCATAGATTGGGCCTTTTTTCAGAACTCTTCTGAAAATATTTCTCTTTTAATTGAGGTGCATAATTCATTTACATTTATTATAATTACAGATGCATTTGAGCTTAGTTCTGCCACCTTTCTATTTGTTTCCAATTTTACAATCTTTCTTTAGTCTTTTTCTTATGTTTCCATTCCTTCTTTTGGGTTCATTAGGATAAAAAAAAAAGACTTACCTCTTTTATCAGCATTTTATCACTATGTTTTTAAAATTCATTTATTGATCACCTAGAGATTACAATATGCATTTTGTCTTTTTATAATTTGCTTTAATGGTTTTACAACTTTCCATACAAGAAACTTCAAACAGTAATTTCTTTTACCTGTACCCCTACCTTTGAGCTATTGTCATATACGGTACTTCAGTATATCTTATCAACCCCAAGACATTTATATTGCTGGTCTAAGCAGTTAAGATTATTTTATATTTGCTCTCATATTTGACCTTTCTGGTTCTCTTTAGTCCTTTCTAAAGTTTTGTCCTTTTTCTCTGGTATGAGACTACTTATGACAAATGTTCTTGTCTTGACCTCACCTTAATTTTTGGAACTCTTTGTTTTTTGACTTACAGAAAAGTTCCAAAGATAGTACTGATTATGCCTATATGCCCTTCACTCAGTTTTCTCTAATGTTAGCATCTTATCATGGTATAATTTTCGAAACTGAGCGTTAACAATAATATGATACTATTAGGTAAACTATAGACTTTGTGTGGATTTCATAAATTTTTACATCAATGTCTCTTTTTTGTTTAAGGATCCAATCTGGGACACCACTCTGCTTTTAGTTGACACGTCTATTTTGTCTCTCCCAATCTATGACACTTTCTCAGTCTTTATGTGTTTTTTTGTAATCTTGATCCTTTTGAAGAGTACTGGTTAGAAATTTTGTAGAATGTCCTTCATTTGGGGCTTGTCTGATTTTTTTCTCAAAATTAATTAAGCTTGTATATTTTGGGAGAATACTACAAAGGTGATGTGCCCTTATAATTTCAAGAGTAGCGTGATATCAACATGACTTGTTATTGGTGATGCCAACCTTAAAATCACTTTATTACCGTGATATCTGCCAGTTTCTCTGCTGTGAAGTTACTGTTGTTCCCTTTCTATTCTCTCTTTGTTGAAAGTGAGTCATTAAGAGAAGTAATTCTGCACTCAAGGAGAGACAAATTAAGTTCCACCCCTTAAAGAGAGCATTACCAAAAATTTCATGAGTGTATGTTAAAATCACAACAAGAATTTAAAAAAATAGGGCGATATTTGAAGCTAGGCCACTATCCTATTTTTATTTTTTACAGTGAAATTGTACATAAAAATAATTCTTTATAATCTGGGTGTAACTAGCTCATTAAATCTGAATTTCATATGCAGATTTGTTATATTTATATTCTGTTCTATTTTTCAGTTTTGTATTCACCAAAAATTCATTCATGTGTAATTTTTACATGTAACAGAATGTTTTCTATCACTGCTACTTTAGAATATGTACTGCTCACAACTATACTTTTTAGTAGGATAACAACATGAAGTGATCGCCTAATTATTTGATTGAATTGAATTGGTCTTCAAAGAGTCTTGTTTGAAAAGGGCAGATACATTTTCTTGGAGACGGGCTATTTGGCATTTGGCCAAAAGAATGGGTGAATCAATGAACCATGAAGATGTCTCTTTGCTTGAAGTCATATAAAATAACAATTAAATATTAATGAAGAAGTTGTGGATATTGTTTTGACACAGATCAATATTCAACTTAGCAAGAATGAGATGAAAGGAATTGATTTGTGTTCAAGCTCAGGAGCGGTTTCATTCAGTGACTTTTTCTGGTGAGACAGCAGTTCCTCTAGTACAGAACATGAAGGACTGACAAGTTACACCCAAGCATGGCAAAGAGAGAAAAAAAAAACACATTGCAGAGGGAAAAATAACGCTGTAGTCTGAGAGACTATGGAAGAAATAGAGATAATAACTGTTCCAATAGATTTCTGACAAAAAGAAGGGCATAGAAAAATTTGAAAAGAAATAGGAAAGAACAAAAGTCTAGGATTATAAGAATAGTTGTCTGCTTACCAGCATGTGCCTTCATTAAAAACTGGCCATTTAGAATATTTAACTTCAACACTAATTCTTTCAGCACAAGATATATGTCAACTAACGAGCCGAGCCAAAGGAGATACAATGAGCATTACTGGTAGTGCCTGCCAGTAAGCCCACCTTCCAGTCTCAAACATAGGTGGGAATATGGTCTCAGTGGAACGTATCAGACTTTCTCGTGAAATTATGAGTGATAGACAGAGGTTACGAAGCATATGAATCTATTGGGTGCTATGCTATCTTGACAATAGTCAAGGTTCATGAGTTCCTGCTATAGAGAGAAGAGTTGGCCTTGGTTCTAGATTTTATTTTTTATTTTTAAATTTTATTTTTGTAGAGACAGTGTCTTCCTATGTTGTCCAGGCTGGTCTCGAACTCCTGGGCTCAAGCAATCCTCCTGCATCGGCCTCCCAAAGAGCTGGGATTAAAGGTGTGAGCTACCATGCCTGGCTGATTCCAGATTTTTTTAAAGGCCTGATCATTCCAATTTTTATTTGATAATGTAAGATTCTCAGTATCTTTCAAAATAAATTTCCTTAATGAATCATTGAGGTATTCAGAATAATCCAATCCACTGAGAACCTGAATAGAAGAAAAAGGCAAAGGAAGGGAGAATTTGCTTTTTCTGCTGGAGCTGTAGTGTCCATATTCTCCTGCCCTTGGACATGGGATAGGAGCTCCTGGTTCTCCACCCTCTGGACCCAGGCTGTATTCCACCACTGGATTTCCTGATTTTCCAGTTTGCAGATGGTAGATCATGGAACTTCTTGGCTCCATAATCACTTGAGCCAATTACTGTAATTAATGTCCTATGATATATGCACATATCCTAGTGGTTCTCTTTCTCTGGTGAACCCTAATACAGCCACACTGTTCATAATGTAGTGGCTCCTTGAGCTTTTGCAGTTCTGCTTCCGTATCATTTTTGGGGTCCTGCATTCCTGGTAAACAAAGAAATATCTCTCTGAAGTCTGAATACTTCATCAGACACTACCTTGGACTAGTTAGTGCCCCAGTCTCTGGTCCAAAAATTGAAGACTCTCTCTTTTCCCTGTTTGGTGGGAACTTGCATCTGCTGCAAAGATATTCTCTCTGCTCCCTTCTGCCCAGGTCTCCTATCAGTCTCTTCATTTTGCTTAGGCTTTTGTGAAAGACAGGCTTCTTTGGCCTTTTCTTAATCTTACTGCTTCCAAAATCTCTGATTCACGAAATTTAAAAAGTCTGGCTACCTAATTGAAATGAAAAGAGTAGACAGGTTTGAGATAAATTCAAGTTTGAGATAAATTTACAAAGCAAGATAAAATGTAGTATCTCAAAAGATCAGTGTATCAGAATTAAGTACTAGGCAATGCGTGTGCAAGAATTTGAAAATGTATTATGTGGTCACTCAGTAGAGGTGGTTAATAGTTGAAAGATGAGGATGTTTATTGACTCTGGCTGCTGACTTCCATATTTTTCCAAATGCCAAATTGACCTTCACCTGTAAATATAGGCCAACCCCTTCATCTAGATCAATTTTGATCCCAGATAAATTGCTCTCTGAAATAGCCTGGAATCAGAATTGTGTTGAAGCCCTTCTAACTCTGATGCTCTGGTTTCTTGATTCCTGGTATGCCCTCTGGTTTTCCACCCCCCTGTGTTGAAATCCCAGATTCCTGATGCTAATCACTTGTCTGTTTGCAGCTCTATTACTGTCAGTTTTTGGACACTTTTGCTTTATAACCATCTGGATTGACATCCCAGATAATCATTCTATGTGCACATTTTAACCTCTGGTTAATCTTTCATTTTCTGATCAGTTCTCGGACTCAAGTTCATGAAATCCATCCTTAGATTGGCATCACCTTAGCCATATCCTTACAAAGTCTTTCATAATTAGATATATTTGGATCGAACTTAGAAGACGATTTCAGTCAATTCTGCTGACTTTAAGTCC
Organism: Rhinopithecus roxellana; assembly: GCF_007565055.1. Lineage (NCBI taxonomy): Eukaryota > Metazoa > Chordata > Mammalia > Primates > Cercopithecidae > Rhinopithecus > Rhinopithecus roxellana. Next base: position 140,635,986 of record NC_044557.1, on the reverse strand, counting down.
TGGAAATGGCAGAGTGGTGAAAAATAATTAGTTGGTGTTCCAGATCTCCTGGTACTTACGCAACCATTCACGGACGTCTTCACTTCTGCCTTTGTTCTGGATATTTAGGTAAGGTATTAATCAAAATGTAAAAAGGACCTTGATGGGGACAAACAGTTTCTTTCGCGGTGGAAATTTACCCATTTCAAGGACACTGCTGCTAAATGAATCTGATTTGTGATTTTACCCTTGTGAGCTAGTTGCAGTACTTAGTTTTGTTATTAGAAGATGGTTTTAAAAGGGCAGCACAAATTTGTCTGGTAATAAGAGAAGCAGACAAAAGGTCAAAGAGCCACTGCCAAAGAGACTGTTTGCTGAGAAATGAAGACAGGCTTCCCGTTTCAAATGGTATCCAGGGAAATTTCCACTGACTCCAATGCCAGTAGAACGAAACCGAATGTGAAACTGGTAGGTGAGCAGTACTGTGCCAACATCAAAGTAGGTCGAAATTTACTTAGTTTCTCCTTTGCTGAATGCACCTCGCCAAAACTGCAGGGCCTCTAGCAAACAAAAAAAGCAGATTAGCCATCCTTCTACAGAAAAAAATGCATATGAATCTAGCTAATTTATTGGGCACCCAACCCGACATATCACATTAAAACTATGCAGCATACTTTCTCCACGTAATTCGTCTCATAAAACTGAGTGGATACAGGAAGAATCCTGGTGGCAGACAGAAGAGTGCATTTTAATTTTTCTCAAAGTTCAGAATATTTAGTAAATGCTAGGAAGAAACCTTGTTTACAACACATGGGTGGCTGTTAGGAGGCTGAAAGTTGTTACAGAAATCCTACTGTCCAACCGTATCTGCAAGGAAGAGATTTGAAACACGTCCAAGTGGTTCTTGAGTGGGAGAATAGTAATCATATGCTCCCCATTTTGACAAAACTTGTGTTTGGAAAGATTTTATAGTTGTTTAAGGATAAATATAAAAGAAATAGCGTATTGGAACAGAAAGATTAGGTTTAGAGGGTGTATTAGTTTTCTATTGCTGCTCTAATGAATTACCACAATTTAAAACAACACACATTTATAATCTTAAAGTTCATTAAATCCTAAATCTGAAATGGATCTTTCTGGGCTATAATTAAGGAGTCAGCAGTGCCGCATTCCTTCTGGAGACCCTAGGGAGGATCCATTCCTTTTCCTTCTTGTACAGATCACCCACATTCCTTGGCTCATGGCCCCCTTTCTCCATCATAAAACCCAGCATACGACAGAGTCTTTGTCCTACTGCCATCTCTCTAGTGTTTTCACATTTCTGTCCCCTTTCACTTTTAAGGACCCTTGTGGTTACACTGGCCTGCCCTGTTAATCCCACATAATGTCCCCATCTCAAAAGTCAATTAACTTTAACTATTTCTGCCACCTAAATTCCTCTTTGCCCTGCAATTCTAACATATTTGTGGGTTCTAGAGATTTAGACTTAGACACCTCTTCATCTCTATGTTATTCTGCCAAACATAGAGGGCAATATAATTAAGGCTGTACATTCAAAGCTCTATAAATTACTTATTATATGAATGGGAGGGAAATTTTAGAAATTAAAATCTCAAAAAATGTTTTTAATAGGTAAATGACAATATACTCTCTGATAATTGCTAATTTTACTTCTTCCTTCTTAACTTTTATAATTATTATTATATCATCTACATTTCTGGAACAATAGAAAATAATAGTGATGATGAAAGAAAAGACAAAAAAGAAAAAACCAACAATATCAACAGTATAAAGATTAAATAAGTGGCTGGGTAAAAAAGAAATATATGGAAATTATTAAAACAGGAAAAGTTTTCCCTTATCCCCCTCACAGGGCATGCGACAGGGGGAGTGGCTCGCTTCTTCAGTGCCCCACAGCAAAGAACCCCTAGGGGAAGTGTGCACAAGGGCTGGTCCTGGAGAGCGTGGGCTTCAACCCTACCGCAGCCTCTAGCGTTGAGTGTTTACAGCTCCCAAAGCCCCAGTGGGCATGTGTTACAGTGCTCTCTTTCAGCTTAGCAGTCCACAGGTGGCTTGTGTTAATTAGCTCAATTAGACCCTCTGCCTTATTCCAACGACAGAGGGCTGTCTGTATCCTGGGGTTCTTGCCCTAGTGTGCCAGAAAAATCGGATCAAACGTGGGCTTGGAGAATGAGTGCAAGGTTTTACTGAGTGGTGGAAGTGGCTCTCAGCAGATGCATCTCAGCAGCTGGAAGTGACTCTCAGCTAGGAGGGGGATGGAGTGGGAAGGTGGCCTTCTCCTGGGTCTGCCGCTCATTCAGCAGCCGGTTCTCCTCCCACTGCCCTTGGCTGAGTTTTCCTCGGCATCCATGTGGTTCCTGCCGGCCGTGTCTGTTGGTGTGTTCTTCTGCTGGTGTGTTCCTCTCAACGTCCAGCTGTTTGTGTGTGTGCTCGCTAGATTCTCAGGGTGGTTTTTATAGGCACAGGCATGGGCATGGGGGATGGTTGGCCAGGGTGGTCTTGAAAAATGCAACAGTTGGGTGTGAAAACAGGAGTGCCTCTCCTCACATAAGTCCATGGGCACAGGCCCGAGGGTGGAGCCTTCGCCAGGGACCCTGCCTTTCTCTACCCAGCACTTCCCTGCCTACCTCCTGTATCATTACAATACATAGATACATATATAATGCAATTTATTTATGTCTGTATATCATATACACAATAATGTGCATATATAATTTAAGTGTAGATATTGTAATATAATCATATACATGTATATATATGCACCTACATAGAATATCATTTTTATACATGTACAAATAATATTTTAGAGCAAAAGACCTCATATCAATAGGAAGAGAAATTTCATTCCCATGTTTACAAAATGACATATGTGAAACAGTACTCCTTGAAGCAATATTATAATAGAAAAAGATTGGAAACAATGTAAAATTTTTAGGTATCTCACAATCAAATAATCTCATAACAAATAATGTTTATTGTCCCACCCTCAAATGGAAACGTTTCCAGTTTTCAGCAGTAAGTATCCTACTGGCTTTTTATTCTAGGACTAAATTTAGTTCAGGAACAGGAAAATGAAGAAAGCCATTCTTCTACAAACCCAAGGCTATAAATATAACTTTTAAATTCATCTCTATATGCACACTAAGAGACATTCATGTCATATAGGCATAGTAAACATTACATTAAGGAAAATGTTAACAGAGTGTACTTCTGGTGAATGCAAATTAGATTTCTGAGAAAAGATTTCACTTTATCACACTCTACACTTCTAGATTTTACCATGAATATTATTAAAGTTTAAAAATGTTACGATACTCTCAAAAATAACAAGATTGAAATGGACATTTTCTGTCATAAGAAGCAGAATTGATACTTCTTTAAGCTCTACAGTGGCAAAAATGAGGAGTTCTTTAAGAAGGTGTAGAAAAACCATAAATAGTGTAAAAACTGTGAAGGAGAAAAAGGATGTGGAAGACAAAACAAAGAACTGACAAAACAAAATAATGGTATTTCTACAGTAGGCCAAAAGTTACAAATAGAAGCAATTTTCAGAAACTAAACAGAACATTTCATTTCTTCTGATTTGAAGGAAGATCTGGATATATAAATTGATGAAGTCTCAGCATTCCAGGAAAAATCAATGAATGAGCCATATCTACACACTCGTCCTTTGCATTAATAGGATTCTAGTCATATGGGAACTTTACTTTTGAGGGAATGCATAAATTGGATTTCTTTGGGTTACCTATGACAAATTCCAAATAAATTGATTTGTAAAACTAAGGTGCAGAAATCATTAAGTTTTATAGTTTTGAGAAAAACAAATGATGGCCTTAATTTTGGTTTTTTTATTATTATTATTATTGTTTTACCTAGAAATTGGTTAATATGCTAGGCAATGTAAAAACATGGACATATCTAAGGCTACTGTTAATATTCCACTGTGGTACCTACAACAAAGGAAATGCAAAAATCATAGTTATTATGCTACTTGATTATTTAGCATCACAGTCTAAGTACTTGGCATGAGTACTAACTTTTTTTTTACTTCCAGCAGGATATAATTGAGCAGAGTCAAGAGCTCCGTATTATATTTAATACATGCAGAACTTTTTTCCTTACAATGTCTCACCTGCAGTGTTCTAGTTTTTTCCCAGTCTGCAAAGCCTAATCCCTGCAGCAACAATAGAATCATGATTTTTGACGCTGTTTCTGCTGTGTAGAGGTGAAAAATCAATGTGATATAAAATTTATCATTATTAATATTGGCTAGGAGTAACATATATGTCATATGTATATATAATGCTGGTATTCATACTGAAATTAGTATTGTGTTGCCCTGCAGACCTATTTGATTGATTACTTTTAAATTAAAAGTAAATAAAAAAATATTGACCTTTGGGTACTCAAAAGGTATTTTAAAGGAGAAATGAATAAGAAGAACTAAAGTTTTAGAAATAAAATCTTATATTTAATAATTTGGGTTTTAGAATTTGTGAGAGAAGATTTTTCTTGAAGATTTTTTTCCTCCAGGGGAAATATATTACTAAATTTTATCGAAGTCTATCTGGATGCATACATCTTCATAGGAACACGTGGGGCTCCATGGGTGCTATAGAAATGAAATGTGCTTTGCTTTATCTGTGATGAGAGTTCAAGATGGAGTTTTTGATATTATTATCAGTCTAGAGAATGGTGAGCCCTGAGGTAAACTTTGGGCTAGTCTTCACTTCCCCACATGATCTCCAGGAATTATACTACTGACTTCAAATTATTTGATGTAAAACAAATAGATTTTCAGTCTTCTGTGAAGGGTCACCAAGATGGAGATTAAGAAAAGTCCCCATATGCCGCCCAGCACAAAAACCAGGCAATCACTAGAAGCCCCTCTTACTTACTAAATCTGTATCTGCCACTGACTACTGAAATACTTCACACATACTTTGCAATTAAATAATTACTACACTCAAAGAGACACGTTCAGCTCTTAATAGGATATTTTGTCTTTTCTGGGAGCAGCAAAGGAGTTGTGAATGGGTGTGAAAATAGTATTTGTTCAGTAAATATGTTTTTGCTAGAGCACAGTTTTGGTGGCTACAATCAGTGGAGTGACCCCTTCTAAATCTTGATGTGATATTACTGGAACTTAATGAAATAGAAGAGATCACTCCTTTGTTCTGATTTTTATAGGAAAACGCGTGGCTGGAAGCTTTGTAACCTCTATTTTCTCTCTGGAGGTTTGATAGTTCAGCCCTTTCAGATGTGGATCAGACATACGCTCTATAGGGTGTGAAGTGGGCAGAAGGAAAGACAATAGGAAAAATAATCTTAAATGACATTAGCAATCCACGCAATTTACAAGAGTTAAAGTTCCCATAGGAACACAGAGAATGGGAAAGTTTACTGCCAGAATTAAGTAGGTACACCACACACACACACACACACACACACACAAACATACACAGAAGCACACAGGCTTCCAGAGGTCACAGATTTTTTATTTTTATTTTTCTGCTTTTTAACTGTATCCCCAGTGCCCAGACTTTGCTATGAAGACAAAGGCACTGTGGAGTTGAGTGTCTGCGTTTGGGAAGTCAGCTTGTGCCTAAATGGAGTTTGAAGATATCAGACGTTCTAGGATTGAGACTGAGAATTCCTTTTGTTATGACAGGCAAGAGGAAGAGCCAATAAATAAAAGAATGCTACTTTTTAATTTTCAAAGATACTATTTTTTTTTACATTTAATATCTCACATCAGGATGTATCTTGGAATCAATAGTATGTTCCATGTGAATTACCAGTGTTTAAAAAAAAATGTTATGGTAAATCAGATAACAGGGCATCTTATAACTGATGGCATCTTTAGAGAAGATGAAATACAGTATTTTGATAGTGTGTAATATGTTTTTGATTTGCAATTTATTAGTTTATTTTACTTTTCTGTGGCTGCTGATGTAGTTGCCTGGTGATTTATTTCAATTTGAGCGTTCAGAGTTTGAAGGTGAACTCATTAGCCAAGTAAGTGCATATCCATCTCAGTTGGTGTATGGTACTCACAGCATCAAACAACTACGGCTTTCTTCCTAGGCTATCCAATGTATTTGTAATAGTCATTTTTTGGAAAATTGTATTTAACATGTTTAGGCTGTATTGCCACATTTAAAAATCATCAGCTACTTTGTCAATATGGTAAAATTAAAGGTCACCTTTATATCTTTATGTGTCCTTTATATTTTATTCTCTTATTTTTACAGTAATTTAAATTCCAAATATACCCTGATTCTAAATGGAGTAAAGAAGGATGACTAATTTGAAGAATCAGATGGCAAAGGGGTCCTGAAAATCTGTAAAGTAAAGAGAGTTAGTGTGATGCTAATCATGTAGACACTTTAGGAAGTTGTGCATTTGATACAAAATTTCTAAGAGATGACATTACTGTAGACACAGATTTTAAATTTTAGTTGTAATATCGTGTTTTAAACAAAATGTATACATTTATAATATAATTTAATTTAATAACATACAATTGACAACCAGCTGGTCATTTCCATGGTTCTGTTTTTAGAAGGAGAGTTGCTCTTTCTGCTAGTTTGGAAATCACATTTTATTTTTCTGCAGGGTGACAGAAAATTATCAGAACCAACAGGGCAATTTTATTCCTTCTATAGTAGTTAAAATTCATTCAAACAGTCAATTTGTGACTCCCTTGTATATCATTTGCAGCCTACTTTTAGTTTTTCCTCTTTTGTTAAAATGCAGTCCGTATGTTTCTCCCCTGATAGAGGCCTCAGACATTTTTTTCTTGATCTGAACTTGAATTCTTGCTCTGTGTTATTGTAACCACTACTTTTTTGTTGGAGAATAGCTTATATTTACTTACTCCCATTTAACCATGTGGAATATGGATTCCCATGAAGAAAAATCAAGTACATTTCATCATATTTTCTGTGGTTCAATTATTCATCTGTAATCTAGAGAAGTGGTGATGGGCAGAGGCTCTCTGAATAGCTTCTTTGAGGTAGGAAAGAGAGTGTGTGGCCCTCTAACTACTATGGAATATGGGAGAAACCACATTTATTTCTATTTTTCCTCTGGATTCTCTTCAAGTTAAAGGATAAAATAATATGTGGAAAGGAATGGAAGGAAGAAAAATTATGAAATGTTTGCACTGTCAGAGGTAGTTCAGAGAAAAGATAACTTCTAACGTCTATTGAACTCTTGCAATGCTATGAAGACAATTATCTTTTAATACTCTCCATAGTTAGTACTTTACTTCTTATTTAATCTTCAAAACACTTTTTTATGTTAGGTGTTAATTCCATGCTTGCTTTAGAGATTAGACAATTGAAGCTTAGAGCTTAAGAGGCTTGCCCAAACTCGTGCAGCTATTGTTAGAGTGAGGGGATTCGAAATGAGGTTTATTTTGCTGTAAAGTTCATATTCACTTTATTTTTTCTACATAATGTTATCTGTATGCAGTGAAGTTATTAAATCATTTAAAACATCGAAGTGACATTATTGGAATTTTGTATTAGAATATCACCCTGGTAGCAGAGTAGAGGTAGGTTTGACGCAAGGGAGTAATAACAGAGCCAAGAAACCTTGAAAGCCAGTAAGAGACTTAGTTCAGTCGATGATTAATGCATGAATGACAGTGGTAGTAATAATAACATAAATAATATTTATAAGTAACAAATATTCTTTGTAATATTAGTATTATTGTAATAGTAATTTTTGTCTTATTTATAATATTTGTAAGTAACAAAACACTGGATAAAAGACAATCCTCTGCTGAGGACAACTTGAAAAACTGGATTAAACAATACAAACAAAAGCCTTCTATTTAAAAAGGCATCAGAGTGTTAATGAAGAAGTATCAGCCCAGGGTTCAAGAACAGAAGAAAACCAAGATTGGCAAATTCTAGCTCTTGGGCTATTTTCCTCCTGGATGATTGATAATCCCTGGGCAGTTGACAGGCAGCTGAATTTTGCTATTGACAGTCTCACAGAGCTAGGGTAATAGGGTTTAGAGTCCAGATCCCATCAAAAGCAGTGGTTCTGCTAAGCACCCTTTACTTTTAATGAGGGGCCAAAAATTACACCTTTGGAAAAAAAAAGAACTAGGAATAGATAGACCTTTTCAGGGACTACAGCTCAGCTATGAATCATTTTAATCTTCGGAATGAAATTGAAGTGATCCCAGATTGTTAGTGCAACCAAGAACCTGACAAAAGCAGCCTAATTCCTTTCTAGAGGAAGGTGATGTGGTAGCTCTCAAATAATTTTCTACAACAATTTTACAAATTTAATGTCAAATACAAAGAAAGGAATCAGGTACAAAGAATACAAGACACCCTGGATGACAGTGAAAAGGAGACAAACAGATTCAGAAGTGCCTTAGGTAATAAAGACGGATTTAAAATAACAGCTTATCTCCTAAAAGAGAAAATAAGCGATTGAGAATTTTTTGAGAAAAACAAAAAAAAAGTAACTGAAAACTACGATATTGTTATTGAAAATATCAAAGGTTTTTTTTTTCTTTTCTTTTTTTTTCTTGAGATGGGGCCTCGCTCTGTCACTCAGGCTGGAGTGCAGTGGTGGATCATAGCTCACTGCAACCCCGACCTTCTGGACTCAAGCAATCCTCCCACCTCAGCCTTCCCAGTAGCTGGGACCACAGGTGCATACCACCATGCCTGGCTAATTTTTAAAATTTTTTGTAGGACAGGATCTTTCCATGTTGCCCACCCAGGCTGATCTCAAATCCCCGAGCTCAAGTGATCCTCCCACCTTGGCCTCTCGAAGTGTTAGGATTAGAGGCATGAGCCACTGCACCGAGCTCAAGGATAGTTTCTAGGAGAAGAAGAAATGCAAATGAAGAAAACTTCATGAAGAAAAAAATATATAAAAGATATCAAATGTGAATGAAAAGGTAAGAAACAGTAAGCTTTGTAGTTAGAGCTGGGAAAAACCAGATGGATGCAAGATTTGAAGAAATGTTTTGCTTTGCTGATATTTGTTAAAATTAATAGAAGATATTATACAACAGATGTAAGAGGTCTTATGAATGAGAAAAACTCAAATCCTAGTATACATCTTTCAGCTATACATTTTATGAATAGCTTAGAGGGTGAATTAGAAAGTAATCTCAAAGATCACATTCTATAGTTGTCTTACTGACATTTCACTTTGGCCATGTTGGGTGTTTACTTCATCAACATCTCATTCTTACAACCTACAGCCAAATGTAGAAGAAACTTTGGGACCTTGATGTTCATTTATTTGTATATTCTAGCAGATCCAAGACCATTTTCTGAGAAAAATCCCATCTCTGTCATCAGGTTTTACCTTGGTTTGACTTGGAACGGCTTTTGATGGCCCCTTTCAGTCTCCCTCTCTTAGAGATTCACGGTGCAAACTTCTTGGGTGACTTGAAGACATTCTGAAGTGAAAAACAAAATTGTTTTAATTGTTCAATTTAGCTAAACCTTAAACTGTCCAAGCTAGACATCAGAACCCTTTTTGTGTGTTAAAAGTTGTGACCCAGGGACATCCCTTGGGGAACATTATTCAACTCAGTTTTGTTCTTACTAAGTTAAGAACAACTGACTCAGAGTTAAAAGTGAATCTCTTAAGGTTTCACAGTGAAGAACAGAGCAAGGACAAAATGCTTATTATTTGGTTTGATTTTTGTTTTTCTTTTAATTTGGCCTAGTTTTTTCTTTTTCTTAAAAAATATAGCTCTTTTAAAGTGAAAGTCCTAAAGTGCTCAGTCCCACTTGACAACTGAAATCACTTTGTAACCTTGCTAGCTATATCTTCTGGTGGCAATCTCTATATTTCTAAATTATATGCATGTGTATATAATGTATATATATGTTATATATGTATATATAGTTTCATATGCCTATAGTGTTATATGTATTATGATACAAATTATAATTATCTATAATGTATTATGATTTATTGATTTTAGACTATATCTAATAATTTGTATTTGTGTTAGATTAAGACTTAACTTACTTGAAGGACCTCACCTCAGCCCCTATCTTCTCAAGTAAATTATAACACATTAGTTATATTATGAACTGTTTAGATAATTCATATTGAACTGTCATATTGTTCAACTTATAAATATGTAAGAATTATCCAGATATCTTTCTATAATAAAGACTGATTCCTATTTTGATGTTTGATCACTAACAATTCTAAAGCTCCACACCTCTCTCTTTACCTTTTGCCCCACATCTGGGAAAACTTATTTACAAAAACCCTCCCTCCCTGGGCAGTGGCAAAGAAGTTCAAACCATGTACATCCCTGCCTGGTTTTACCTCTTAATCCAAAATAAGCTAGGGTCAGCTCTTCCCCTTATGGTTGTTTTACTACAGAAGGAACCTGAGCCCTTTTCTCAGAGATTACTTTTGCCATTTGCTATGTGAGTAATAAACTTTATTTCATATTTATTAGTGTCTGTATGTCCTTCTTCCTGGTATACCCAAATTTCTAGGCAGAACATAGTGGAATATACTAGTTTCCCAAATAAAACATATTCAGCTATTGATTAGATTCCACTATGGTAAGAGAGGATATGATTTCAATCCTTTTATTATGGAATGAGATTTGTTTTATGGTCTAGCATATTTTTCATTTGGGTTGAATGTTTCGTGAATACTTGAAAGTAAAGTATTTCCTGTTCTTGGGTAGAGGATTTTGTATATCTCAACTAGGTCAAAATGGCTGATAGTGTTATTGAAATTTTCTATGTTCTTACTGATCTTATATCCATGTATTCTGTCAATTACTGAGACACAGTAGTTTAAGTCTCCAAGTAGAATTGTAGATTTGTCTATTTCTCCTTTCGTTTCAGTTCCATTAGTTTTTATTTTACATACATTGGAGTTTGTAATGTACACATATTTACCCTTAATTTTTTTGGTAAATTGGTTTCTTTATCATTAGGCAATGTTATTCTTTATCCCTGATAACATTTTCTTTGCAAAAGATATCCCCAGTATATCTTTTCTCTTCAAAAGATTACTTAGTATGATGTTCATGGCACCACTCCAGTCTTCATTTGATTAGTGTTTGGTATGTGTGTATATGTATATTTGTGTGTATATATACATATATATGTGTATGTGTATGTATGTATATTTGTGTGTTTGCATATATTATTTCTGTGTACATATTTGTGGTATATATACATATATATGAATATGCATATATATTTGTGGGTATATGTGTATTTGTGTGTGTGTAGATACATGTGTGTACACACAAATGTACAAATGCACACATGTATATATACACATATATACATATACACATTTTTTTCCTCTCCAATACCTTTATTTATGTCTTCATAAAATTTTTACCCCTACAACATGTCGTTGGACCTGCTGTTTTATGCAATCTGGCGATCTCTGCTTTTCATTCAGGCTGTTTAGACCATTTATCATTAATGTAGTAACTGGCATAGCTGGATTTCAGTCTGCCATTTTAATAATTGTGTCTTTTCACCTTATCTAGGGCTTTGGTCTTTTTTTCCCTTTCAGACCTTTTAAAAAATAGTGAGCGGTATGTATAATTCCTTTTTATTTCTACCATTGGCTTATTAATCATGTAGCTTTATTACTATTCTATATGTATGAATTTTGATAATATAAATGTTGCTAAAGTTTGCTAATATACAGGCATACCTTGGAGCTATTGCAGTATTGGTTCTAGTTCATCACAAACATAAAAATTTTACAATAAAGAGTGTCACACAAATGTTTTTGTTTCCCAGTGCATATAAAAGTTATGTTTATACTATAATGTGCAATTGAATTATGTCCAAAAGATGTATACATCTAAATTTAAAAATAATTAAAAATGCTTTCATTAAAAAATACTGAGAAAGAGACAGTACATGCTGTTGGAAAAATGGCTTCACTGATGGACTTTCTTGATGCAGTTTTGCCACAAACCTTCAATTTGTAAAGAACACAGTGTCTGCAAAGCATGATAAAACAAAGCTATAAAACAAGGTATGCCTGTACATCTTTAATTTACTACAGTTTACTTTCAAATAATATTGTGCCACTTCACATATAGTATATGAACGTTGTAACTGTATACCTCAATTTCCTTATTTTATCCTCTGGGCTATTGTTGCCGTATAGTTAATTAATACATATATTATAAACCTCACAATACATAGTTACTCTTCAGAAAGTCAAATTGTTTTAAACAACTAAATTTTTTTTTGAGAAAAAAGGACATTTACATCTACCCTTATTTTAACAATTACTGGCAGACTTAATTTTACCCTTATTTTAATGATTACTGGCAGACTTAATTCTTTTTTTGTAGATCCACATTCCTTCTGCCTGAAAAAGGTAATATTTAATGTGACATTTCTGGTAGTGCAGTTCAAATGGCAATGAGGTCTTTGAACGATTGTCTGAAAAGTCCTTTATCTCACTACCATTTTTGAATGATATTTCTGCCAGGTATAGAATTTTGAGTTGACAGGTTTTATTTTAGTGCTTTAAAGACTTCTTCTATGTTTGGGCTTGCATAGTTTTGAAAAAGGAGTCTCATATTATTTCTATCTTTTTATTTCCATATAACATTTCTTTTTTTTCCTGACTGCCTTCAAAAGCTTCCTTTTTTCTTTCTTTCTTGATTTTTTTTTTTTTTAGCAAAGTAATCATGGTTCATCTAGGGTTTTAAAAAGTTCATCTGATTTTTCAAGGTCAGTAAACTTCTGGATCTATGATTTAACATTGTTCACCAATTTTCTGAAGAAAATTCTTGGCTATTACGCCTTCAAGTATTTATTTGCCCTATTCTCTCTCTTTTTCCCTTTTAAGACTCCTGTTGCGCATGTGACAGATTGGTATTGTTTCACGTATCTTGGATTCTCCATTTGTTTTCTTTCTTTGTTTTCCCTCTTTGTGTTTCAGCTCAGACAATTTCTATTGCCTGTCCTCTAGGTCTATGATTGTTTCTTTAGGTGTGTGTAATGCCCTGATTATTCCATCTAAGGAATTACTAATTTTTGACATTGTGATTTTAGGTATATTTCAATTTGGCTGTTCTTAAAATAATTTCTTACTTTTGGTTGAAATACCCCATCTATTAATCCTTTTTTTAAACCTTTTCCCCTAGATCTTTAGCATATTAAATACAATTACTTTAACGTCCCTCTCTGATAGTTTCAACTGTGCAATGTAGTTTACTCCAGGAATTCTTGGTTAAAGGATTGTGAAGATTCCTACTTGGAGAACAGGTGTATGGTTCCTGGTTTAGGTTGCTCCTTCTTTCCCCACTCAAAAAATTGGGTTTCTCCCCCCAATTCTTATGTTTTGAGTAATTGGTTTAGTTAAATAAGCTCCTAAAAAAAGAGAAGGGAATAATAGAAGAAAAGGCAAGAAAATATTTCCTGGGATACCTCAACTCTGGAATTAATCAAATCAGATATTAAATTTTCACCAAGATGAATGCTGCAAAGCACTCAAGGATGAAGATTTTGATTTTGATTTTTAACTTTTAAGTTCAGGGGTACATGCGTAGGCTTGTTATATATGTAAACATGTGTCATGGGCATTTGCTGTACAGAATATTTCATCATCCAAGTATTAAGCCTAGTGCCCCTTGGTTATTATTATTGATCCTATACCTCCTCCCACCCTCCATCCTCCAATAGGCCCCAGTGTCTGTGGTTTCCCTCTCTGTATCCAAGAGTTCTCATCATTAAGCTCCTACTTATAAGTGAGGACATGTGGTATTTAGTTTTTGTTCCTGTGTTAGTTTGTTAAGAATAATGGCCTCCAGCTCCATTCATGTTCCTGCAAAGGACTATGAATTTATTCTTTTTCTTGGCTGCATATTATTCCATGGTGTACCACATTTACTTTATCCAGTTTATTATCAGTGGGCATTTAGATTGATTCCATGTCTTTGCTATTGTGAATAGTGCTACAATGAATATTCACATGCCTGTGTCTTTATGGTAGAAAAATTTACATTCCTTTGGGTATGTACCCACTAATGGAATTGCTAGGTGAAATGGTAGTTCTGTTTTTTGGTCTTTGAGGAATTGCTACACTGTTCTATACCATGGTTGAACTAATTTACACTCCCCCTAGTAGTACAAGTGTTCCCTTTTCTCTGTAACGTCACCAGCACCTGTTATTTTTTGACATTTTGATATATAGCCATTCTGACTGAGGTGGTGAGATAGTATCTCATTGTGGTCTTGCTTTGCATTTCGCTAATGATCAGTAATATTGAGCTTTTTTTCATATGCTTGTTGGCTTCATGTATGTTTTCTTTTAAACGTGTCTGTTCATAAACTTTGCCTACTTTTTAATGAGATTGTATTTTTTTCTTGTAAATTTGTTTAAGTTCCTTATAGATGCTGGATATTAGACCTTTGTCAGATTCATAGTTTGTAAAAATTTTCTACCATTCAGTAGGTTATTTGTTTGCTGATAGTTTCTTCTGCTGTGCAGAAGCTCTTTAATTTAAAAGAAAGAAAGATGGATATTTATATTATGATAGGGATAAGAAGGAAATGTTTTATGGTACCACAGGACTTTGAATATGGTACTCAGTGGTAGAGGGATAAGAATAAGTCTTCAGAGGATTAAAAAATGCACTAAACATTCATGTTGCTTATTTCTCAGTAAATATATTGGGATTAGTGTTAAATGCTAAAATATATTTACCTTTTCCAACTTCAGCCTAATTTTTTCATTGAAAAGAATTCACCCATCCATCTCACCATTATTTTATATAATTCTTTTATTGAAAGAAAAATTAAAGTTATAAAGTAGTTTGAGGGAGAGAAAGAGCCCAGTATAAGTAAAATATCTCCTCCATTTCTGTAATGGTATACTTTACTGTACATAAAATCTATTTTTACCACATTCAGAACATAACCACAGTAAGCATTTGTATAATATGGTAGAGATTGCAAAGTGTTTTTAGATGCTCTGCGTCACTGAACCTCAGGCAAAAACTTGAGATAAGCAGCAGATGAAATAGATCATAAAAGATAATATGACTAACCCAGAGTAACATCACTAGAAAATGGCAGAGTTAGGCCTCAAAAATAGCTTTTCTTTCAACATCCCTTCATGATAAAAACAACAAACTGGGTACGGAAGAAACATACCTCAACACGATAAACACCTTATACAGCAGATGCACAACTAGTGTCATAGTGAATGAAGGAAAACTGAAAGCCTTTCCTCTAAGATCTGGAACAAGTCAAGGATGCCCACTTTTACCACTGTTATTCAATATAGTACTATAAGTTCTAGCCAGAGCAATTAAACAAAATAAAGAATTAAAGTATATCCAAGTTGGAAAGGAAGAAGTCAAATTATCCTTGTTTACAGACAATATGATCTTATATTTAGCAAAACCAAAGACTCCACCAAAAAACTCTGAGAACTGATAGTCAATTTCAGTAAAGTTGTAGGATACAAGATCAACAAACAAAAATCAGTAGCATTTCTATATGCTAACAATGAACAGTCTTGAAAAACACAATAAAAAAGCAGTCACATTTAAAATATCTATGAAAATAATTAAAATAAAATAGAATACTTAGGGATAAGCTTAGCCAAAGTAGTGAAAGATCTCTATAATGAAAACTATAAAAGATTAGTGGAAAAAATTGAAGAAGACACAAAGAATGGAAAAATGTCCCATGTTCATGGGTTGGAAGAATCAGCACTATAAAAATGTGCATATTACCCAAAGCGATCTACAGATTCAATGCAATCTCTATCAAAATACCAATGACATTCTTCAGAGAAGCAGAAAAAAGAATTCTAAAATTAATATAGAATCACAAAAGACCCTAAGTAGCCAAAGCAATCCTGAGCAAAAAGAACGAATCTGGAGGCCACATTACCTGACTTAAAATTATACTATGAAACTATAATAACCAAAACATCATGGAACTGGCATGAAAACAGACACATAGACCAATGGAATAGAATAGAGAATCCAGAAATAAACCCATGCATTTACAGTAAGCTGATTTAAACTAGACCTCTGTTTCTTACCATATATAAAAATGAAATCAAAATGGATTAAAGACGTCTATATAAGACCTTGAAGAATAAAACTACTAGAAGAAAACATTGGGGAAATGCTTTAGTATATTGGTCTGGGCAACAATTTCTTCAGTAAGACCTCAAAAGCATGGACGACCAAAGCAAAAATGGGCAAATGGGATTATGTCAAGCTAAAAAGCTTCTGAACAGCAAAGAAAACAATAAAACAATAAAGTGAGGAGACAACCTCCATAATGGGAGAAAATTGCAAACTATTCAACTTACAAGGGATCAATAATTAGAATGTACAAGGAACTCAACACAATAGCAACAACAACAAAAAAATCCAGTTGAAAAATGGGTAAAAGATCTGAATAGACATTTTGCAAAAGAAGACCTCCAAATGAAAAACAGGTATACAAAAAATGCTCCACATTATTAATCATCAGAGAAATGCAAATCAAAGCCACAATGAGGTATCATCTCATCCCAGTTAAAATGACTTTCATCAAAAAGACAGAAAATAGCAGAGGCTGGTGAATGTATTAATAAAGGGGAATGCTCATACACTTTTGGTGGGTATATGAATTAGTTCAGTCACTGTGGAAAACAGTATGGAGCTTCCTCAAAAAACTGAAAATAGAACTACCATATGACTTGGCAATTTCACTTCTGAGTATATATCCAAAAGAAAGGAATCAGTATATCAAAGAGATATCTGGACTCCCATGTTTATTGCAGCTCTATTCACAATAGCTAAGATACGGAATCAACCTAAATGTCCATCAATGAATGGATAAAGTAAATGTGGTACATATATATAATGAAATATTTTGCAGCCACAAAAAATGAAATCCTGTTACTTGCAGCCACATGGATGCTGTTGAACATTATGATAAATGAAATAAGCCAAGCACATGAGAGAAAAATGTTGTACTTTTTCACTCATATGTAGGAGCTAAAATTTTAATTTTATGGAGGTAGAGAATAGAATGATGGTTACCAGAGAAGGCTGAGAAGGGTAGTGTGGTGGGGATAAAGAGGATTGGTTAATATGTACAAAAATAGAGTTAGATGGAAGAAATAAGATCTAATGTTTTGTAGCACATTAGAGCAATAACAGATAATAATTTATTATATATTTCAAAATAACTAGAGGAGTAGATTTGCAATGTTCCTAAGGCAAAGAAATACATGTTTGAGGTGATGGATATTCCAATAGTCCAGATTTTATAATGACACATTGTATGCTTGCATTGAAATACCACATGTATTTCATAAACATGTAAAACTTTTATGTATGCATAAAAATAAAAAGAAGATGTCTTCTGATTTAACATCTCATGGACATCACCATCCCAATTTCTTCCCAGGTCTTTGGAATATGCTGAATTTATTTAAGAATATATGTGATATTATTAAACTACATGAATACCCTGAGGACTCCATAATAATTATGTTTTATCTTACATGTTAATAGTGTTAGGGTAGAAGGAATCTTAGTGGTTTGGGGTTTTAATTCTGGATCACATAAACATGCTATTAAAACTTGTAATATCAAAATAGTTTCTATTAGTCCATCTACATTTTTGAGTAATAGAATGATAACTCCTCAGTGCACTTCTGGAAATAGTCTAAAAACACCTAATTTTGAATTTCTAAAACAATAAGCATTTGTTTCTGGTCTTAGGTTAGTTCATAGTAAAATTAGAAGTTTACTAAAGCATCAGAAAAGTTTTTGTGCCGGTAAGACTATACTTGGTATTTGTACTGTCACTGACAAAGGGGAATGTATTTGTGAAACTCCCGAGAAGAAGTAGTTTATAGATAGGCATGCCACTATTCATTGATATAATGAATATGGGAGTTTTTGAAAAGACTCTACTAGAAATATTACAGATTACAGGAAAAAGCCACATCATTCTGTAGCAGATTTTAGTGCCACAACAACCATGCCAAAATGTATTTCAAAGCACCAAGAATTGGAGATGAAACAGTTTATGCCTGGCCTATGAGCATATGAAGATGTCAAAAAGTTGTCTGACACTGGAATGCTAGCACCATTGTATCTGTCAGGGCCACCGATTGTGGGAAATCAATATAAATCAGACTTTCAGATTTTACATGGAAATGAAATGTATTTAAAGTATATTTGGTACTCATATAATATACAGAAAGATTAGCTCATCATGCTTAAGAACAAAGGGAAGCTTTAGGATGCAGCCAGTAGAACTCCCACCACTGGCTATTCCTCTGAGAGGGCTCAGTATTGATGGAGGGTTTTAGATTCTATCATGACTAGTGTAAATAGTTCCAACTGGCTTTGTAACTGTATCATTCCTGAAAAATTCAAACCATTGGACATGCAGTTGGCTGACCTTAGGTCGTTTGTCTATGATTCTATGATATGAGAGGGGTATCTGCTGCCAGCGTTGGATAGCTTTTAAATGAACAACTTCCCTATATATGTCAGCCAAGGTTTGCAAGTTTTGTCTACCCCAAGGTCCCTGACTGACAACAGTGATGTTTGTTTTATAGCTGTTAAAATATTTTCGCTTATTTACTTGGGAAAGAAGCTTACACTTTGCAATATTCAAGAATGATATGGTTTTTCCATGGAATCTATAGTAATTACAGTTGACAACTTTGGAAAAAAAAAAAAAACACTTGCTGGATAACAATAGCAGTAAGTTCTACAGTTACATTTTAATTTTCCATGTCCTAGCCTTTTGATAAAGATTGTCCAATATTTCCTTAACTTTTTTTTTTCTTTGGTGGGGACAATAGAGTTTGCTAGAATTTTTAGAATTTTATTTTATTTTTCTATTTTTAACTATATTTTAGGTTTATAGGTACATACGCAGGTTTGTTATACAGGTAAACTCATGACACAGGGGGCTGGTGTACAGATTATTATGTCACCTGGTTACTAAACTTAGTATACAATAGTTAGTTTTACTGATCCTCTTCCTTACCCTACCATTCACCCTCTAATAGACCCCAGTGTCTGTTGTTTCCCTTTTTGTGTCCATGTGTTCCAATCCTTTCTCTCCCATTTATAAGGGAGAAAATGTGGTGTTTGGTTTTCTGTTCCTATATTACCTCACCAAGAATAATGGCTTCCAGCTCCATCCTGATTGCTGTAAAGACATGATCTCATTCTTTTTCATGGCTGCATAGTATTCCAGTGTATATATGTACCACATTTTCTTTATCCAGTCTAATATTCTTGAGCATTTAGGTTGATTCCATATGTTTGCTGTTGTGAATAGTGCTGCAGTGAACATATGCATGCATTTGTCTTTATGTGGAATGATTTATATTGCTTTGGGTATATACCCAGGAATGAGATTGCTGGGTTGAATAGTAGTTCTGTTTTTAGCCACGTTGTTTTCCGCCATGGTTGAACTAATTAACACTCCCACCAACAGTGTATAAGTGATCCTTTTTCTCTGCAACCTTGCCAGCATCTGTTATGTTTTGACTTTTTGATAGCAGCCATTCTGATTGTGAGATGTTATTTCATTGTGGTTTCAATTTGCATTTATCTAATGATTAATAATATTGATCTTTTTTCCATATACTTGTTGGCCATATGCATGCCTTCTTTTGAAAAATGTCTATTCATATCCTTTGCCCTCTTTTTAATGGATTTGCCACAAAACAAAACACTTAGGAATACAGCTAACCAGGGACGTAAAAGATGTCTACAATGAGAATTACAAAATACTGCTCATAGAAATCAGAGATGACACAAACAAATGGAAAAACATTTCATGTTCATCGATGGGAAGAATCAGTATCATTAAATTGGCCATACTGCCCAAAGCAATTTAGACTTTCAATGCTATTCCTATGAAATTACCAGTGACGTTCTTTTCAGAACTAGCAAAAACTTCTCACAGTTCTCGATACTGAGGAAAAAGAACTAGAAAAAATTATTTTAAAATTCATGTGGAACGAAAAAAGAGAACGAACAGCCAAGGCAATCCTAAGCCAAAAGAACAAAGCTGGATGCATCACATTACCTGACTTCAAATCATACTGCAGGGCTACCAAAACAGAATGGTACTGGTACCAAAACAGACACATAGACTGGTGGAACAGAATAGAAAGCCAAGAAATAATGCTGCACACCTCCATCTGATCTTTGACAATGCTGATGAAAACAAACCATGGAGAAAGGACTCCCTATTCAATAAGAGGTGCTGGGATAATTGGCTAGTCATATGCAGAAGATGGAAAATGGACCTTTTCCTTGCACCATATACAAAATTCAACTCAAGATGGATTAAAGACATAAACATAAACTCCAAAACTATGAAAACCCTGGAAGATAACCTAGTAAATACCATTCTGGACATAGGAACTGGCAAAGACTTCATGCCAAAGACGTCAAAAGCAATTGCAACACAAACAAAAATTGACAAATGGGATCTAATTAAACTAAAGGGCTTCTGCACAGCAAAAGAAACTATTAATAGGGTAAACAGACAGCCTATAAAATGGGAGTAAATGTTTGCATACCATGCATCTGACAAAGGTCTAATATCCAGCATCTATAAGGAACTTAAACACATTGGTAGAATTTTGTAAGTCTTGGTTGCATGTTGGGAAAGAGAAACTAGTAACTGAAAAACTAACAAGTAGAACAAAATTCTCAAAGAACAATTCCCTACATTGTCATGGGACCTTCCACCAAGCAGGAGATGATTGGGATGGGGATGAAAATGACATGTGAAGCAATGAAGCCTTATGGCTTTAAGACTCAAGATTCTCTAATAAACTGATTATGCTTTTAATATGGAGAACTTGGGATAAATTTAAGGGATTTCTACAAATACACATTATTATAATTTAGTATTTCTCCTTATTTTCTTTTTCTTTTTTTTTTTTTTTTTTTTTTTTAAGATGGAGTTTCACTCCTGTTGCCTAGGCTGGAGTACAATGGCACAAGCTCGCCTCACAGCAACCTCTGCTTCCCAGGTTCAAGCGATTCTCCTGCCTCAGCCTCCCAAGTAGCTAGGATTACAGGCGCCCGCCACCACACCTGGCTAATTTTTGTATTTTTAGTAGATACAAGGTTTCACCACATTGGCCAGGCTGGTCTTGAACTCCTGACCTCAGGTGATCTGCCCACCTCGGCCTTCCAAATTGCGGGGATTACAGGTGTGAGCCAGCACACCTGGCCATTTCTTATTTTTTTAAGCATAAAGCATCAACAAACATACATACATCTTGAATATCCTGAAAATGATACTTGATTTCTCCATCTCACATTTACTGTGACTGGAAGAACAGCATTTTTCAAAATGGAAAAATTCAAGAGGCATACTTAATGAAAGGAACAATAGCTCAATTAAGTGCAATACAGGGAAATGACTACTTAACATAAATAAGTGAAACCAGATTTCATTTGCACTTCAGACATCAGCATGAAGCATTACTTTCTGAATTGGTTTTGTTGAAAACAGCCAGGAGCAATTTTTCAATGAAGTATATTATTCTGACAGCCTCTGTTTCCTGTGGCACCTTCCCCACATCTTAATAGTATAAGGCAGATATCCCCTGACCTATGATTATGTTTCATTTCAGATATTTGAATATCAATATCTCTTTAAGTCAACTGTATTTAACAATCTGTAGTTACCTACAGGTAAAATGAGATTAAAGTATAGTTAAACTTTATAAACAATCTATACTCACTTGTCTGGGAAAAAATGAAAAGCTATTGCTTTCATAGGTTTTAAGAACATTGAGTGAAATTACAAAAGTAAATAAATAATGTACTCAGTAGACTAAGTCTTATCCTTGAAAATAAATTGAGTATTCTTTGAATATTGAAAAGGCAGTTTTTATGAATAATTTCTAAAATAGATGCACCCTCTTTTATTACTGAAGGTGGCCATGTTAGAATTTCTCCTGGTAGACATGGTGTTTGTAGCATTTTGCACAAAAGACACCAGAACATCTTGGAAAATAAAGTAAAAAGTACGATTAAATTAAGAGACAAAGACTCATTAAAGAACTCATTTGAAGAAATGGCATCTCCACTCTATTACACAAAAATTGCTTCCAGGCACTAAATAAGCTCTGTCTTTGTGAAAAAAGCAAATCAGTCATGTTGATTTTGTGAACATTTATCTTTAGTTCTTAGTGCAATTAAAGAAACTAGAAAGACTGCCCTACTTAAGATGAAAGACATGAAAAATCTTTACTTTCTTCATTTTTCATAAATTAGAATGCATTTAAGTGAAATAGGACTAACAGAATCTTCTCACCATTTCCAGTATTAGTTATCCTCAGCTTTCTTTCTCAAAGAAAAAGTTTGATATAAAATTTTAATGCTACATGTGCATTTTGGGTAAGTTAAACCTGTCAGTCTGTCAATACCACTTTAAAACTTATCTTTAGGATCTTATCTACTTATCAAATCAATTCTATCTTAGAGACTTGAAATAAAACTAATTACTTAGAAACTTACTTTGAGCTGAGCTTGTAAATGAAAGAACTTTTGTATTGGCAAGTGACTGTTTTAATTATGGAGCTAAGTTTTTAAAGATGAGCTTTTAGCAGTAATCATAGTCCTTATAAATTTGTTCATGTCGTATAATCCTTTATTATATGTTGTGAGAAATGTTTTGCTAGTATGTGTCAAGGATTTTTGCTTTTGTATTAATGAGATATATTGGTCTCTAGTTTTCTAGGGTTTTTTTTTTTTTTTTTTTTTTTTTTTTTTTTGCTATCAGGTTAATGCAGGCCTTAGGATGTGTGAGGACTAATTCTATTTTTTGAAAGAATTAGTGAAGGGTTTGAGTTAACTCCTCTTTAAACATTTAGTAGTATTCACCATTTGGTCCTGGAATGCTCTTTCCGGGTTTTTTTTTTTTTTTTTATTAGTAACTAATTTTTTTTTCTTATTATGTCTATTCATAGCTTTCATGTATTCTTGGGTCATTTTCAGTAGTTTGTTTCTTTTTAGGAATATATTAATTTCATTTACATTTACTAATTATGTGGCAAATAATTTTTTAATAATATTCACTTATAATCTCTTTTATTTGTATAAGGTCAGAAGCAATACCCCTTTTTCATTCCTGATTTCAATATTTTGACTCCTCTCTTTTTCATTCACATGTTTAGCTAAATTTTCTGATTTTGTTGATCAATACAAATAAATTAATTTTAGTTTTATTGATTTTTGTCTATTTTTAATATATTCTGTTTAATTTATCTACACTTTAATCTTTATTACCTCCTTTGTATGCCTACTTTGGGCTTAAGCTATTCTTCATGCTTCTAGTATCTGGAGGTGAAAGTTTCAGTTATTGACTTGAGATCTTTCACCTTTTTTTAGTACAGGTATTTACATCTACAAATTTTTTTCTATGCACAACTTTGGATTCATTCTATAAGTTTGGAATCTTTTGCATTTGTTTATTTCAAAATATTTTCTAAATTCTCTTTTAGTTTATTCTTTGGCTTATTGATTATTTAGCAGTGTTGCTTAATTTCCTATATTTGTAAATGTCCCAAATTTCCATGTTTTATTAATTTAAAATTTCATTCAGTTATGGTTAGGGTATGTACATTGTGTAATTTTAATCCTTTTTAATTTATTGAGAATAACATGTTTTATGGCCTAACATATAGTCTATTCTATGTGCAATTACAAATAATGTATATTCTGATATTGGAGGAAGTATTATGTAGATCCTATTAAGTCTAGTGGATCTAGTTATGTGTTGTTCAAGTTTTCCATTTCCTTGTTGTTTTCCTCTCTAGTTGTTCTATTCGTTATTCAAGGCAGGGTATTGAAGTTTCCAACTATTACTTTTGAGTTATCTATTTCTTCCTTCAATTTTTTAGTATTTGATTCACGTATTTTGAGGCTCTGTTTTTAGTGGATGTACATGTTAAAAACGGTTGTATTTTCTTGAAGAATTGACTCTTTTATCAATGTATACTGTGCTTTGTTTTTGTAACACTTTTTGATTTAAAGTGCATTAACTTAGTACATCAACTTCAGACCTTTTATGCTTACTTTTTGCATATTTTATTTTTTTCCTCATTCTTTTACTTTCAAGTTATTTGTGACTTTGAATCCAGTGTGTTTCTATATACAGTATATGGGACCATTGTGTTTATTTTATCCATTTTGCTAATCTCAGTCTTTTGATTTGAGTGTTTAACCCATTTACATTTAATGTAATTACTGATAGGACTTATGTCACTCATTTTGCTACTTCTTCTTTGTATTTCTTATGTTGTTTTGGTTTCTGTATTCTTTCATAATTCTTTCTTTTGTGTTAAATTCATATTTTCTGGTTTGCCATTTTAATTCCCTTGTTATATTTTATAACATATTTGAGTTATTTTCTTAGTGGTGCCCTGGGAATTACAATACACATTTTTACTTATAATAATCTAGTTTGGATTAATAACAACTTAATTTCAGTAACATATACAAATTTTGTTCCTGTATACTTGTATATCCTCCTCTTCCTTTGTGCTTTATTGTTATATAAATTGTGTGTTTATACATTGTATTAAAATCAATACAAATTTATGACAATTGTTTTGTTCAACTATCTTTTAAATCAGATAGGAGAAAAAATTGTTGCAAACAAAATATACACTTATAATAGCTCTTATGTTTAACTATATTCTTTATTTACCTTTACCAATGCTCTTTATTTCTTTATGTAAATTTGAGTTATTGTCTAGTGTACTTCCATTACATTTTGAAGGACTCTGTTTAAGATTTCTTATAGGGAAATCTGCTCTTAACGCATTTTTTCAGTATATGTAAATCTTGAAATGTACATACTTTTGCTAAATACAGAATAATTTTTTGACCTTTGAGTATAGCGTATCACTTCCTTCTCTCCCAGTGGTTTCCGATATGAAATTAACTGTTAATCTTACTGAGGATCTTGGAGTATAATCAGTCACTTTTCTTTTGCTGTTTTCAGAATTCTCTCATTGTCTTTGGCTTTCAGCAGTTTGATTATAATGTATCTCAGTGTGGATTTCTTGAGTTTATTCTCCCACTTTAATGTTTTTTGAGTTTCCTGGATGTAGAGATTAATGTGTTTCAGAAATTTGAGAATTTTTCTACAATTATTTCTTCGAATATTCTTTCTGCCTCTTTCTATCTCTCTCTTCTGCTTCTGGGACTCTCATTATGCTTATTGGATGAGCTTGATGGTGTCTCACAGGTCTGTAAGGCTCTGCTCACTTTTCTCCAATCTTTTTCCTTTTTTCCTTAGACTGACTCGTTTGTAAGTTTGTTGATTCTTTTGCCTCTTAAAATATGCTGTTGAGCCCATCTGGTAACTTTTTCACTCCAAAATTATTCATTTTAATAATTTATATCTTCTTGTTGATGTTCTTTATTTGTTGAGACCTTATTTCTAGGAGTTGTCTTAGAGTTTTATACATGGTTTATTTTAGTTCTTTGAATATGTTTTACATAGTAGATTTAAAGTATTTGTTTAGTATGTTTAATGATGGGATTTCTTAAAGGACAGTTTCTGTCAACTGACTTTTTACTACCTCCATATGGGCCATACTCTATTGTTTCTTTGAATGTCTAATAATTTATTTTTTGAAAACTGTACATCTTTGTAATACAATTTGAAAACTCTGGAAATCAGATTTTCTGCCCTTACCTAGGGTTTGTCTTAGGTGATTGTTGTTACTATTCCCACTTTTTTGTTAATTACTATCTTGAACTAATTCTGTAATGTCTGTATTCCTTGTCATGTATCACCTCTGAAGTCTCTGCTCTATTAGCTTATTTGTGAGCTAGTGACAGGACAGATTTCCTTAAATCTCTGGAAACGTTGTCTCCTAATCTTGGTGAAGGGCTTTCTGTGAGTGTTACAGAATGCTGTTAAAATTCATCCAGGCAGTTTATAATTTTGTCTTACCCATCACTTCCTCCTTGTGCAGAACTTCAAGGTCAGAGACAAGAACTGAGGGTCTTCTCAGGTCTTTTCTAAGTGTTTACACAGCCCTACATATGTGTGTGGCCTTCTGGATTCTCAAGAATATTTAAGAACTTTTCATATCCTCCTATGAACATCTCATTTTCCAGATCTTCCTTTTTATAATTTTTATTGTTGTTAATTTGTTTTTTGCCCAACTGTTTTCACGGTGTAAGGCAATGTTAAACAACTGCCACTGACCATTTTCAGCAAATGCTCTTGGGGAACAGACTGTTTCCAGTTGGTGAGCTCTGAGTGAGGTTACATAAACACAAGACTTGTGAGTAGGTTTTTATGTACCTGCCAGACAGATAAAATAATTAAAATTGTTTGAGATTAGGGATTCGAAAGAGCATCAGCCCTGTTCTGACCCCTAGTGGCTACTAGGCTACTAGTTTTCACAAAAATTGATGACTGTGAATTTTCCAGGCTACCACAGATTGGGAAGAGGGAATGGGAATAGCATAATTTAAAATATCACAAAATTATCTGTTCTTTCCAAGGTTTAGTCTCTTTTCTTGAAGAAATGCTCCAAGTATGGGTACAAGCTTTTGGTTAATTTCTAGAGTTTCGAAAAAGTTGATTTGGAGAATTTTTACAAGTCTTCTCATTGTATTTCTGGAGGAAAGAATCTTTGAGGGTCATTACTTCATTATTCCTGATTACATCTTGACAATTTTAAGTAAACTAATATTTCAGTTCTAACATACTGTTATTAGTGTATACTGCAGAATATTTTATAGTTTCCATGTTCTTATGGTTTTTATTGGTTACTTATCCTTGAAAGAGGGTGATTTTATTCTTGCCTGCTAACTGTAATATGGATATATTAAAAAGTAGGTCATATTATTTTTTTTTCTTGGTGCCATTGGCATTTTAAAGTAAGATCTTAGCTGGCTGAATGGAAGAATTAGTTTTAAATAATTATTTCAATCACTTTCCCTACTCAGTGGTTGTGACTCATAAACTGTGGGAACTGAGCAGTATTGAGCAATAGATAGGAGGTAGGGAATTTTACAAACTCAGGAAGGAAGTGCTGTTTTGCTGTTTTTCTTTATGCCTGTGGAAACTGCTGTGGAAGAAAGAAGGTGCAGATGTGTCTGGCATTATTCACAGATTTTCCATCCACCGACTCGAAGTTGTATCTTTCCCTCTTAAGCAGAAACAATTCTCTAGTGATAGAAATTGCTCCTACACATTAAGAACAACCATGCCAGTTAGTGAGAAATTAATCAGAGGGAAGCTCTATCCCTTATATTTTTTGACTTACATAGTCCTATGTGTTACCATTCTGAACTCATTTAAAGCTGTTTACATTTTAACACAAAGAAAGAGATACCCATCCCCCTAGAAATATAAACTGGGAAGGTAAAATCAACTTTAAACAGAAAAAAAAATGCTTTGAAATTCCAATAGCACTTAATTTACACCAGGCTGTGGTTAAAATGAATGAGAGAAAACAAAAACCTACAATCCAGTGTTATATACTTATTTACCACTGACATAAAGTGTTCAAAGACGTATTAGAAAATAAAACTCATTCGTATATTAAGAAAATAATGAAAATAGTCAATAGCAAGGTTTTCAGAAATGCAAAATTGGACCAATAAAAGAAAGTGATTTTATTCATTTGTATCACTATGACTAAAGTAAAAGTATATATCTGAGCTAAGTAGGAATACTTTACTTTCATAACTACAAACCTCCAATAGATATTTGAAACTACATGTCAATTGAAACGTATTTCCCTGTAAGGTTAAGCACTCCTCTCAAGGTTACAAAGAAGTGAGTCTGAGCTAGAATGCATAACTTCTTCTACCTAACTTGAAGTTTTAAGGTTTTTTGTTTTTTGTTTTTTTTTGTACTATATACCATGCTGTAGTATAGAAACGTATTATTTTCAAGCTGTTATTACTGGCACCAGTAAGCATCAGTACCTACTGTTTTTGCAGTGAGCAAGTCAAGACTTGACTTGGAAACTTTTCTGCAACCTAGGAAGGTTCATTGTGCCCCAAGTTTTGCTGTTTCTTGTGACAGACACAAGCCCCTTTGGGGTTTGGGAGGGAGCATTCTATAGTTGCCATTCTCATATTTAAATACAGATTTCCAGACTTTCTCGGTTAAAAGAAACCTATTGAGCATCATTGTCCTTCAAATTAAATAAATACAGGCACCATATTTATGCATTGTTTAAATTAGTATTGCTAGAGCACAAATTATGTTCCAGGTAGGCAGCAGTGAAAAAGTAAAGCACTCTGCTCTGATGGTGCTTACATTCTAGTGGGAAAGACAGACAACAGATAAATAACAATATAATAAAATTTCTGGAAGGGATTAGTACATGACCTCAAATACTACTAGGTAAGGAGTAGAGAGTCATGGGGTGGGAGGGTCTATTTTAAAAGTGGTGGTTAGTAAAAGCCTTTTGGATGAGGAGGTATTTAAGCAGAGCTTTGCATGAGAGGAGACATAAGCCCAGCAGATAAAGGACTATCTGCAAGTAGGAGACTCTACAAAGACAGAATATCAAAAGCAAAGATCCTACAGTGGAAATGTACTTGGAATACTTGGATCACCAAGTCGGACAAGTAGGGAAGAGAGGCATTAGGAGGTGAGGCTGTAAGAGATAGGAATAGTGAAGACTGAGGTTCCAGAACATTATTATTTTTTTAAATCTCAGGACTCTTTACATTCTTAAAAAAAAAATGAATGAGGATCCCAAAGAACTCTCAGTCAAGTATGTTACATCTATCAGTAAACACTCGGAAACATAACCTAAGCACTTTAAAAAATAAATAATCAGAAATTTAAACTGAGCACTTTATTAATTCAGTTAAAATTAATGAAAAATCTATTGTTACTGTAAATAACATACTTTCAATGAAAATAACTGTATTTCCAAAACAAAAAAAAGTGAGAACAGTGACATAGCTTTGCATGTGTGAAAAATCTCTTTCATATAAATCTCGATAAAAGTTAGTGGAACTCTCATATCTGTTTCTGTATTCAATCTGTTGAAATATGTTGCTTTGGTTGAAATATATGAAGAAAATTTGCCTTCACAGAGATATGAAACTAAAGGAAAAATATTTCTATAGATTTTTAAATGGACTCTGGGTATTCTTATTTGGTACTGCTTCACAATTCTGCACATGATAGTTTCTTGAAGATTTGTTGTAATGTGAAATAGGAAAGCACATCAATGATATTGTTGTATTTTGTTGCATTAAAATTCAGTCGGTTCATCTTGCACTTTGAATGGCTCTTTTTACCCCTGGATGATTTTGTAACATCATGCATTAAACATTTGGAAAGTATTGGTCCACTGATCTATGCATCTTCTAAATGTTGACACATCTTATTATATAATATATCATTTTTAAGCCACATCTTTTAAATCACTATCCACCTCATCAGAAGGGTCTTTTAAGTATTAGAAAGCTGTCAAACTCAGGTGACTGGTATGAGTGACAAGCTTACTTTGTTTTCAACAAAATGTCTGCCAGATGTGCATTTTGAATAACCACAGTTCGTATTGGTCAGTGTTTTTTTGCAAGTAAAAATATTTTTCTATGAAAAAGTGGCAGTTTCAGTTTGCAACTTAGTGTCAACCAAGTGTCTTTCTGGAGACAAATCATCATACTTGAACATCAGATGCAGCAGAAATGCTTTATACCTGCTTCCCGTTTTATCACACTGAATATTAAAAAGATGTGTGCTTAAGTGTTGAGACTTAATAAAATACTAATATTTTACTAATGAATATCACCATCGATATTCTTGAGCGAAATTGACTTTTTTTCTCTTTTTCTGTGGGTGGACATGGAGAATAAATGATTACTACAACAGCTTAATGCACTGCCTCAACCTTCATGTTGCTGAAGCTTCAACAGTTTTTTACCTGCTGTTATTTTGCATCGTCAGTGCAAATGAAAACATATTTAACAAGACAATTCTTTTCTGATATCGTTATAAAAACAGTCTTGACATCAGAGATCCTGTGAAAGGGTCCAAGAGAAGGGAAGATATGTGGGGATTACCTAAATGAAAAAAACAGTAGGGGAGTTTACTTTCTTCAATATTTTTGACAGAGAATTTATGGAGATAAGTCTGTTCAGTTATACTAGTCTTTTTTGTCCAACTCATTTTATTCCAACTGTTATAATGACAATGCAATCAGATTAAACAAGCATGATGGAAAGACAGTCATTGAAATGGCTGTAAATGAAAATATTAATAGTTCTATTAGAATAAAATCAAATAAATCCACCGAAACAAGCAGTAGTATTTCTAATCCTGGAACAGCAGAGAGAAGATACTGAAATTAGGTTATTGATCCAGTAGCAACGAAGCTGTGCCTGTATGTAAAGCTAAATGATTCCTTCGGGCCAAATAATGGTGTGGGAGTTGGGATCGCTTCTGGTCAGAGTTGTTTCACAAGGGATGGAAAGGGGTAAAGTTCAAATCCAAAGGTAAAGGAACAAATCAGGACAAGAAACTCTCAGTGAGAATCACAAAGCACAAACTAGAAACAGAGCAGCATTGAACAGATGGTGTTACATTCATGAGGTTGCTTTTCTTAGTAAATTAATAACTTGGAATTTTGAGCGGACTCAGGTCTTATTGCACCCTGGTAAGGCCACCACTCTATCTTTATTCTGCCAATAATTCCCGAATGGCTTCAGTGTCTTGACCAGAAACACCTATTTTGAAAGATTTGTCATTTCGCAAAGCTGTGATAAATTCACGTTTGGTTATAAGAGCATTAAAGATCATCTTGTTCAACCCCAGTGTTTTATAAATGAAGAAAATGAGTTCCTTATAGGTATAGGTTACATAGTTTAAAATATTACAAATCAATACCAGAACTCAGATATTCTTGTTATTTCACATAGCAGTGTTAGTTGAATATCATCTGAGATTCATCAGAGTATTTCTAATCTATTTAAACATGTTTTTTAAAGGTTAAAAAATCTACAATGTGTAATTTTTTCCTACATCTGAGTGACCTTAATAATGGACTGAACTATGTTCAAAGCTGCTGGACTGTGAGAACATAGGTTACTCAGGCAAGGCAATGAGTTCCTTTTTACATATTATATGGTAGGAACATAAATAAGCTTTTGTTCTATATTGTCATTTCTTGAGCTGAAATAATAGAGCTGAAATAATAGGTATTTATTTTTGCTTTTTTATACTGTTATTTTTTAAAATTTAACACATCAAAAACAAATATGCTTCCATTTCTAGAGCTTGAATTCTAGAGCCATTCTAACAGACTTTGAAGACTGATTTTACCACAGGTCATACATGTGGCCTTGGGTAAGACAGTTAATCAGTTTGTACTGCAGTTACAGTATCTGTAAAATGGAAGTAATAATAGAATGTAAAGGTCAAATGAATTAATACATGTAAAGGGCTTAGTACAGTGTCTGGTAAAGTGTCATCACTACAAGAGTGATAGTTATTATTGCAATTACAACCATTACTTTTATTACTATAATTTATAATTTTTTTGAGAGAAAAATAGTATTCTTTTGAGATGCTGCTTAAGTTCCATAATATTTAATGCATCCTAGGACGACACAAATTCTTACAAGTTCGTATCCCGTGTTTTTTTTGTGCTAGAGTGTGCTGTAATAATTTTGTTGTGAATCTCTTTCAAAAATGAAAACATGATATGTAACTCCCCTGCCCAGGAAAAATATAAGAATACAGGCCACACATAACTTGGAGTGAAGATTTATTTTATTCCCGTTGCTGTAGAATGTTGTTATCCATCGAGTAAGTTTGCTCAATATTCTGCTTAAGGGTTAATCTTTCTGAAACTAAGTAGGTATGAGCTCTGTAAGTTGATATTCCTGTTAATGTACAAGTGTTGACAAAACTAGAAGCTTTTCAGTTATTTATATTTAAGCTATATTTTGAACCGTATCTACACAGATACCAACCATTAATCTACAGTAGAAATTCACAATTACTAACTTGTTACTTTCTTTTATGTATACATATGCACTATATAAATTTTGGTTTTTAGTAACATAGTTATTTAAGTACAGACATTTAATTCTCCCCAGTCAAAATGCCTCTGTGAATTATCCAGGAAATTATAAAACTGGAAAAAATATCTCTTAGTTAAATAAACCAAGAAAGTATAAAGCGTATATTAGAAACTTCGAGAGTCTGTGCTTTCTCTTTGATGCAGTTTAGATATATGATCCTGAAGAAAGACATCAGAGATTTTACTTGGGTACAACTAATATCCCAATATCCACTAATCTGAACAAGACAATTATATATTATATTTCAAAAATTTATTTAATGACATAAATAGCCCTGTAATGCAAATAAGAATTTGAAATACTTCTAGATATTGTTACAAACAATGAAGATATTTGAATTCAATGGAAGAAAAAACAACATTTACAAATGTTTCAGATTTTACTCATGTTTCTGATGGTACCTCAACTTCAACAATAACCCAATCAACTTATCTTCAAGTATTCCTACTTTGAAGATTGAGTTTGTAAATTACTAACTAGTTTGGAATATTTTATGTTTGCCAACATTGGAATCAGGATTGAAAATTTGGAGTCATTATCTAATGTTTAGCTTTGATAAAAGGTGGGATAATGCAGAACAAATTCAAGTTGAACACAGAGAGGCTACTGCATAGGTAATGAAACTATTGCCATGGTGACTGTACAATCAAGGTGACATGAGTGTCATAGCACACTCTTGAAGTTGGATGCAGCCTTCCTATTGAATTCTCTAGAAACCAATCAGGTGTTCCATCTGATGAACCCCAAATCTTTCCAGTTCTAATACACAGCAGTGACAATAAAACATTTTTATTCTCTTCTTCTTTTTAGACAAATAAGAATAAAGATACTTTTGTAATTGTAAGTATTCATTTTGTTGTATTTTTGTATATCAGAGGAAATTCATATTAGGCAAAAAGCTGTACAAAGAACAATTTTAAATTATTTCTCCTTAAAAATAAAAGATTATGAAGAAAATCATCAGAAGGGATCTTCTTTAAAATCTTGCCCATTCGGGAATATCCTAAAATTATAAATGAATTTAAAAACTTCACTGTAGTCGTTTTTCTATTGGTAGCCCAAGAGTCAAAGTTTAGCATAAAATTAAGCTGATGACTATAGAAAAAGAAAGGCTGATTAGCTAGACTGCTAGACACTTTATTTATTTTTTAAAACTTTCCATTAATAAAGGGACCTCACCTGCATTTTCCTCTTTTTACTCAAGAAATTTCCCTAATGCCTCAAGTAGAGGTTGCTGCGCTAAAATGATTTTCTTCTTCACAATGTTATGTAAAGACATTAACGGCCACATCTTGGTCATTGAATAGGGTCTGAGTAGTAGTTAACAAGGGGACAGAGGACCTGGATTATGTATCAGTTATTTCTTTAACCTTTTTGGTGACACTGGAGATATTGTTTCAACTCCCTGGGCCATGATTTTTGTCATTTATAAAATGAGCAAGAAACAAGTAAGAAAATTCCCTTCCAGCTCTAAAATTCAAAACCTTCATTTATATTTATTTATTTATTTATTTATTTATTTATTTATTTATTTATTTATATTAAAGTTGTCCTCATCTGAATGTGTAGAAAGAACTCTCACTGAAGGAGCTAACCACTAGATCTTTACATTTTGTGTCAGGTTTTCTGTTGTTGTTTTACCAGTTTAAAAATTTCCAGCATGCAAAGTTGAGGTCTCAGGCAAAGTTCTGATTTCTATGTAATGACATCTGAGATTTGAGCTCATGGAGATTAGAAGGGTTAATGCAAAGAGGTTTATAACAAACTCGTGTCACGTTCACAGTTTCAGAAACTGACAGAAAAGGGTTAAAAGAGGCCATGTGTGGTGGTTCATGCTTGTAATCCCAGCCCTTTGGGAGGCTGAGGCAGGTGGATCCCCTGAGGTCAGGAGTTCAAAACCAGCCTGGCCGATATGGTGAAACCCCGTCTCTAGTAAAAATACAAAAATTAGCTGGGCTTGGTGGCAGGCACCTGTAATCCCAGCTACTTGGGAGGCTGAGGCAGGAGAATCATTTGAACCCAGGAAGCAGAGGTTGCAGTGAGCTGACATCATACCATGGCACTCTAGCCTGAGAGGGAAAAAGAAAAAGAAAAAGAGAAAGAAAGAAAGAGAGAAAGAAAAAGGATTAAAGGGTAAGGCTGTTCTTGTCTCAGTTTAAGGGACTTTTCTTAAGCAGTGTCCGGAGTACAAACCACCTTATTTTGGTGGTTGTAGAATGTCAATAAAAAGATTGGGGGTGGAAGGCATATTTTGAGTCCCAATTCATTGGTCCAGTTAGAAATACATGACATTGTAGAGATAGACTGTAAAACTAATACTCCACACTGTTTTCTGTAAGACCCTTCTTTGAAGAGGAAAACTTGAAAGCTATATCGAAGAGCTGTGGAAGACAAAGGAAGAATATTTGAAATCCACTCTCCCTATATGTAAAGGCACAATACTTCAGAGCCAAATATCTATGGAAATGGAAGATGGGCCTGTAGTTTCTAAATATGTCATTTCCGCCTGCACAATTGACATAGTGTGTTTTTTTGAGAACATATTCAGTTAGAATGGTCCTTTCAGTTAGAATGTAAGTTTATCTGAATATAAAATTTGTATAATAAGAATGCAACTTTTTGAAACGAATTGGAATTACATCTTCCCTTGTTGAGTGACTAGCTGAAGTTTCATAATCCAAGGATTTGGGGAAAAGAAGCCAAGTTGAATTCTTTAAAAATATGAGTCTATGCAATTGTTCCTGAAAGAATTTTGATGTTTCTTTTGGTATTTTTCTCTCACCCTACAAAGATTGTACAGAACTATTGCAGCATATTCAGCCACTGAATACTTTACCTCATTACCCATGAGTTAAATTGGAGCTAGGAAGGATTGCAGATGATTTATATGCTAATTAGAGTTCTGTTGAAAAACAAATGGAAAACATGGGTTATGGTGGTGTAATGAAATCTTCAAAACAAAGATCCAGAGCTTTCTTGTGGTATGCACTAAATAAGACAGCTAGTAAACTGGGGGATGGAATGTTTTTGTCAATAAAATTGATGTCATTTGGTACTACTTGTATAAGGCTCATCTCTTTTTACAAATAAGAATCTGCAGTTAATTTGAGCTTGTCAATGCAGCAGTATCTGTTGTAGTTCATTGATTCCTCTGATGATAGTAAAGGATGTTTATGGTTTTCATGGGCATACATTTTATATTTTGAAGTTATAGAAAAACTTCCAAAAAACCCACACTTATTTAGTTTTAGTTTAGAAAGGAGAAAGTATGTACAACTTTTAAAGTAGTCTTATTTCTATAAACTCAAACATTTAAATGTGAAACCATTATTTGAAGTTATTTGCAAGAGTACAATTGGTTGAAAACATTTCTCCAGCTCTTCACAAAGTTTCTATAACCTTGAAATCATTACAAAATATAATACAACTTTGGGAATCTAATGGTTTTCTGAGTGTATTGCTGTGAGGGTTAGAAAATGCATTCATTCTAAATACTGTCTTGTCTGCCTCACTGAGAAGCTTGCAATATTGTTTGTTTGTCAAAAAGCTTGAGAAGCTAGACAATGCTGTTAGGAATGATATAGAAATGATAGGTAGAGAGATTATTTTTACCTGCTGCTTTGTTATTTGGTAAAGTCATGATGGTAATTGTTTTCTTATCCTTTCATTCATAATGAATTGGCATAATAAGAACTGCAGCCTACTTAAAAAATAATCACCGTGTAATCACAGCAGTGAGAGCAAATTCATTTCAGAAATATAACACCCAGTCACTTCTGTGAAAGACATTTATAAACTTGTTTGAGAACCAATAAACTCTTCTTATATTAGACAAATGAGTTTTATGTACTCTTCATTTAAAAATTCTTTCACTGCCCTCTGCTACCTGTACAGATGTGGTATTCTATGAATGATTTTGACATACTATTCAATTGAGTATTTTATTTCTCACTATTTATACTTCTTTGTACATTTTTTCTCATATAAAGTAAGAATATTAAGATTGGAATTTTAATGGTTTCATATAGAACAATTAATATGACAACCTCTTAGTTATTTGGTTTATGATTTAGTAGGACAAAGTATAAAATTTCATGAATGTGATTACGAGAGGACATAATTCTGCTTTCCTTTCCAATTGTTTATTGACACCATCTCAATGCCTTATAACTATATTTGTTAGCCAATTAAGTATACATATGTAACAAACCTGCACGTTATGCACATGTACCCTAGAACTTAAAGTATAATAAAAAAAAAAAAAAAAAAAAAAAAAAAAAAAAAAAAAAAAAAAAGAAGTAATCATAGGGTTGGATTTGTGCAGAACAGAAATATTTAGGAATTCTTTCGGCTAAGGTCAAGGAGAGGGAGGGAGAAAGTAAAGGTGATTTTTTACTTTCAGTATTGCAATTGTATTATATCAGAAAAATCCCACCAGAGGATAAGAAAGAGAGGTTTGGGTGCTATATGGAATAGCAGGTTGGCTGCTCTGTGGTTTAGAGCAGTAACACAGATATGAGGCTCAATAATGAAGGACAAAGAGAATTTGAAGACATATTTGTTATGCTAATATTAAATTTCTTATCTTACATTAATCTTTCTCTAGGCCTGAGGTATATCTTTTTCCATGGTGAAATCATCCCAAAATGATGGTAACATGATTAATAGCTTCTCCAGAGCTGGCTAACTCCCTAGGCTTGCAGCAAGGTAGGCGTGGAGGTGGGACTGGGGTATGAATATATCTCCCCCTCTGCCTCTACATCACAGAGCAATACTTTCTTATTTCTAAGAGGAAAAAAAATCAGTAATATATTAGCAACAGAAAAAATATGAAACATAAGAGTTTAGGGAAATACATTAAAAAACAAGTAAACATCAAGTGAAACTTCATTTTGCTTGAGGACAGTGTAAATAATGCCTTTAGTTTCTCTAATGAGAGAATTTGTTTTCCAAAACCATAGAAATATAAATACCTTCTGATTCATCTCCTGGCACGAACTAACTGTATTACTGTACTTTATTATTACCTTTTCTCACTGCTTCTGTCGACACTGATTACTATAGATTATACCTCTCCAATTGTTTTACTTCTTTTAGTGGCTCTGGTTGTAATTTGTAGGACAGGAGAAAGGATATTTAGCAACTAAAAATTAAGGTCCACGTAGTCTTACAGCAGTATTCTAAAGAATACCCACTCACGTCACCCACAAAGGGCAGGAATATCCTGTTCACACTTCCTAAGCAGAAAGCTTGCATTTTATTTTAAATTACGGTAGTCCCCCTTTATCCACGGTTTTGCTTTCCCTCAGTTTCAGTTATCCATGGTCCATCATGGACCAAAAATATTAAGTGAAAAATTTTAGAAATAAATGATTCATAAGTTTTAAATTGTGTGCTGATCAGAGTAGCTCGATGAAATCTCACTTGGGTGCTTCAACATGCTTTGTCCAGTGCATCCACACTGTCCAAGCTACCCATCCGTTAGTCACTAACAGTCATCTCATTTATCACATGGACTGTTGTAGTGTTCAAGCAGCCCTTATTTTACTTAATGATAGCCCCAAAGTGCAAGAGTACTATGTCTAATTTATAAATTAAACTTTATTATAGGTATATATGTATAGAAAAAGTATTGTACACAGGATTCAGTACTATCTGCAGTTTCAGGCATCCACTGGGGATCTTAGAACGTATCTCCTGCAGGTAAGCTGGGCACCTGTTCTCCTTCACCTTCTTCCTGTTAATTTATAGTAAATAGATAGCAATATTGAACTTTATCAAAGGCCAGTGAGCCCTATCTGACATGTCCAGAAGGTATTGCCAGATCAGGGTGAAGACTGACCCAAGGAAGTCACGCAAAGAGAAAGGCAGTATCAGAGAGCCTTCCCCGTCTTCCCAAATCGCCTTTTCCTTAAAGTGGGGGAGCAGTTTATTTGATTCAAGAAATTCCTGAGAGTCTGGTGTCACTGGGCTTGTGTGGGATGTGCTCCTTCCTTTTTCTGTGTTTCTCAAGGATTGACTATGCTCAGCTGCGCTGGGCTCACCTTTCAGATGAAGTCCCCATGAGGTAAGCAAATGAGGTCAGGCCAAGTCACTTCACTGTGCTCTTTGTTCAGCTTCCTTTCCTCTCATGACATATGTTAATTCAGGTTCCACTGTCACGGTGGTCTCAGGATTGGCACAGGAAGCATTTTTATTAGGGTCCATGCTGTATTTTCCATCTGCTTCATCAAGGATCCCTGTCATGATGCTGATGGTTCTCTCTGAAATTCTCTCTCTGCTTTTTCTACTTCACTGCACAAAACCCTTGAGGTAAATAGGAATGCACCTTGCAAGTGACCGTAACTACATATATTAGCATAGAAGTGGTATTGTAATTGGAGATAATTCCTTTACCAGAGATCAGTTTACATTGTTTTACATACTTGGCTATGGGTGACTTTTCTGCTGATGTAAGTGAATTTATACTAAAATGAATGAAATATAGGTTTTTGAAAATCAGTTCTTAATCACACAGAAACACTCAGCCTTAGAGCTATTTAGTGAATAATGAAATTAAGTAGGTAATAGTGTAATTAATTCTAATATAGTTATTTGTTTACTTCCAAGTGCCAATATACAACTGACTATAATAAATTGTGGTACCTCTGGGATGTCAATAAATAGTAAAGTAGACAATTCCAAGAATGTGAAATATGTGTTTGAATACGCATATCTACTTATAACTTGTATTAAATTGTATAAAGGTAAATGTTATAATTATATAATTCTTGATTTTTGAGTGGTTTTAATATTGTAGATGTATAGTGAAACAGGCTAGGAATCTCAAGCTGTAAATATATCCCAAGTGCATTCAATTTGTGCAAGCTTATAATGATTTTAAGAAATAATATGAAAAATAAATCATCATTCCTAATAGTTAAATGTTCAAAAGATTGACTATATTTTGACCAAACATTCTCTATCTGTTAGCAATCTAAAAAGCTTGAGTTGTTTTATAATTATTTGTTTATATGTCTAGTGGTGTTTATTTTTTTCTCTTCCATAGTTATTAAATACTTGGTTTAAATTAAATTTATTAAGTTCGGACTGAATAAATATTACAAACTAATTAATGGTCTTATGTGAAAGAACTTTGTCTTAATTCCCTACCTTGTTTGAGTGATTTTCTAATTTCTAATTCTTCTTTAATTTTATACACACTTTGCATTAATTTTATTACTACAGTATTCTAAGTACATTAATCTTCTCTGTCCTAATTAGATTGTCAAAAAAGCATTAGTATTAGTTCATTTATAACATCCATTTAACATTTATATATCACAAAAACAAAATCACAAAATTATGGGTACATGACAAAGGCTAAAGAATGGGAGAAGTTAGTTATACAAGACAACTAAGCAAAAAAAAAAAAAAAAAAAAAAAAAGTTAATAGAATTGAAAACAAAACTTGTCCTGGAGCCTTTTGACTTCCAGTGCAAAAAGGGATACATGACTTGCATTTGACTTGCTCTTATTAGGTAATAAAATGGAATATACTAGTTCAAAAGGTAAGAAAATGTTACTTTGATACAGATTTCTGAAAGGGATTTATTGCCTGAGTTTGTTTTTTCTTCTGTAAGTGTATCCCTCATATATATTGACCGTTTGCAGCAGCAGAGTGAAATGTTGAAGCACATTTATAAAAAGGGAGTTTTGAGATTAGTTAAGGAAACTTGAGAATTATCCCTGATTCCTTCCTGTGCTTCCATGCTCCACGTCACTTAACCAGATAGTCTTCCAAAAATGTCCCAAATCACCATTTTACATCATCATCTTTCACATTTCACAGTGTTGCATCATCTTTGAAATTGTCATTTTCTATGTCACATACAACAGGTTCCTAAGTGTTTTCTCTCTTCCTACGTTTGTGCCTCACCAACTTATTCCTCACATTGCAGTCAGGGTGAGTTATCTTAAAATCCAAATCTGAAAATTGCTTCCCGTATACCTCATTCATTACTCTTTGCACTTAGCACAAATTTAAACTTATTAAGCTAACATACAAAAGACTTTCTGCATTTCAAAAAATAAATTGTCAAATAACGATCGTATACATTTACAGGGTACAATGTGAAGTTCTGATACATGTGTGACTTGTGGAATTATCATATCAAAGTAATTAATATATCCATCACCTCACACATTTTTTTGTAGTGAGAACACTTAAAATCACTGTTTTAGCAATTGTGAAATATATGATACATTATTATCAACTATGGTCACTGTACAGTGTAATAGATTTCAAAAAATTATTCCTCTTGTCCACCTGAAATTTTATACCTTTTAACCAGCATCTCCTCATTTCCCATCCTCACCACCCTCCCACCCCTAGACTCTAGTAACCACGATTATACTTTTTACTTCTGTAACTCAGACTTTCTCACATTTCACATGTAAATGAGATCACGTAGTTTGTCTTTCTGTGCTGGGCTAATTTCGCTTAGCATAATGTCCTCCAGGTTCATTCGTGTTGCTGCAAATGACAAAAGTTTCCTTTTTAAGGCTGAGTAGTATTCCCTCGTATATATGTACCACATTTTCTTTATCCATTCTATGGAAAAGTATTCTATGGACACTTGGGTTGATTCTATATTTTGCAACTGTGAATAATGTTGCAATAAACATAAGTGTACAGATATCTCTTTCACACTGATTTAAATTTCTTTACATGTATTCTAACATTTGAGATTGCTGGATCATATAGTAATTCCATTTTTGGCTTTTTGAAGAACTTCTGTTTCTTAAAAGTGTTTTCCATAATGTCTGTGCTAACTTATATTCCCACCAACCACTTCTCTGCATATCCTTGCTAATGCTTATCTTTCATCTTTTGGATAACAGTCATTCTAACAGGTATGAAGTGACATTTCATTGTGGATTTAACTTGGACTTCCCTGATGATTAGTGATGTTGAGCATTTTTTCATAAACCTGTTGGCAAAGTACCCTCAGTTTTTTGTCTCTGAATCTGATGGCTTTATTTCTCCAAATTTTGAGTATAGAATGCAATCTAATTTACTAAACTTCTTAGAAGCTCCTCATGACTCCTCATGGCTCTAATCTTCTCCCTTGATCCAGATATTTGCCATTGTATTTCCTCTGCCTGTAATACCTCCACAGCCTCTTCAAGTATCCTTTATCAAGATAAAGGATACAGAAACACTTTCAGCCTTAGAGCCATTTGGTGAATAATGAAATTAAGTATGTAAATTGTGTAATTAATTCTAATATAGCTATTTGTTTACTTGCAAGTGCCAAGGATACTTTATCATTTAATATTAATATTAATATTCATGAAGTATATTAGTCTAGATATCAATTTGTGGAGAAACCTACCTTCATGTTTGAAGGTAAGTTAGGAGGTCCCACCCATGTGCTCTTCTAGTGCAAAGTACTTATCTCCACAACTGCATTAACTGGACTTAATTGCAAGTAACCCACTGATGCCAGTCTTCTAGTGTCTAGTGGAATAAGGAAGGTCTTGGACTCTGAGCCAGGCTGCCCAGATTAATATCTTGACTCAACTCTTAAGTGCTGTATGATCGTGAGCAAGTTATTTACTCTCTATGACTCATTATTACCATCTGTGGATTGGAGATAATAGTAGTATTTACTTCTTAGGAGGTTGGAAAGTTTAAATATGTTAATATATGTATTGCTTATTACAGTGTTTAGCACATAGAAAGTGCTTTATAGACACTGGATGTTTTATTACAATCACAGTACCTAGTACAAAGTACATAGTATATATGCAATAAATGATTGTGGAATGAGCAATTATTCCCATTGTGAAGTAACCCAATTCAGAATTGATATAGTTTTTAAGTATTGGGGGGCTAAATAAATGAATTAATATGTCACTTAGACTATTCCCCTAAAATAGGCAATGCCATTCCATGTTTTTAAAGGGCTGTAAGGCAGAAAATTAAAAATTTATATATGTGAAAAACTACCAAATAAAAATATATTTAAAGTAAGTTTTTTCAATAAAATTAATAACATATACATTAAAATACTCGATAGATTTTTGTTAATAAATTGACAATTATACACTAAGATATATTCAATTGAAAAATACAAATTAAGATTAAGTATGATTGATTTAACAATGAACAAAAATGTTTTACTGCTGTATATTCCTTTTTTTTTCCATTGCACTAAAAATGGCAAGTAGGCATATTAAAGCTGAGGAGTGTGTACTTCGTGTTTTAGAAGATTTTAGAAATGCAGTGGGACAAATATCCATGAAGTGAATACTTGCAATTATCATTTTAACTTAAAAGCATTTTAATCAAATTTGGGAAGTTTTCAGTCATTATTTCTTAAAATATTATATCTGCCTCTTTCTCTTTCCCTTCTTTTCTGCCGCTCCTATTATGCATATGTTGATACACCTGATGTTATCTCACAGATCTCTGAAATTGTGTTTATTTTCCTTCATTTTTTTCTCTTTCTCTTCTTCAGACTGGGCAATTTCAGTGAAGTACCTTCAACTTCACAAATTATTTCTTCCGCCAATGCAAATCTGATGTGAGTCCTTCCAATGAATTTTTCATTTCAGTTATTTTAATTTTCAACTCCAGAATTTCTATGTAGCTATTTTAAAAATATAATTTCTGTCTCTTTAATGATACTCTATTCGCTAAGACACAATTCATACTTTAGTTATTTAGACACGGATTCTTTTAGATCTTTCAACATATTTACAATAACTTATTTAAAGTGTTTGTTCAGTAAATACAGTATCTAGGCTTCCTTAGAGACAGTTTTTATTGACTACATTTTTTCTCTTTGTGTCTGATAAACTTATTGAAAATTGGACATTCTATAATATAATAATTGTGGAAATCAGATTATCTACCTTCCCCAGGGATGTTGTTGTTGTCATCTGATGTTTTTATTCCTCTGTGTAGCAGCTTTGCTGTATGAATTCTGCAGTTTCTATTTCCTGTCATGAACAGCACTGAAGTCATGGCTTGGTTAGTTTACTGGTCACCTAATGATAGAATAGAGATTTTCTTCAACTGACTTTTCCTTGAAACAATGTATTCTACCCTTTGCAGAGGAGCTCTGTATGTATTAGGGCACGCCTTCAGCATTCAAGCAGTTTAAAACTGTGCTTTAGCC
Organism: Rhinopithecus roxellana; assembly: GCF_007565055.1. Classification (NCBI taxonomy): domain Eukaryota; kingdom Metazoa; phylum Chordata; class Mammalia; order Primates; family Cercopithecidae; genus Rhinopithecus; species Rhinopithecus roxellana. The sequence goes on along the minus strand of NC_044557.1, from coordinate 140,592,705 downwards.
TTTACTTTCTGCTTAGAGATTAGGACCTTTTTGGGGTTCCTGGGCACATGCACAGTTTTGCATATGCATGGGGCCTTCTAGATCCCCAGTAATACATTGGACCTTTTCCAAGCCCACTAGGAACAATTCATTCTCATCTTCCATTTTGCCCAACCTCTTGTTTGCCTCAATTGTTATCTCTGCCTCAGGCAGTTGCCATGTTAACCAATTAGTTTCAACAAATGTTTTGGAGACAAGGCTTTTCCTGTTGAACACTGGATTAGATGAAATAAAGAAAAGCCTTGTTAATGGAGATTTCCCAAGGAGCTGCCAGACAGATTACATATCTGGGGACAAGCATTCTGAGGAGATCCAAAAATCCAGTTAACTCTTTCTAGCAGCTGCTGGTCTGCTTGGTTTCACTACCATGGCTGTGAAGCTGCAGGTATTCAGGGTTATTGTGGAACGGGCAGAAATGAGATGCAAATAGGGCAGGTTAAAATGGTACAAGCCTTTCTGTTTTTTACTGAGATTCAGCTATTTTCCTTGAAGAAATTCCCTGCAGAGTGGTGGAAGTTTTGGGTTAACTTCTGGAATTTCAAAAAAGTTAATTTAGACAGTTTTTGCAAGTGCTCTCATTGCGTTTACAGAGAAGCAGATTTTTGAGGTCCTAACTGCCATTCTGAAAGTCACTGTACTCTAAGAGCGTTTCACTTTATATTTTTCATGTTTCCATGGGGACATGGCACAAGTGCTGAAGCTGTAAACTCTTGGAGGTGGGAATTTGCTCACTTACTGAAGGTCATCTTCCCCACGACTTGATGGTTCTTTCCTGGATGTCTATCCTCAAATACCTCAACCACTATCGGTGTTCTGAAGTGCTTAGGGCCTGTGCAGAGGTTGAGTTCCTGCTTTTTCCCACTAAGACGTAAAAATGAAGCCTTTGGATTATATTTGCTCTTAGATAGCCTTCTTTCACTTCATCTGAAGTTATTTGGTGCTGAGATAGTAAAGCTTTTGAAAATTTGAGTCAGTGTGCTGTGGTCTCTAACAAAATCTTTTTTTCCCCCTAAATCTTTGTATGGGTTTAAGGACTTAAAGGATATTATATATTGCATAGCAATAATTACAGTATTTGTGTAAGTCTGGGCTGATGGGTTCCCTAGAATTTCCTTTCCACTGTTTTCCATTGTAACCTTGCAACTGTAAGCTCCAGTAAGTAGGATGTTATCACAGGAGCTCAATGATAATGAATGTACAGCAAATCTTTTAATTGGAACTGCTCCTTCAGAGCAATAATTATCATTGGGATGCAGGCATGTGAGAGTAACTTCTATTTAAAAATGAAAAAATCCAACTTAATAGTTCAGTGACTGTTCACAACAGAGAAAGAGAGCATCATGATGAAACAGATGGATAAGACCAAGTGAATAAAGCATCAGTTCTCAGTTGACTTCATAATCTGACTTGGCTTAACGTTTTTTGTGTGTAGTGAACTAATGGGGAGACATATGCATATGTTTTACTATGCTATTATTTTTCACATTCAATTAAGACAAAAAGAAATTAGATCAAACTATATAGCAGTGGTTAATCCTCAGATTTTTCTTAACAAAAGAAACTTTTCTGACCAAAGTTTCTGCATTAAGGTTGAGTCACTCAACTCTATTTCTCAATTACTTTCTTGGCAAGACAAATATGTTTTTGCAAGAGAAAACTAGTGTTGTATTTAATTATCTCTGTAGATACAGTACATCATTTTAATTAAGAAATTAAATTTTAATTAAGAAATTCTTTGAGTATCTTGGAAGCATGCTATTCGGAAGACTCTTGAAAATTTTAACTAACAAAGACACCTACAGGCAATGTTTCAAATGCGTTTTTCCTTCTTTTTCTCTTTACTCAAAGGGAACACTATAGTTGCTTTGATGATGTACCTTGGTTCTATTTAGTTATAAAATTGCTATATGTATATCCCAATGTGTTCATAACAATACTCTCTATATGTAAGAAAACGTCCTTTGTTTTTATAATAAAATAACAAATTTTATTATTGAAACTTACAGCATTAGAATTATTCCAATTCGTCTCATCCTTTATCGTATTTGTTTCTGTAATGTATGTGCAAATCTAGTATTTTAGGCATTATTTGCAATTGAGAAAATAGTAAAAATGACCAGACAATAAAAACTTAGGGTCATGATTCTGTCATTGTAGAATGATATTATAACAATCTGAGGTAACCGTTGATCTATTTATAATATCAAGAGAGATAATATGTTGAAATACTTTAGAAATTAAGCATAATTCAAATGTAATGTGAAATGACTAGCTTTAATACTAAGTTCAATATACTTACTGGAAACTGGTTTTTACACAGAAAAATGATATAATCTTGAGCAGATAACTGTCACAAGAATAATACAGATTTTAGAAAATAAGATAAAAAGTTTTTATTTTATTTCTGAGGTAGACTGAAAGAACTGTGCTAAGAATAGATAATCTCAAATATATGACATCTTGGAAAGTGAATTGCTCAATACAGTCATTAAGGTAATGAGATTTTTGTTTTTTAAAAAATACATTTGTCAATATCTTTGTTAAAATCCATATTAATTGCCTATCTTTTTGACTGTTCATTTTAGAAGAGACTAATTGTTGCCAGTATCAATGCATTTAGCTAGACAATGAGAATCTGTTTTGGTCTCTTAAAGTAAAAGCTTTTATAAGTATAAATGGAGCATGAAAGTTAAACTAATGTCAAAGAAATGATCTCTCCAGCAGTAAACTAGCTGGAAATTTAAGCTCATTTGTTTCACAAGATTATCAATATCCTTTTTATAAAGTATCATATCTTTACTACTAACAATATATCATTCTGATGAGGTCTCAGCTGAATACATATTTATAATGTTTTAGACTTTTTTCTTCCTTCTGTAAAACTATCACTGACCTAATCTCTTTGCCTAGTCTAACCTCCTATTTCAATATACAAACACTGCTCACCTCATCGCCCTGGGGAAAAACAAAAACTTCCCATAAAGTGTAGAGAATGGGAAGCTGTAACATGGGGGCACTGTTTAGAAAAGATAAGTATGTATTGTCTGACTGCTATTTCCTACTTGACCTACCAGTGTAATTTTGATAAAATTTACCAAACATGTTTGAAAAGTGAGATCGAATAGAAAAAAGATGTTTATCCTATGTGTCAGAAATCTATATTCTGCTCCTAGCCTGATTCACTAAACCAAACAAAATATATAACCAATAGAGTTGTACCTTAACCCAATCATCAAACATGCCTGTAGCCTCGACATTATAGTGTAATTGTATTGTATTTTTGTCGGGTGGTGGTAGAGATAGAAATTGGCATAGAAAGTGACAGTCATCTTCATTGAATTTAATACATCTTAGTTTTGGAAAGTGTCCACAAATATATGATCATCATTTCACTGTAAATATTTCTTTGTAAATGAAATAATTAAAAACTTGGAGTTGCTTCATATTGAAAGCCATTAATTTCCCCATGACAACATGGTAAAGGTCAGAATTTATCATATTACCTCTGTAGCAACAGTTCAAGATCATTTGAGATTGTTTGTACTTAACTGCTCGTTATATTATTAGCATTAGTGCATCATTTCTAGTATTATTAATGTAAAACTTATCTAAAATGATATATTAGCATTATTAATAGTATCATTAATACCCGTATACTGATATTAGTATTATTTGTGTCATTCAAGCATTCCTTGTGAAGAATAGTTCTGAAAGTAAACCATGCCAACATTCTGCAATAGTTTTCACCTGTAAAACAGTCTTACTAGGTTTTTTTTTTAATGAATCTTAAATATTCTGGTTATTGGAATTCAGAAAGGCATTCTTTAAATCATTCTCAATATTATATGGACTACATGTCTCTTTTCTCAGATCCGAACAATTATGTGACAATGTGTTTAAATGGATAAGTTAACATACATACTTCAGGCTGAATTTTCTTGTAATGAAAGTGAAATAGTGGTATAGAAAAGAATACAGCAGCAGGGGCGGAGCAAGATGGCCGAATAGGAACAGCTCCAGTCTCCAACTCCCAGCGCGAGTGACACAGAAGACCGGTGATTTCTGCATTTTCAACTGAGGTACTGGGGTCATCTCACTAGGGAGTGCCGGACAATCGGTGCTGGTCAGCTGCTGCAGCCCGACCAGCGAGAGCTGAAGCAGGGCAAGGCATTGCCTCACCTGGGAAGCGCAAGGGTGAAGGGAATCCCTTTTCCTAGCCAGGGGAACTGAGACACACAACACCTGGAAAATCGGGTAACTCCCACCCCAATACTGCGCTTAAAGCAAACGGGCATACCAGGAGAATATATCCCACACCTGGCCAGGAGGGTCCCACGCCCACGGAGCCTCCCTCATTGCTAACACAGCAGTCTGCGATCCAACCGCAAGGCAGCAGCGAGGCTGGGGGAGGGGCGCCTGCCATTGCTGAGGCTTAAGTAGGTAAACAAAGCCGCTGGGAAGCTTGAACTGGGTGGAGCTCACAGCAGCTCAAGGAAACCTGCCTGTCTCTGTAGACTACACCTCTAGGGCCAGGGCACAGATAAACAACAACAACAGGAAAAGCAGCAGAACCTCTGCAGACGCAAATGACTCTGCCTGACAGTTTTGAAGAGAGCAGTGGATCTCCCAACATGGAGGCTGAGATCTGAGAAGGGACAGACTGCCTGCTCAAGTGGGTCCCTGACCCCTGAGTAGCCTAACTGGGAGACATCCCCCACTTGGGGCAGTCTGACACCCCACACCTCACAGGGTGGAGTACATGCCTGAGAGGAAGCTTCCAAAGTAAGAATCAGACAGGTACACTCGCTGTTCAGCAATATTCTATCTTCCGCAACCTCTGCTGCTGATACCCAGGCAAACAGGGTCTGGAGTGGACCTCAAGCAATCTCCAACAGACCTACAGCTGAGGGACCTGACTATTAGAAGGAAAACTATCAAACAGGAAGGACACCTATACCAAAACCCCATCAGTACGTCACCATCATCAAAGACCAGAGACAGATAAAACCACAAAGATGGGGAAAAAGCAGGGCAGAAAAGCTGGAAATTCAAAAAATGAGAGCGCATCTCCCCCTGCAAAGGAGCGCAGCCCATTGCCAGCAATGGATCGAAGCTGGTCAGAGGATGACTTTGACGAGATGAGAGAAGAAGGCTTCAGTCCATCAAACTTCTCAGAGCTAAAGGAGGAATTACGTACCCAGCGCAAAGAAACTAAAAATCTTGAAAAAAGAGTGGAAGAATTGACAGCTAGACTAATTAATGCAGAGAAGGTCATAAACGAAATGACAGAGATGAAAACCATGACACGAGAAATACGTGACAAATGCACAAGCTTCAGTAACCGATTCGATCAACTGGAAGAAAGAGTATCAGCGATTGAGGATCAAATGAATGAAATGAAGCGAGAAGAGAAACCAAAAGAAGAAAAAGAAATGAACAAAGCCTGCAAGAAGTATGGGATTATGTAAAAATATCAAATCTACGTCTGATTGGGGTGCCTGAAAGTGAGGGGGAAAATGAAACCAAGTTGGAAAACACTCTTCAGGATATCATCCAGGAGAACTTCCCCAACCTAGTAGGGCAGGCCAACATTCAAATTCAGGAAATACAGAGAACACGACAAAGATACTCCTCGAGAAGAGCAACTCCAAGACACATAATTGCCAGATTCACCAAAGTTGAAATGAAGGAAAAAATCTTAAGGGCAGCCAGAGAGAAAGGTCGGGTTACCCACAAAGGGAAGCCCATCAGACTAATAGCAGATCTCTCGGCAGAAACTCTACAAGCCAGAAGAGAGTGGGGGCCAATATTCAGCATTCTTAAATAAAAGAATTTAAAACCCAGAATTTCATATCCAGCCAAAGTAAGTTTCATAAGTGAAGGAGAAATAAAATCCTTTACAGATAAGCAAATGCTTAGAGATTTTGTCACCACCAGGCCTGCCTTACAAGAGACCCTGAAGGAAGCCCTAAACATGGAAAGGAACAACAGGTACCAGCCATTGCAAAAACATGCCAAAATATAAAGACGATCGAGGCTAGGAAGAAACTGCATCAACTAATGAGCAAAATAACCAGTTAATATCATAATGGCAGGATCAAGTTCACACATAACAATATTAACCTTAAATGTAAATGAACTAAATGCTCCAATTAAAAGACACAGACTGGCAAACTGGATAAAGAGTCAAGACCCATCAGTCTGCTGTATTCAGGAGACCCATCTCACATGCAGAGACATACATAGGCTCAAAATAAAGGGATGGAGGAAGATCTACCAAGCAAATGGAGAACAAAAAAAAAGCAGGGGTTGCAATCCTAGTCTCTGATAAAACAGACTTTAAACCATCAAAGATCAAAAGAGACAAAGAAGGCCATTACATAATGGTTAAGGGATCAATTCAACAGGAAGAGCTCACTATCCTAAATATATATGCACCCAATACAGGAGCACCCAGATTCATAAAGCAAGTCCCCAGAGACTTACAAAGAGACTTAGACTCCCATACAATAATAATGGGAGACTTCAACACTCCACTGTCAACATTAGACAGATCAACGAGACAGAAAGTTAACAAGGATATCCAGGAATTGAACTCATCTCTGCACCAAGCAGACCTAATAGACATCTATAGAACTCTGCACCCCAAATCAACAGAATATACATTCTTCTCAGCACCACATCACACTTATTCCAAGATTGACCACATAATTGGAAGTAAAGCACTCCTCAGCAAATGCAAAAGAACAGAAATTATAACAAACTGTCTCTCAGACCACAGTGCAATCAAAGTAGAACTCAGGACTAAGAAACTCAATCAAAACCGCTCAACTACATGGAAACTGAACAACCTGCTCCTGAATGACTACTGGGTACATAACAAAATGAAAGCAGAAATAAAGATGTTCTTTGAAACCAATGAGAACAAAGATACAACATACCAGAATCTCTGGGACACATTTAAAGGAGTGTGTAGAGGGAAATTTATAGCACTAAATGCCCACAAGAGAAAGCAGGAAAGATCTAAAATGGACACTCTAACATCACAGTGAAAAGAACTAGAGAGGCAAGAGCAAACACATTCAAAAGCTAGCAGAAGGCAAGAAATAACTAAGATCAGAGCAGAACTGAAGGAGATAGAGACACAAAAAACCCTCCACAAAATCAATGAATACAGGAGTTGGTTTTTTGAAAAGATCAACAAAATTGACAGACCGCTAGCAAGACTAATAAAGAAGAAAAGAGAGAGGAATCAAATAGACACAATAAAAAATGATAAAGGGGATATCACCACCGACCCCACAGAAATACAAACTACCATCAGAGAATACTATAAACACCTCTACACAAATCAACTAGAAAATCTAGAAGAAATGGATAATTTCCTGGACACTTACACTCTTTCAAGACTAAACCAGGAAGAAGTTGAATCCCTGAATAGACCAATAGCAGGCTCTGAAATTGAGGCAATTATTAATAGCCTACCAACCAAAAAAAGTCCAGGACCAGATGGAATGGATTCATAGCTGAATTCTACCAGAGGTACAAGGAGGAGCTGGTACCATTCCTTCTGAAACTATTCCAATCAATAGAAAAAGAGGGAATCCTCCCTAACTCATTTTATGAGGCCAACATCATCCTGATACCAAAGCCTGGCAGAGACACAACAAAAAAAGACAATTTTAGACCAATATCCCTGATGAACATCGATGCAAAAATCCTCAATGAAATACTGGCAAACCAGATTCAGCAGCACATCAAAAAGGTTATCCACTGATGATCAAGTGGGCTTCATCCCTGGGATGCAAGGCTGGTTCAACATTCGCAAATCAATAAACATAATCCAGCATATAAACAGAACCAAAGACAAGAACCACATGATTATCTCAATAGATGCAGAAAAGGCTTTTGACAAAATTCAACAGCCCTTCATGCTAAAAACGCTCAATAAATTTGAAATTGTTGGAACGTACCTCAAAATAATAAGAGCTATTTATGACAAACCCACAGCTAATATCATACTGAATGGGCAAAAACTGGAAAAATTCCCTTTGAAAACTGGCACAAGACAGGGATGCCCTCTCTCACCACTCCTATTCAACATAGTGTTGGAAGTTCTGGCTAGGGCAATCAGGCAAGAGAAAGAAATCAAGGGTATCCAGTTAGGAAAAGAAGAAGTCAAATTGTCCTTGTTTGCAGATGACATGATTGTATATTTAGAAAGCCCCATCATCTCAGACCAAAATCTCCTTAAGCTGATAAGCAACTTCAGCAAAGTCTCAGGATACAAAATTAATGTGCAAAAATCACAAGCATTCTTATACACCAGTAACAGACAAACAGAGAGCCAAATCAGGAATGAACTTCCATTCACAATTGCTTCAAAGAGAATAAAATACCTAGGAATCCAACTTACAAGGGATGTAAAGGACCTCTTCAAGGAGAACTACAAACCACTGCTCAGTGAAATCAAAGAGGACACAAACAAATGGAAGAACATACCATGCTCATGGATAGGAAGAATCAATATAGTGAAAATGGCCATACTGCCCAAGGTTATTTATAGATTCAATGCCATCCCCATCAAGCTACCAGAGTTTCTTCACAGAACTGGAAAAAACTGCTTTAAAGTTCATATGGAACCAAAAAAGAGCCCGCATTGCCAAGACAATCCTAAGTCAAAAGGACAAAGCTGGAGGCGTCACGCTACCTGACTTCAAACTATACTACAAGGCTACAGTAACCCAAACAGCATGGTACTGGTACCAAAACAGAGATATAGACCAATGGAACAGAACAGAGTCGTCAGAAATAATACTACACATCTACAGCCATCTGATCTTTGACAAACCTGAGAGAAACAAGAAATGGGGAAAGGATTCCCTATTTAATAAATAGTGCTGGGAAAATTGGCTAGCCATAAGTAGAAAGCTGAAACTGGATCCTTTCCTTACTCCTTATATAAAGATTAATTCAAGATGGATTAGAGACTTAAATGTTAGACCTAATACCATAAAAACCCTAGAAGAAAACCTAGGTAGTACCATTCAGGACATAGGCATGGGCAAGGACTTCATGTCTAAAACACCAAAAGCAATGGCAGCAAAAGCTAAAATTGACAAATGGGATCTAATTAAACTAAAGAGCTTCTGCACAGCAAAAGAAACTACCATCAGAGTGAACAGGCAACCTACAGAATGGGAGAAAATGTTTGCAGTCTACTCATCTGACAAAGGGCTAATATCCAGAATCTACAAAGGACTCAAACAAATATACAAGAAAAAAACAACCCCATCAAAAAGTGGGCAAAGGATATGAACAGACATTTCTCAAAAGAAGACATTCATACAGCCAACAGACACATGAAAAAATGCTCATCATCACTCACCATCAGAGAAATGCAAATCAAACCACAATGAGATACCATCTCACACCAGTTAGAATGGCAATCATTAAAAAGTCAGGAAACAACAGGTGTTGGAGAGGATGTGGAGAAATAGGAACACTTTTACACTGTTGGTGGGATTGTAAACTAGTTCAACCATTATGGAAAACAGTATGGCAATTCCTCAAGGATCTAGAACTAGATGTACCATATGACCCAGCCATCCCACTACTGGGTATATACCCAAAGGATTATAAATTATTCTACTACAAAGACACATGCACATGTATGTTTATTGCAGAACTATTCACAATAGCAAAGACTTGGAATCAACCCAAATGTCCATCTGTGACAGACTGGATTAAGAAAATGTGGCACATATACACCATGGAATACTATGCAGCCATAAAAAGGGATGAGTTTGAGTCCTTTGTAGGGACATGGATGCAGCTGGAAACCATCATTCTTAGCAAACTGTCACAAGAACAGAAAACCAAACACTGCATGTTCTCACTCATAGGTGGGAACTGAACAATGAGATCACTTGGACTCGGGAAGGGGAACATCACACACTGGGGCCTATCATGGGGAGGGGGGAGGGCGGAGGGATTGCATTGGGAGTTATACATGATATAAATAATGAATTGATGGGTGCTGACGAGTTGATGGGTGCAGCACACCAACATGGCACTAGTATACATATGTAAGAAACCTGCACGTTATGCACATGTACCCTAGAACTTAAAGTATAATAATAAAAAAAAATAAAAAAACAAAACAAAAGAAAAAAAAACAAACAAAAAAGAAAGAATACAGCATACTAAAAAAGTGACAGCCTTTGGAATCATAGGAACATTATTTCAAATTCCACTTTGAATTTGAAATTTTCCATATACTAAGTACTTAGCCTTGAGATTTTTGGTGAAATGAAGAAACTAATGCTACCTTGTAGCTTTATTGAGAGGGTTAACAACCACAGACAGAATAGACTCTCCTTAAATGTAACTTTCCTTTTCTTACTTTGTATTGGCACAAAAAACTTTAAACATTATTTTTCTTATCCAGGAGCAATTTAAGTATATGGCACATGAAGATTTTAATTTATTCAAACTTTAATGATTTCTTATTCTTTCATTAAATTAAAATAATAATAATACAAAACATGACACTACTTTAAAATGATGCAAATACAACTGGAGATATAAAAAGGGAGACATTCTCTTGGAGTACTGTGAATTAAGTTGTTACCCAGGCAGTATCAGGTTTAGATTCAGAAAACATCATTTTGAAAAACTCAAAGATAATTCTTTGGGAGACAAAAATGTCAATGATCTATTGTAGACATAGCTACTTCAGTTATCATTCATATTAGATAGGAAACCATGTGGAAGAAGTAGGGTAAACACTACTTCAATAGCTCAATCTTAGAGACACAACGTAGTGATAGAAATGACACCTATGAGAGTTAATGAAACACCAGAACGTATTTATTGTGGAAGCACTCTAGAAAAGAAATGGGATTGCCTGTGGAGTTGTACCATCAAAATGCAATTTTCCAAGTAGTCAGCAAATCACATACCTGAACTGTGTTCTCAAATATTGGGTAGAAGAGCACTAATCAAACATGTGATTCTCAGAAACAATTCTACACAGTCCTTACAGCATGTAGAGATCATTGTTCTGAAAACAGGGGTTTCTAAATAAGCTCAATTGAATATGTAGGCATATTCGTTAACCTCAATGATTAAAACTGCTTGGAAATTGGTGGTACAGTAGACCTCTGACAGTTTCTTAATACACACCTTTAAGAATTCCTGTGATGGGCAGATCACTTGAGGTTACAAGTTAAAGACCAGTCTGGCCAACATGGTGAAATCCTCTCTCTACTAAAAATACAAAAAAAAAAAAAAAAAAAAAAAAAAAATTAGCTGGGTGTGGTGGCAGGCACCTGTAATCCCAGCTACTCAGGAGGCTGAGGCAGGAGAATCGCTGGAACCTGGGAGGCAGAGGTTGCAGTCAGCCGAGATCGCGCTACTGCACTCCAGCTTGGGCAACAGAGCGAGACTCCATCTCCAAACAAACAAACAAACAAACAGGAATTCATGTATCATACAATTTTCCCCAAAAGTACTGATGTTTTAGAAACTTTCTTGTTTGTCTCTGTATAGGTCAGAAAGAATGAGTTCATTTAGATTATTTATTGAAGCCACTGTAGAATATATTTCAATGTTTCATTTTAACCGTAAGATGTTTTCCACCGAAACATCATCACTTTCTCAGATTTAACTATTTCCTTACTTAAGTCATCAGCACTAGGAATTGATTTTTTAAAACAAATAAATGCCTTACACAAGGACAAATATTTTTAATTAAAAATTATTTTTTATAAGTGTTAGTGTATCTAGAATGGAAAGTAAGAGTAGTATGGCCATATTGAGATACAAATAGTAGGTGATTTGGGGGTTAACTTCATAGCCAAAGGCCTGAATAATGCATGAGATTTAAATATGACAGTTATCCCTATTTATATCTGTGGACTCTGTGGAGTTGTTTCTGAGACTCTTGTGTTTGATAGTGCTGTTCTGCCCAAAATTTGAGAACAAAATTCAGGTATGTGATTTGCTGCCTACTTTGAAAATTGCATTTTGATGACACCACTGTGTGGCCAGTTCCATTTCTTTTCCATGACTTATCCTAAGTCCACATGACTAAGCCCTCTTCCAAAAAGGTGGAATCATAAGTAATATACTTAGGTTTGCTTTTGGTTTAATTATAGCACAGTAAAATTGAATAAAATAATAATCAGCACGTATTGCAAATTAAGAATCAAAGCATTTATCTGTACTTGTCTGTAGTTCCCTGAGAAACCAACAAAGTATATGCAATTGCTATAACATTTCATTTTTTTATACACATAACAGCATTACTTTGTTATTTTAGTCTTGAGTTGTTTAAAAAACATGCCCAGATTCAAGTATACATCATGACTAAATATAAGGGAATATGAATTATCCTACTGTATCCTTCCAGCATGCTTGTTTCTCCACTTCAGTAATCCAGACATATGATTCTAAGATGGCCACATCTTCAAAGGTAAGCCTTTTTGTGTGTGTGTGTGTGTGTAAGGCAACTTTTGCTTCATTTTCTATGTGTTCCTGATTATTAGATATATTGGAAGTATTCTGTCTGTCACTCTACTTGTCTTACATTTATTCACAACGTCAGTTGTTCTGATTTTGCCATAACTTACTTCTAAATAACTCATTTGTTTTCTATCCTTTGGTTCATTTTTTTCATCTTTTACATGTTTGTTCTTTCTCATTAGTCTCTATCTGTTCTCACTCGTATTTCCTTGGGTTTCCTGGTCTTTTTCTCATCTTTCTGATTAATAATTTCAAAATAGTTTACCAAGTTACAATTGATTAGAAAATAATTTATCTATTTTTATACTCTTTTTAAAGATGATAATGACACCAATTAAATGATCTTGATATAGTTTGCGGCTGGCCTTGTCAAAATACTAAAATCATAAAATGGCTGGCCTTGTCAAAATACTAAAATCGTAAAACACTCAGAATTCAACATACAACCATAAACATTTCTGTAAATATTTCTATGGCATACATTTTTATAAAATAGGAATTATGGGGTATCTCCAAAGGCTATACTTTTTCATGGGGCACCTACTCTCTTCCAAGCATTATTGTATAAAGTTACAAAAGAAGAAAATGTCAAAGGCCATCTCTGCCTTCAAGGATTCAAAACATTTGCTTAGGGTGTAGTTAGGTAATTTGTCAAATATAGCTCCTCCCCTCTCCTCTCCCCTCCCCTCCCCCTCTCCTCCCCTCCCCTCCCATCTCCTCCCCTCCCCTCCCCTCTCCTCCCCTCCCCTCTCCTCCCCTCCCCTCCCCTCTCCTCCCCTCCCCTCTCCTCTCCTCTCCTCTCCTCTCCTCTCCTCTCCTCTCCTCTCCTCCCTTCCCTTCCTCTTCTCCCCTCCCCTCCCCTACCTTCCCTTCTCCAGACCTCAGTGATGATCTTGAGCAGTAGGATATAAATAACTCTCACATCCTCAGCATTCTAATAATAGAACACTAGGTAGGCATAAATGGGTTTTAATACACTCCATTTTGGCTTTTGCACCCATTGCTCCACCAAAAATCCTCTTAGCATTGACAGAAGTAACATTCATATTGTGAAGTCTAATGCCATTCCCAGTTTTCCTCTTACTTGTCAGAAGGATTTGGTGGAGTTATTTATTCTCTACTCACTAATACTCTTTCATTGTTTGCCTCCCTGGATACAGCACTCATTTTGTTTTCCTGCTTCTCTCTAGCACACCTGTTTAATTTTAATTTTTTAATTTTTTATTTCCATAGGTTTTTGAAGAACAGGTGGTATTTGGTTACATGAGTATGCTCTTTAGTGGTGATTTGTGAGATTTTGGTTCAACCCTCACCTGAGCAGTATACACTGAACCCAATTTATAGCCTTTATCCCTCACCCCCTTCCCACCCTTTCCCCCTAAGTCCCCAAAGTCCATTGTATCATTCTTATGTCTTTGTATCCTCATAACTTAGCTTCCACCACATATGATATTTGGTTTTCCATTCCTGTGTTACTTCACTTAGAATCATGGTCTCCAATTCCATTCAGGCTGCTGTGAATGCTATTAATTCATTCCTTTTTATGGCTGAGTAGTATTATATATACGCCATAGTTTCTTTATCCACTTGTTGATTGATAGGCATTTGGGCTGGTTCCATATTTTTGCACTTTCAAGTTGTGCTGCTCTAAACATGCATGTGCAATTATCTTTTTCGTATAATGACTTATTTTCCTCTGGATAGATAACCAGTGGTGGGATTGCTGGATCAAATGGTATTTCTACTTTTAGTTCTTTAAGGGATTTCTGCTCTGTTTTCCATAGTGACTGTACTAGTTTACATTCCCACCAGCAGAGTGGAAGTGTTCCCTTTTCACCACATCCATGTCAACATCTTTTTAGTCTTAATTGCTATTTTTTCCCTTTTTTCTTTCTCTCAGAGCCCATTTCAATTTTAGCCTTCTGTATCTCAGTTCATAGCAAGTCTAATGTTCCCAAAACATTGGAATTATCCTTGATTCCTATCTTTTTCTCACACCCATTTCAATGTGCTGGGAACTCTGGTGACTTTCCAGAATGTGACCACTTCTCATCACCTCCACTTCTGTCATATAGATCTGAACAAGTTTTATCTCCTACTTGGATTACTGCGCTCTTTCTGTCTTGTTATCCTGCAGCCTATTGTCAACACAAAAGCAAGAATGATTTGCATAACTGAAGTTATGCTAATTCTGCTCAGTGTCTTACATTGGCGTGCATTTTATTCAAGGTAAAGGCGAAGATTTGAATATGGCGCAAAACGCTTTGCACAGTCTTATTTTTGCTACCTCTAGAACAGCAGTTTTCAATCACTGGCTGATTTTGCTCCTCCAGAGAAAATTTGGTAATTTTTGATGATCATTACTGGGTGACAATGGGGGGAGGGAGTTGCAGGGAGGGGGTTGTGGATGCTGCTGCCATCCAGTGAATGGAGCCCAGGGATGATGCTAAATATCCTAGAATGTCCAGGTTACCCCCTTACATCATAGCGATATTGGATTTAAAATAGCATTTGAAAATCCCAGATGGAAAGCCTCATTTTCAAATGTTCTTCCTTTTCTCTCAACTCCGACATTGGCATTCTTGTGGACCTTTGAAAACACAGGGATATGGAAATCTCACAGTCTTTTCACTTTGTTTTCCCTCAGCCTGGATTATATTCCTTCTAGAAATTCACGTGATTTGTTCCTTTGCTTTTTCCAACCATTGTTCCAATGTCCTTTCTCAGTGGGTTTCTCTTTGATCACCTGATATAAACGAGAATTCCCTAGAAATCTTTTTCCTCTAACCAATCTTTATTGGACTTTTTAACATCTGATATCTATAAATTGTATTATTTATTGTCTGCTTCTCATGAGAAGGTAAAGTGCTATTGAGTGGCTGTTTTGTGTGTTTTGCTTACTTCTTTTCCCTCTCGAGCAATGACTGGCATGTAGAAGGTACTCAGAAATAATCAAAATATAAAGCAATGAAGTGGAGAAAACCAACAGAGTCTTTCAAAGGGATATAAGACAAACATCAAACTCATATTGGCTGAAGCAATGTCTCGTTTGGTCATGGAAGGATGTCTGATTTGTTTGGTGAAAAGGGTGGTGCTTGCCTCTGTGTACTTTTTTTACAGGGCACAGCATGCTCATGAGTCTTGCAATGAAAGAAAGTGTGTTTCTTTGGAGAAATGGCTGGAATAAAGCCTCAGAGGGTCCAGAATGAGTCAAAACAAATGAAGTGGGAGAGTTGAGCAGGAGTAGGAACATGCAAGGCCTTCTAAACTACTGCAAATCTGGATTCCTTGAACACAGTGGGAATAAGGAGTTGAGTCATGTAAATATTTTGAGTCAAGGAACACCCTCATCATATCTGCATTTTAGAATGGTCAGCATCGCTGTGCAGTGGATCCTAAGCTAGAGGAGAAGGCAACAATGAAAAGTAAGAAAGTCAGTTAAGAGACAGCTCTAGTAATTAGATAAGATAGTGATGCTTTTTAAATATTTTATTTCCTATACATCTTCATATTTTTAAAAATTTTCTAAAGTAGACCTGTTACTTTTAATAAAAATGTTTAGATTTGAATAATTTGTACATTTAAGTAAATAAATGAAAATATACCTTAGAAATTAGGAAACAGGAAAAATGGTACAGTATCTTAGATGTCTTGCCTAGAATCTGGTGAAGGAATAAGACCAATTATTAGATAATTAGATATTCTCATTAGTCACTGATATAATGAAGCTCAGTTTCTTGTAGGATTTCTTGTGGGATGAGGTTCCTCACTTTACATTTGCTACTATGATCCAATTGTGCTTCTGCCACCCTCCAAATACATGTGTTGAAATTCTAACGCTCCAGGTGATGGTATTATGAGGTGGATCTTTGAGAGGGAATTAGGAATTGAGCCTTTCTAAGAAAGACCCCAGAGTGCTAACTACCCCTACACCTTAGCCATGTAAGGACACAGAAAGAAGGAGACCTCACTGAATCAGAAAGTGAACCTCGCCAGAAACTGAATTTGTGGCTCTTTGATCTTGGACTTCTCAGCCTCAGAACAGTAAGAAATAATTTTCTGTGGTTTACAAGCCACCCAGTTTGTGGTATTTTATTATAGCAGCCACAATGATCTAAAATATTTGGTTTTCTCTGCTTGTTTGTGAGTTGTATGTATGTTTGTGTGTATGTGTGTGTGTGAGAGAGAGAGAAAGACAGAGAATGTTTTGCTTCAAATTAAAGTGTTTTATTCACTCTTATTTCATTGATTCCCATGCTGTTGAAAACACTTTGGTACTTTAAGAAATAAACCAAAGCAATATAGATCCTCTAGCAATTTTTGGTAGTCTATATGAATTGGCACAGAAATCTCTCTTCCTAAAACTCCCTGTTTACAAGCCACTTGTTAGGAGTAAACTGTTTTTTTTTTTTTTTTAAGTTATTGAATCATTCTGATTAGGACATTGTCTCACTCAATACTGAGTTTTGAATTTTGGTCATTGCCTTTATTAAGACTTGAAATAATCATATATTTATTTATCTGCTTGCCTGCTTGGTAGCTAGATCTCAGCTTGTCTGTCTGATTTTCTAGAATGAAACTGCTTCAGTTCTTTGTCTGGTCCTGTACATAGAAGGGCACCTGGTAGAGTGCCTGATTTGGTGAGTGTTTTGGCTGATTGAATTTTTATTTTGAGATTAGAAGATTGCTTTTGAAAATGCACTTTGTTTTGAAACAAAACTATTTGGGCCACAAAGTACAGAAAAGTCATAACTACTGCCAGAAAAAAAGAGTCTCAAAGAATATAGATTAAGGCAGTGCTTTTTGCTTATATATCAAAACAGAAGGAAGCATTTTTTGGGTTTTCAGCACTTGATTTCACAAACCCTATGAATAATTTCACTCCATTAAGCAAATTTGTAATCATTGTAGCCCCGTTTGCTTGTCTATAAAATAAAGGTATTGAATTACTCTATCTTTCTGCTGTAAATTCCTATGCTCATATGTCCAACTGGATGATAATATTAGCTACAAATCACATATCTATGTTCTAGTTTAAATTTTCTCTTTAGGTCTATGACTTTGGGCTCAGTATTTATGTTTTGAAGGTCTTTAATTTCCTCATATAAAAAGTGATAGGGTTTAAACAGATGATTCATTTCCAATATCTATGAAAATCCATAACATTTATACTTCTTAAATTATAGTAATATTTAAAGCTATGAAGATGGGTTTATTGCACTGTCTCATGGTGTTTCAGAGTGATAAAGTTAGGATTGTTAAAGAAACACTTTTGCCATGCACAGTTAGGCTCATAATCCACGAAAGACTGCAGTTCAGAAGGTAAGAGCGTAATATGAGATCAATTACTCTTCGGAAGTCTAAGATGTTGGAATCCAAAGATGAGTACACTTGACCCTGGAGTTCTTTTGTCTCCTGTTCCAGATATTCTGGCTTTTTCTTATAAGACCATTAACAAGAACACTTGTATTGATTTTTATTTGTCATATAAATTGTAGGAGTTAAGGCTTGAGCTGTTTTCTTCTATAGGGAAGGAATTTACTCTAGTGTAAAAGCCAGTTGATGAACTGTTTGGAAAAATAGGTGTAGACACTGGAACTACTTTATTATAACCCATAAATCCTTAATTTGATCTTGATTAATGTTATAGTAGAGCCAGAACCCACAATTTTTTATTTAGAGAACCTTTGGGATTATGTGAATCTATTGGACATAAATGCCTTTGAGAATGCAAACCTCTAGGTTACCACTGTTTACACAGAAAAATAAGATTAGTAGACATTTACTTCCCAGTTACCTGAAATTCTTTCCCCATGATATTTTTAAAAATTTACATTTATTTTATATTTCATGATCTGCAAATGGAGTTTCTGGCTAAGTCCATTCACCAAAGTGAGCAATATCGTTTTTTTTCTAATATTCAAAAGTTTTTTTAGTGGTGACTATGAAATTATAAATCAGAGAATATAAAATTTTATCATTAGAAATGATGTGCTTTAGAATGCTTATTATTGAAACTGTTTACATACTTTTGTATATAATACTTATTGAGGTTGCTTGTAATGACAAAAATTTGCTAAAATTAGAAACATAAAGGATACCCCATTTCATAAAAAGTTGTCACAGAATTAAAACAAGTAGCTCTACATTAAATTTAAAACACAATGCAAAATTTTGATGATTATCACATCCAATTTTAAGAAAATATTTTTGTACCAAAACAGAAAGCACAATGATTGTGGAGACACAAATTTGAAAGAAATAGCTGAAAAATTAAAAAGAAAAATAAATTTATATTTGTATTCAGAGTCAAGACATTTTTGTATTGGTTATATGTCTCATGACATTTTTGCTAAAGAGTTGGAGTCATTATATTTATTTTTGTTTCTTTAGAAATATTTTCAAATCCATTAAAATCATACATTCAAATTACTACTACAAACTTTATCAGAGCTAAACAGTATATTCATACATTACAAGTTAATCATTTATTGCTAAATGTCAATCTATAGCAAGAGTATTAGGACATTCAAGATATTGATCAAAATACTGAAGTCCAGATATATGAGGTTTACATGTCATTATGAGTGGTTTAATTGATTTATATTTTAGCACTGGTAGTATATTTGACAGGTAGTATATTTATAGTTCTTTCCTCAGGTCAACATGTTCTTGAAGTTTTCCCCAAATTTCTGCAGTGTCTCTAGAGATGCTTTATGAAAAAATGTAACGGTAACAGTAAAATCATGGCTGTGATTTGCTTTTTAGTCACCAGGGACCATTATAAAAACAAGCATCTAGAGCTGGCTTCCTTTGCCTCGATGAATTCGTTTAGGCTGTACCTCTCACCTTCAAATGTGCACTCACTTTTTTGTTCCTTGTTCCTCCAGTTTAAATCCCTTTGTCTCACCGGTATTCTTTTCCTCTCTTTAACTCCTTTAGATTATATTTGGGTATGGGATTCTCTCCCTGGCTTTGATTTCATCCCAGGAAGTGGTTTCTCAGATCAGTCTTTTAGTCTCTGCACAAATGCTCTATGGCTGTCAGGTGACATCTAAATCTGCCCCAGGGATATTTCATTGTTTTTGGTGGCCTCTATTTTTTTCTGGGAGGAAGCACCTGGTATTACTAAGAATTATGCTTCCTGTCAATGAAACTGACCTGACTTTAGTAGAAAGAAAGCACATAGACATTATATAACCATAAGTTTTAAAAGAGAGGGGAATTTTATGTATTGTCTTTAAATAAATGAAAAGTTGGTATTTTTTCATGGTTCATAAAATGTCAAGCCATTGCTTGCTGCAGTTTGTCTTTTTCTGTCTATGTCATAATCAGTTGAAACAGTTGAGATTAAATCAAAGAAACAGAATCCTACTGATATATGTGATAAGAAACTTATAATCAGAATTTGACCTTACACAGTTGTAGGAGCTGGCTAAAGACTGTATAAAGCTGTTTTGTGCTTGATGTTGGAGTCTAACATCAGTAGGGCAGGTAGTCAGGAAGGTAAGATGATACTAAATAGAATGGAGGATGGATAAGCTGGAATCCATGATGGCAAATTGAAACCTTCGTATTTGTCCCTTTCTGCCTTGGAGACTTCAACTTTGACGATAAGAACACTTTCTAGCAGAACATGATATCCTTCATCACAGAGTTAAATTCCCCTCTCTTTTAAAACTTATGGTTATATAATATCCGTGTGATTTCTTTCTACTGAAGTCAGGTCAGTATCATTGACAGGAAGCATAATTCTTAGTAATACCAGGTGCTTCCTCCCAGAAAAAAAATAGATGCCACCAGAAAAAGTGAAATATCCCTGGGGCAGATATCCTGTCCCAACTAGGATCCTGTAGGACCTACAGGATGCATAAGCACTGTGGGCCAAATGGTGCCCCACACAGTCCCAGTGAGCCAGCAGCAACTGACAATATGTGTAAGCTGAATTCGTACCTGGTGTTCTCAATTCATGTTTCAAGCATAAGTACATAGCTGCTGTTTCACTTTCACTTGCCAGCTCTTGCACAAAGTGTCTCTTGTAGCTTTGCATTGACTCAGAACTATGCAAGAGAGCAGTGCTGGGAAACATAACTTGGTCTAGCTAAATTGAGAACACAAATTCACCCAACTGCATACAGCAAATGCCATATAAATTTACTTGACCGCAAACTGTATATAAGAATCCCTACTGGGCTCCCCATTCTCACCAGTATTTGGTTTTGTCTAACTTTGTTTTTACTTTTTTACTATGATGGTCATTGTAAAATTCTATCTCATTTTGGTTAGTTTTCACTTGTACTTTTCTAATTCGTGATGGATTGAATGTATTACCATGAGCTTACTGACCCCTTGGGTTTCTTCTGTGAAATTGCCTGTTCTATCATATCTCTTGCCCCATCCTTCTATTGGGTGGTCTTCTATTTGTCGATGTGAGGGAGAACTTTATAAATTCATATTATTAATTTTCTGTTGATATATCATTTTCAAGTATCTTTTCCCAATTTGTGGTTTGTTATGTTTTTAAAAGGTTTCCCTTAATGAAGAAATTTCTTATTAAATTTTGTGATAATGAAATTTTAAGAGTTTTTAAGAAATCTTTTATAGTTTATATTTAAGGTATGCAAGATAATGTTCAAATATACATAATGAAATAGTTCCTATAGTCAGGCAAATTAACATATCTATCATCTTACAGTTATCCTTTGGAGTGTGTGTGTGTGTGTGTGTTTGTGTGTGTGTGTGGTCACCTAAAATCTACTCTCTCAGCACATTTCCAGTATACAAAACAATATTATTAGCTATTATCCTTGTGCTATACATTAAATTTCTAAACTTATTCATTCTACTAATTGCAGCTTAGCAGCCTTGGAACTACATATCCCCATTTCCTCCCTACCCCCAAGAGTTCTTAATATAATTACTTTTTGATATTTTGTTGAGGACATCATTCTGTATATTAGGCCATAAACAATTGTTAAGTTTTACACATTTCTTTTTTTCTGTCCTGTTCTAAAGCATACTGTGAGATAAGAGTTCTACTACTGTTGTTTGCCCCATATGGATAACACATTGTCTCAGCACTAATTATTAAGTCCTTCCTTTCTCTCTGTAACAAGTTTCTGTATAGGGTGGTTCTGTTTTGTGGTTCTATACAAATTACTCTGGCTTTGTAATAAACCTTGACAATACTTCTTGGTGAGTGCTTTGGCTATCACTGGCCATGAGATTTTCAAATAATTTTTCAAATCATAATATCAGTTAATTAAAGAAATGTATTGTAGTTTCCATTGGAATTGTATTAAATGCATAAGCCAGTTTGGGTTGAGCTAATTGTCTTGTCTTTACACATAGAGTATCTCTCTTTTTATTATAGTGTGCTTTAATATCCAAAATTTTATCATTTGTTGGTATAAAGTTCTTGTCCAACTTTATGTTGGATTATTTCTAGGTGACGAATAGATGTTATTTGCTAAAAATGACTATATCTGATAATAAATTTATCAATTGATTAAATGTTCTTACCATAGTTTCTCTACATTTGCTATATTTATATTATGCAATCATGCATCTTCAAATAATGATAGTCTTTTTTTCTTTCCAATTATTAAATCTTTTCTTTTTCTGGCCTTATTACATTCTCTAGAGGCTTTAGTACAATCTTTTATCTTAATTTTTTTATTGTGATAAAAAACACATAGAATTTACCACCTTAACCATTTCTAAGAGTACAGCAGTGTTGATACAGGAGCTAAAAAGAAATTATTTACGCAGTTAGTGAGGGTAAGAGAGTCCTCAGTAAGGCTTCCCTTTTAACAAAAAGGCAGCCCCAAATCATTCCTTCTCTAACAAAGAGCAGCCTGTAAAATCGAACTGCAGACATAGACAAGGCAAGCTGGATGCTTGCGTGGGTGAATGCTGACAGCTCTGCCAATAAGATAAGGCCACCTGGGGTCCAGGCATGTTCAACATGGAGGCTCCATTTTCCCTTTTCTTTGTCAACCACGTGTATAGTAAAGGAACAGGCAACATGGAGCCGGCCAGACACAGAACCCATCTGTATAATGAAAGATTAGGGTGGGGCTACCAGCCTTTTCACATGCTATGTAAATGGCACACTTGGTCCAACTATGTCCAGAATTGGTGGGTTCCTGGTCTTGCTGACTTCAAGAATTAAGCCGCGGACCCTCGCGGTGAGTGTTAAAGTTCTTAAAGATGGTGTGTCTGGAGTTTGTTCCTTCAGATGTTCAGGTGTGTCTGGAGCTTCTTCCTTCTGGTGGGCTCGTGATCTCGCTGACAGGAATGAAGCTGCAGACCTTCGCTGTGAGTGTTGCAGTTCATAAAGGCGGCAGGGACCCAAAGAGTGGGTGGCAGCAAGATTTATTGCAAAGAGTGAAAGAACAAAGTTTCCACAGCGTGGAAGAGGACCTGAGCGGGTTGCCACTGCTGGCTTGGACAGCTTGCTTTTATTCCCTTATCTGACCCCACCCACATCCTGCTGATGGGTCCATTTTACAGAGAGCTGATTGGTCCATTTTACAATCCCTGAGCTGTGTCTAGCTCAGGGATTGGTCCATTTTACAGAGAGCTGATCAGTCCGTTTTACAATTCCTGAGCTAGACTGCAGAGTGCTGATTGGTGAATTTAGAATCCTCTAGCTAGACATAAAAGTTCTCCAAGTCCCCACTAGATTAGCTAGATACAGAATACTAACTGGTGTATTTACAAACCCTGAGCTAGACATAGAATGCTGATTGGTGCATTTACAATCCTTTAGCTAGACACAGAGTGCTAGACAGAAAAGTTCTCCAGGTCCCCACTAGGTTAGCTAGATACAGAGTACTGATTGGTGTATTTACAAACCTTGAGTTAGACACAGAGTGCTGATTGGTGTATATACAATCCCTTGGCTAGACATAAAAGTTCTCCAAGTCCCCATTAGACTCAGGAGCCCAGCTGGCTTCACCTAGTGGATCCTGCAGCTGGGCCGCGGGCGGAGCTGCCTGTCAGTCCTGTGCCATGCACCTGTACTCCTCAGCCCCTGGGCAGTTGATGGGACTGAGGGCTGTGGAGCATGGGGCGGTGCTCCTCAGGGAGGTTTGGGCTGAGTAGGACCCAACTGCCAAGTAGGGGGAGGGTTCAGAGCATGGCGGGATGCAGGTCCCATGCCCTGACCCACGGGGAGGCAGCTGAGGCCCAGCGAGAACTCCTTGAGCGCCTGCCAGGGGCTGGCACTGCTGGGGGACCCAGCACACCCACCACAGCTGCTAGCCCAGGTGCTAAGCCCCTCACTGCCCTTGGCCAGCTGTGCCTGCTGGCTGCTCTCAGTGCAGGCCTGCAGGGCCCCTGCCCACCTGAACTCGCGTTGGACTGTGAAAGCCGCCGGTAGCCCCATTTCCTGCCGGGGCCTTTCCCTCCACACTTCCTCGCAAGCAGAGGGAGTCGGCTCCGGCCTTGGCCAGCCCAGAGCGGGGCTCCCACAGTGCAGTGGCGGGCTGAAGGGCTCCTCAAGCACTGCCAGAGCGGACCTGAGGCTGAGGAGGCGCTGAGAGCGAGGGCTGCTAGCACATTGTCACCTCTCACAACCAATCTTTGGGCCCTATGTAAATCGGACACTGCCGCCTCAGGCTCATCTATAAAACTCCCTGCATTTCACCAAGAAACCGGAAGACCCACTTGGGAGAATCTCTCTCACAAGACCTTTTTTCCTTCTCTCACCTGTTAAATCTTGGCACTTGAACTCACTCCTTGTGTGTCCATGTTCTTGATTTCCTTGGCATGAGGCAGCAAACCTCAGGTATTACCCCAGATGAACAATGCTGCTTCAGTGTTAACCATATGCACACTGTTGTGCAACAGATCTCTAGAAAGTTTTCATTTTTTATAGTTGAAGTTTTATACTTACTGAACAATTTCTCTTGTGCCCTCTCCTAGTCACTGGCAGTCACTATTCTATTTTCTGTTTCTATGAATTTAACTATCTTAGACATCTCCTATAAGTAGTATCCTGTAGTACTTGTCTTTCTGAAACTGGTTTATTTCACTTAGCATAATGTCCTTAAGGTACAAGTATGTTGTTGCATACAGCATGATTTCCTTCTTCTTTAAGATTGAATATTGTTCCATTGTATTTACGTATGTCACATTTTCTTTATCCATTCACCTGTTGATGGACAGTTAGGTTCCTTCTACCTCTTGCATATTGTGAATGAAGCTGCTGTGAACATGGGTGTGCAAATAGCTCTTTGTGATCCTGTTTTCATTTCCTTTGGATAAGTATTCAGATGTGGAAGTGCTCAGTCATATAGTAGTTCTATTTTTATTTTTTGAGCAGCATCCATACTATTTTCTATAGTGGCTGAACCATTTTACATGCCCACCAACAGGGCCCAATGGTTAGTATTTTTCCACATCTTCAATAACGCTTGTTATTATTTTTTAATTCTCACATCTTAATGGGTGTGATATTACATTGTGGTTTTGATTTGCATTTCCCTAGTTGCTAGTGATGTTCAACATCTTTTCATAGGCTTGCTGGTCATTTGTATGTCTTTTTGGAGAAATGTCTATTCAAATTATTTGCCCATTTTTTAATTGTTTTTTGATGTTGTTCAGTTGTATGTGTTTTTTCTTTTATATTGGGATATGAACCCCTTGTCAAATATGTGGTTTGCAAATATTTTCTCCCACTCTGTGTTGCCTTTTCACTCTGTGGGTGGTTTCCTTTGCTGCACAGACGTTTTTTAAAATTGATGTAGTCCCATTTATCTCTTTTTGCTTTTGTTGCCTTTGCTTTTGGTGTCATCCAAAAAATAATTGGTAAATACATGTCATGAAGAGCTTCTACTTTTTTCTTTTCCTTGGAGTTTTGTAGTTTCAGGTGTTACATATAGGTCTTTAAACCATTTTGAATTAGTTTTTGTGTATGGTATAAGGTCAAAGTCCAACTTCATTTTCTCAATTTAGTGCAATATTACATAGAAAATATAAAACAGGCATCTTTGTCTTCTCTCCATATTAGAGAGAAAACATTCATTTTTCATCATGTGCTTGATATTTACTGTAGATTTACTATACATATCTTCTATCACACCACGTTGCCTTCTATTCCTAGTTTGCTAAAAGAATTCAATCATGAATCTGTGTTGAGTAATATTAAAAGTGTTTCTGTATCAGTTGAAATTATATAATTTTTCTCCTTTATTTTCTTCATGTGTGGAAACACACTGGATTTGGGATGTTTTCTACAATAAAGGTCTGGAATAAATACAAAATGGCCCATATATATATTCACTTATAAGTGTTTTATTTCAGAGTTTGCATCAGTGTTAATGAGAGGGACTAGCCTATAATTTTACTTTCTCACAATTCCTTTGTTGATGTAATAAGTTAGGCCAATCTTATAAGATGAATTAGGAATTATTCCCACTCTTTCTGTATGCTGAAGAGTTCATTAAGGTTAACATTATTTCTTCCTTAAATATTTGGAAGAATACACTAGTGAACCATTTGGGCCTAGATTCTTTCTGTGAAAAATTTTGCTTATGGGTTTAGATATTTTAACAAATGCAAATTTTATTAAAATTACGATTGCTTCTTGCATTTGTGTTTTTTAATAAATATGGCATATTATTTAATTTTTCAAATGATATTTCTCCTATTAGAATATTTTAAATATTAGAATAATTTTTTCCTAACACTGGTAAATTTTACTTTCTCTGTCTCTCCTTTTTTTTAATCCATCTTGTCAGAGTGTTTTTTAAATCACTTTTATTGGTCTCAATCATTTTTTGACTGTGTACCTTTTATTTAAATTTTTCCTTTTCTTCCAAAATTTTCCTCTTATATTTATCATATTCTTCTTTCTTTTTAAAGTACGTTGCTTTTTTCTTAACTTCTTGTTATTTAGTTTTCAGTGATCAATGTTAGTTATATCACACAGATTTGGAATATGGTATGTTGTCATCATTCAGTACAAAATATTTTCGGTTTTCCTTTGACTCATGGATTCCTAAGAAGTGCATAATTTAATTCCTAAACATTGGAAAATATTCTAAGGTATCTATTTGTTACTAATTTTCAAGGTACTTCCATTGAGGTCATAGAACATGCTCTATCTGAATTCAATCTATTAAAATGTATTGAGGCTTGCTTTATGACCCATACAGTAGTTAATTTTAGTAAATGTCTCATGTGCCGTTAAGAATAATACATATTCTGAAGTTTTGTGGTTTAGTGTTCTGTACATACCATGTCCAGTTTGTTATCAAAACACTTATACCTATACTACTTTCTTTTGTTGGTTCTTCCAAATGTTACTGAGTTGCACACATTAAAATCTCCCAGTATGTTTTTAGATTTACTTATTTCTCCTTTTAATCTTATCAATGCATGCTTTATGTATTTTGAAACTATGGTATTGGTTGCATATACATTTTGGATTGATATATTGACTAGTAGATTAATCCATTTACCCTCTTACAGTTCACATCTTCTTTTCATTGTATCTAAGTTACTATTGAACCGCATTTCAATTTTATTTTCAGTGATTTTAGTTTTAATTTTGTAATTCTAGAATTATCTTTCAAAAATGTTTGGTGATGGTTTACAGGATTTTTCTCTTGTTAATATTTCTGATACCATCTTTTATTTCCTTAAACATTTCATTAGTTTTTACCTTTTAATATATAATCATTTCTATGTCTAATGTGCTTACTCTGCTCATTATTCTTTCTGACTTCTTTATGCTTACGTTGGCTTGTGAAAATTTCATTGTTAATGTCTGGTAATATTTTCACATTGACTTTGTTTTTTACTAAGTTTACAAGATAGAAACTCTAAAATATCTATCTCATTTTGGAATGTTTCTCCCAGAGAGAATTGTGTTTACTGTTTTTCCTGTTGCCAGAGCATCCTGTGTCTACATGTTAGTGTTTGTCTTTCTCTCCTCCCTCCCTCCCTTCCTGCCTTTCCTCCTCCCTTCCTGCCTTCCTGCCTTCCTCCCTTCCTCCCTTCCTCCATTCCTAGCTTTATGAGTTTAGCAGTGCAATTAAAATTGCTTGGAGTAATGTACACAACTTTTCACAAAAGCTTGTTTGTAGTACTATCAGAATGGCTGCTTTTGGTTATAAATTTACACTGTCAGAAATTTTAAATTCTTCTGGAATTAAATCTACCAATTCTTTCATTTGATAGCAATCTCTTTGTTTAATGCTTGAAACATTCTTATCCACACATTTTTTTTTTAACTTTTGTAAATTTGTTTGCGTATTTGGATTAAGATATTTATTTAATTCTAGCTCTCCTTTTAGTTCTGTGACTTTGGGTAAATTATTTAAGCAACCTTTGCAAATTTTTCCATTTCTTACTCTGATAAATGGCTTAATAATTGTCTCCTAGTAAGTAAAAATATTATTAATACTAACATTATTAATAAAAATAATTTAGCTGATGTAGTCTATAAGGTAAGAATGTCATTTGAAGCTGTTATAAATTGTTAGCTTATTTTCCTGACAGAATTACTTCCTTATTGCTTTAGGATGTGTTTTACATGCGTATGTTACTATGTCTTTCACTTAAATGCCTCTTTTTTCTTTAGAAAATAGCAACTTTGAGAAATATTATTTTTAATAAAACATTTAATATATCTTAGGTTAAGACTTCCCCAACTCTCTTCATTTTTAACATTATCTCCATTCTTGCTAGTTAATTCTAGAAAAAATTGTTTTTACAAAGTATTTTAATTATGTCATAAATATATTTGCCTTCTACATTTTTTATCTCATTAGATAGAAGTACTAATACATTTCTTAAACAAAAATTCATACAGAGTTCTTCAAAATGATATATATTACTTATTGTGAATTTAGTGTCAAGAGAATTACATGCATGCTTTCACCTAGGCTTCACAATAACACTTTGAAGCGAATTTTTTAAAATGTTACAAATTGGAAAACTAAGAATCAAAGAGTTAATTTATCTACCCAAAATAAAAAGTTATTAAGGGGTGAATGCTACCTGTTATCATCTTATATGGATGTTTTTGTTCCTTCTTCTTCTTTTTTGATTTACACTTTTTAATCTTTTTGGCATGTCAAAAAACCCAAATCATTGTTGTAAGATTCTCTACTGGAAAAAAAAAATACAAAAATTAGCCATGTGTGGTGGTGCATGCCCGTAATCCCACCTACTTGGGAGGCTGAGGCAGGAGAATCGCTTGAACCTGTGAGGTGGAGTTTGCAGTGACTTCAGATTGTGCCACTGCACTCCAGCCTGGGCAACAAAAGCTAGACTCCATCTCAAAAAAAAAAAGTTGGTGCATAATGGAGTAAAAAAAAACATGGACATTGGACAGCTTTGTAGAGTATGTGGCACAATAATTGACCCTCAGCAAGTGACTATTATTTTTCTTATAACAAATTTTGAATGGTAACAGCTACGTACAATCAGAGGATGATTCCTGCTGTACTTATACGGGTTTTCGTTTTTTGTTTAATATCTATGTATACTATTATTATAATCAAAACCATTTTTGTTCAACTTCTGGAGTATCTATTTTGAAATTAAATGTTATCACCCTTTGAATGACTTAATTAATTTTTTCATTGCAGTAAAAAACAATTTCTCTTTATAATTTAGTATTTCATAAAATATTATTTACTATTACAGATTCATTGTGAAAATAAACAGATACAATAACCGATATCTCTTTATTTTCTCATGATAGTGATTCAAATTATGATACCTATTAAAATTCATATGCGATGCCATAATTAGAAATAGGGTAAAGCAGATGGCATATTACTTAAAATTCTGTTTTACAAAGGAAAGTACATGTACTAAAGGAAACTAATTGCAGCATTTTAACATGTTTAGATATTGAAAATCTATTGTACTTTATAATCTTGTTAACAGTTTCTGCCTAGAAGAATATGATTAAATGGAGAAGGTGTAAAAATAATTTGGATGACTCCCCATGTATTATTCGCCAAAACAACCTATGAAAAAAGACAACAAGGAGTTGGCAAGTTATTTAAAAATTTTTAATTTTCCTCCATCCTTTAAGAAACAACAGATGCTGGCAAGGATGAGGAGAAAAAGGAATGATTTTACACTGTTCGTGGGAGTGGAAATTAGTTAACCATTGTGGAAAACAGTGTGGCAATTCCTCAAAGATCTAGAAGCACAAATACCATTTGACCAGCAATCTCATTACTGGGTACATACCCAAAGGGATATAAATCATTCTATTATAAAGGTACATGCACGTGTATGTTGATTGCAGCACTAATTACAATAGCAAAGACATGGAATCAACCCAAATGCCCATCAGTGATCGACTAGATAAAAAAAAAAATGTGGCACATATACACCATGGAATACTATGCAGCCATTAAAATGAATGAGATTATGTCCTTTGCAGGGACACGGATAAAGCTGGAAGCCATTATCTTCAGCAAAGTAACGCAGGAACAGAAGACCAAACACCACATGTTCTCACTTGTAAGCAGAAAGCAAACGAGAGAACACATGGACACATGGGGATGGGCAACACATACTGGTATATATTTGGGGTGGGGAGGGAGAGCATCTGGAAGAATAGCTAATGGACCCAGGGCTTGATACCTAGGGGATGGGTTGATAAGTGCGGCAAACCACCAAGGCACACATTTACCTATGTAACAAACTTGCACATCCTGCACAGGCAACCCAGAACTTAAAATAAAAGTTGAAAAAAATTTTCAGATAAAAATGTGAATAAAGCAGACGATTCCTTTAAAATTTAAAAGATACAGTCATAGAAAAAAAATCACTGGGTTATGAAAGTGTACAATATGGTTGAACCCAATTTGGTTTATCATATGTTTAGGTGAACTGTGGGTTAGTTATATTAACATTTACCTAATTAATATAATAACCTTAAAAATTAGATACTACATCCTCATTTTACAAATGAAAGAAATAACCGCATAATGTTAAGCAGTTTTCCCAAGGCTATACAATAGCAATTGAGAGGCTTAAAAAATAGGTACTTGAAGTTAATGAAAAACCCTCATTTTATTTACAATCTGTACTCTGCCTGAGGGGAAGAAGCTCTAATATCATGTGAACATGATACTGCTGGTTATTGACAAGGAAAGAACATTCTGTTGACATAGATTGAATATGTGGAATTATTTAACAAATAATCTTGAAGAGCTCCTTTGAAACAGATAGCGTGCTAAATGTTGAAAATATAGCAGTAAACAAGACAGAAAAACAAAAAACAAGAAACATGCTCTCATACTTGGAGATCTAAGCCAATCAGTACCAGATTTGGGTGTTATCAAACAAGGATTGGCTCTCAAGTCAGAAATAAATCAACACGTTTTCACATTACATTTCTTTTTCAAAAACATCTTGGCAAGTTTTTGTCATGATGTAGAACACAATGTTCTGTAAGTTTATTCTGCTTATGTGAACAATATGTGCTTACTGAAGACATGCTAGAGAATGAAAAATAAAAACATGACCAATTATATAATTATCCAGTGTTAACATTTCTAGGCTCCCATTTTGTTCCTCAAATTAAGATAATACTGAGACTGCATTTTGCTGTTTCTTTCATTTTACATTACATTTTGAATAAGTATTCAGTTATTTAATACCAACTATGAAATGATTAAAAATACATAGAAGCACAAAGAAGAGCCACTAGTTACAATGTGACCATCCCAAGTTTATTACTGTAATATTTTGATGTATTTTTTATACATTTATATTATGGTAATTTAATTATTATAGTGATTTGACATACAGAAAAGTTAGTCTTTATTTTTTAAATCGTATTTGGTAGTTCGTTTTCCTAACTGAGGTTAGTAAGATTTATAAAGCTGTGAGATAGAGCTGTTTGTTTATATATCTTGGTCCATACTTTGAATTTCCAAATGATAGATTTGTTGAACTGCAGTATGTTCATGCTAATGAATCTAAGCATTTTCAGTGGGTTGAGTATACACTGTCTAATGGCATCTTTTTTTTTTTTTTTGACGGAGTCTCGCTCTGTCATTCAGGTTGGAGTGCCTGAGTGCAGTGGCACGATCTCAGCTCACTGCATCCTCTGCCTCTTGGGTTCAAGTGATTCTCCTGCCTCAGCCTGCCGAGTAGCTGGGACTGCAGAAGTGTGCCACCACACCCAGCTAATTTTTATATTTTTAGTAGAGACAGGGTTTCACCATGTTGGCCAGGCTGGTCTGGAATTCCTGACCTCAAGTGATCCATTCACCTTGGCTTCCCAAAGTACTGGGATTACACGCGTGAGCCACTGTGCCTGGCCATCTAACAGCTTTTTAGAATGTTCTTAAATTCCTAAAAGCAATGTCTGATAGATTAGAAGATTAGAAGCCCTGAATTACTATTACTAACATTGAGCTGTGAAACATCAGGTTATTTTACACAAAATGATATCGTTTTTGTCTACTAACTTTCACTTTTTTACTTGTAGTCTGCTTAAACCTTTTCCCATATCTTAAGTAGGCATTAGAATTATTTGCTAGGACAATTATTATTATTTTTTTTCTTTTTCAGCTTTTATTTTAGAATCGGGGGTTACATGTGAAGGCTTGTTACATGGGTGTATTGTGTGATGCTGAGGTTTGGGATATAATTGAACCCATCACCTGGGCAGTGAACACGGTACCCAGTAGGTGGTTTTTCAGCCCTTGCCTCCTTCCCTCTCTCCCTCCTCTAGTGCTCCCCAGTGCCATATTTATATCCATGTATAACCTATGTTGAGCTCTCACTTATAAGTGAGAACATATGATATTTGGTTTTCTGTTTCTGTATTGCTTCACTTAAGATAATGGTCTCCAGCTGCATCCATGCCCAGAGGTTTACCAGGCTAATTATTTGACAATGTGAACTTCTAGCCTTGGGGTTGGCCAGTAGAGGCCATGGGAGTAGAGGCCATGGGAGCAGAGGGAACCTGACAGCCAGCAGGCAGTCAGCTTGAGAGGATGCGTAGACCACAGTCCCAGTGTGGGTTCGAATCCTGACTCTATCTCCTACCAGATGTGTGACTTTGGCTCTTTGTGCATCAGTTTTCTTGTAGGACATTCCAATTATTGTATTCTTTAGCTCCAATATTTATACTTGGTTCTGTTTTGTAATTTCTATCTTTTTATCCATATTGTCTGTGTGATCACTATCATGTAATTCTCTTGGTTTCCTTTAGTTCCTTGCCCGTCATATCCTTTCATTTTTGAGCATCCTTGATGGTCAGTAGGGGATACTTTAAAGATTGATAATGCATATGGAACACTTAGAATAATACTAGGGCTACCCATAGTAGCCCCTCAATAAATATCAGTTCATTGTTAGTAAAGAAAAATCCTGATGCAGCCATAGATTTGATCCTGTCAATCTCTTACCATAATCTCTGATGAAGGCTCTTTCTTATCACACAAAAATTCTAACTGACAAGTGGACCACTACTGCTATGAGTTTAGGTAAATCTCAAAAAGGATGATTGGTTTTATGTAAGCCTTTGCTGATACCTATAAGATGAATAAACAGTATATAAAGCCTCTTACAGAAACAACTAACACTGTTCTCATGTTGGTAAGGCCAGATTAGCCTTTTTAAAATAAAAGAAGTTGCTACTGGCAAAAAATGAAAGACATGGATCAACAGAAACTCCAGAGCATTAAAAAAAAAAGTCATACGTTACTGGAGAAGAGAATTCTTATTTAGTAAATTATGTGAGATACATGTTTATCAAGTTTGATGAAAACAGAGCAATTTAAACTCTCACCTTGACATTATAAATTTATTTAAATTTCATAATATCAAAGAGTTATAGTTTTAAAGTATCTTTGGATAGATTAGAAAAAAATTACATTTCTATCAAGACATCAAATGAAGGGTATTTCCTACTGTTTAAAATTATGAAAAATCAAATATATTTTATATAGTCTATATTTAGAATCGTAAAGTTTAACACTGAAAAACAATTGCCACAGATGTGACATATGATGAATGTTAGCATATGCAAAAATCTCATGGAAATAAACAAAACATTTTCCTTATGTTAGTCAATTCTCACGAGGAACCAATTCTTTATGGGGAAGAACAAAGGAAACGAAGACGAATCAGCTTCTAGATTCTTGTTGGGTTCTGGATATGAGCTGACTAAATGTCACAAAAAAGGCTTGAAGTACAAATATATTTCTATCTATTTGGTAAAGAGGCTGAAACTAAGGGAGATTCAGTAACTTGCCTGTATTTATAGTTTGATAATAATAGAGTAGGCACAGTCCTTCCCTACACATATATGGGGGGCCAATTCAGTCTCACTTAGGATGTTATTAAGGCAAAATGAAAAATCATGTAATATTTAATTTATTTATTTCAATTAATTATTAAAGAGTATAAATTTATTTTTTAAAATACCAAATCTTGTGTAGTATCGTAACACCATTTATAAATAAAAGAAAGAAAAATATAAATAAAGTATAGGATATACTTTTGATGAGTTGTTTTGCATAATTAAATTAATGGTTATAAAGATGGCTACATGAAAAATTCTTTGACATAAATATTAGGATAAAATGAAATATTTAATTCATTCTATGACCTCATCTAGCTTTCAAAAAGTAGTAAATGTAAAAAAGATGATAAAATACGTTTTGTGGTGATAGTGGTTTTTTATTCTTCTATTTTCTCTGTTATGTATTTGTTTCTTCTATATGAAGCACTAAATATCAGTTTAAAGAAGAAAATTAAAGAATGGCTTTAATATGTCGGTTTAAAATGTCTATTATCATTTTCTTTCATCCTTTCCTTACTAAGGCAACATGTTCTCTTTTCTAACTTGAAATGCGTCAGAGACCACCTGGGTTATTCGTATTCATATTCTCCACACAATGGGAATATAGATTCACATTTACACAGATGAATGGGGGGCAAGGGGTGACAGGCACTGCTTTATACCAGTAGAGTTTGCTGTTGCAAATTCTCATAATTTTAAAAATTACTTTACCTGTGTAAAGTTTGATGATTCAGAACTCTTTGATATATAAGTGATTTAAATATTTTAGGACTTGCCAGCTATTGAGTATAAATGATATAATATTAATAAAAGCCTCAATTTTACTGACTTTCACTGACATCTACACTAAGTGATAACTTGATCGTTTAACCCTTAGTCTCCACATAATTCTGAGCATCTCCAAGGTGTGTCCTTATGACACGTGTCTGATTCAATTAAAGTACTCTTGGAAAAATATTAATAGATGAGAATAAAATGGCCATCTAGAGATTACTGTAGAATAATATATTAGTCTTTGTTGGGTCCTATATATGCTTGCCTCATCCTTTCTGTCCCTAGCTAGCTAGACCAGTGAGCAAAAACAGGAAAATGTAGATAATCCTATAATGTATAATTGTCTTTTCTACTTTTACCAGTTAATTCTTCTAGAAGAATTTTGCAATTGATTTTTCAACAATGTTTTCATATATAGTGTTGTTATATTGCCAGCTATCACCTTTTGTGGATGCTGTTCTATATAATAACATATTTGTCTTCAGCAATGAACATGATTTTTGAGAATCACACTTGGCCTTTGAATATTGATTGTCTAATGTTTATTGCACAAAGGTGAAATTAGTGACCAAGAAGACCAAAATGTGATATAAAACAAAACTTGAAATTCATCTTCATAACAAAAGATTCAGCTTATAATTAAACAATTGCATATTTGAAAATAAGTACTATTTCAAAGAAAAATGCTATTATTTTAAGGAACAGACAAAAATAATGCCTTAATACATTAAAAAATTGACACTGAAATGATAGTTTATCCCCCCAAAAGTTACTGCTTATAGGTAGTTTGTGATAGTGCTATCATTTTTCTTGAAGTAGAGATAGATATTCAACCACATAAGGAGACTAACACTTGTAA
This sequence comes from Rhinopithecus roxellana, assembly GCF_007565055.1. Taxonomy (NCBI): domain Eukaryota; kingdom Metazoa; phylum Chordata; class Mammalia; order Primates; family Cercopithecidae; genus Rhinopithecus; species Rhinopithecus roxellana. The sequence continues at coordinate 140,557,201 of NC_044557.1, read as the reverse complement.
TTTTTTTTTTTTTTTTTGAGATGGAGTCTTACTCTGTCACCCAAACTGGAGTGCAGTGGTACAATCTCAGCTCACTGCAACCTCCACCTCCTGGGTTCATGCAGTTCTCCTGCCTCAGCCTCCTGAGTAGCTGGGATTACAGGTGCCTGCCACCACATCTGCCTAATTTCTGTATTTTTAATGGAGACGGGGTTTAACTATGTTGCCAGGCTGGTCTTGATCTCCTGACCTCAAGTGATCAGCTCACCTTGGCCTTCCAAAGTATTGGCATTACAGGCATGAGCACCATGCTCAGCTTGTAATTTATTTTAAAAAGGCTCTAAAATTTAAATGATTGGATATAAACTGCAATTTTAAAGAAATTATTTTAAATGTCTTCTATAACATGTGATATGTCAGTGAGTACTTCTTCAGTACTGGAAATCACTTGTTTTGGCATAGACGAAGAACTTGAGGCATTTACGTACCCAACAGCAGTTCTACTTTAACTTCAATTACAATAATGCATTTTTTTTGATTATCTATTGCTGTGTAACAAATGACAAACTTAGTGGCTTAAAACAACAAACCCTTATTATATCACAGTTTCTTGGGTCAGGAATCAGAGTATAGATTAGCAGAGTCCTGCATTGAAACCTGTCAACATTTCATAAGCTGCAATCAAGGTGACTGCAAAGTTGTGGTCTCATCTGAGGCTCAACTGGGGAAGGATCTGCCTGCAGGTTCAAGTGGTTGACAGCATTCAGTTCTTTGTGAACTGTTGAATGGAGGACCTCAGATCTTTTCTGGCCATGAGCCAGAGGCTATAGTCAGTCCCTTGCCACCACATGAGACTCTCCACATTTCAGCCTATTTTATCAAACCCAGCAAGGGAATGACACAACACACAGAGTCTCCTGGCCATACAGAAGTTACAATCTTATGTAATGCAATGATGGAATTAACATCCGGTCACAGGTCCTGCCCACACTCAAGGGAAGATTACATAAGACATGCATATCAGGAGGCAGGATAACTGATGATCATTTTAGAGTTTGTCCACTATGTTTTTAAATATAAGGAAATATCCTAAGAATAATAAGCAATATACATATGTGATTGTATAAGTGAAAAAAGCACATGAATAGTTATTGATTTTTTTCATTGTTTTGGTATCACCTATTTACTCAATGAGAAATGTGGGCATTTTAGTAAATAATACTTATAATGATGCATTGAAGGTATATTATAGAACAGGCTTTTTTAGGATATAGAACTTATAATTTTTACATAAATATTAATACTTTAAATAGTAGTACTTTAAATACTTTAAATAGTAATACTTTCAATGGCAAAAACCGCAATTATTTTTGTTCCAACCTAATATTATGAATAAAAAACCAAAAGCTTAAATAGCATTAGAAAAGATTTGAGCAAAGTAAAAACAATGGTGCATTTTATCCAAGCTAAGGTGTATTAATTATAAGATGCACTATTATCTTATCTACCACTAAAAACAATACTGTTAATTTTGTACCATGATGCAATACTTTTTTCTATCTTAGAATTGTATACTTACTAAAGGATCTCTTTTAGGCATAATTTAATATATAAATGTTCATTTATTTATGTTTCATGTATAAAAAAGAAAAATAAAGTGAAACGAATTAGGTAAAATATTCCTAAAATTTCATCATATTTGGAGCCTGATTGTTCTGAATCGACCTTTTGATGCAGAGTAATCCAGGTGCATTTTTTTCACACAGATTATGGTCCTCCCTGGCTTTGTAATACTCTGTAACACCAGAGATTTAGGGGAACAGCATTTGTTAAGGAATCCATCAAATAATTTGAAACTTTTTATGCTGAACTCTAAAACTGGCTTTGTGAGTATGTAGAGCTGGTCTACCTTTTCTCCTTCTCTAAGACTGTTGCTAAACATATCAAGCCACCACAGATCCCACCTCTTCCTCACAATCACTTTTTCCTAGGGTTAAAATGTGTTTATTCCACTAGTGAATCCAAGTTTTCTATCGAAGCAATGACTTCCATCCTACTGGTTTTGACCCTGAAACTTTTTTTGCTTGCTCATGTATAGGCAATGACAATTCCATCCTGCCAGGCCAACAGCCATTGTTGGGTGTTTATTGAGTTTAAGGATTATAAAATGTGAAAGAAATATAAATCATAATACTCTGTGAAGTACAATAAGTGTTAGACCCACAATTTAAACTTACATTTATATTATACCAAAGCTTGTTATCTTTCTATCCATCATATTAACTTCCAAAATAGAAGTCTATAAAAGTAAAGCCTTCTTTAGTGTGAAGTTCTTTTGGATATTTTTAGTTATTTTCTCCCAGTGACAGTAAGAAGTACAATAAATTTGATGTTTCTCAAATCTTGTAAATAATCTAAGGAAAATGTTATTTTCCAAGGCAAATTTGAAGTTATTCCTATAGCTTATATTTTGGAGACTGTAAAGGTGTTCTGAACTCAGTAGCACATTATCTCCAAAAGTGCTCTGATTGCAGATTTCTGTCAAGGTATGGGATGTAATAATAAAAATAGAAACAAATATACAAAACTGATCTTTGTGAGAAAATCAGTTCAGAATATTAAAGCTATATGTTGAACCTTTTCTAAAATTTAGTTTCAAAATAATAAACCTCAGTATTTTTACTTTGTACTTTATTCATATATTATAAATGATGTATTTCTGTTATAAAAATGTTCTACTCTGCAGAGTTCAAAGAAAAAAGTTCTGGGCAATATAATGAAACTATTACAGTGCAATGATTTAATTAATGTTTATAGTAACTTAATATTTACATGGGCATTTGCTGTAAAAATAAGCTGGGGTACCTGTGTTGTCTTGGAACAGAGTTTAGATAATAGAATAAAATGTGGAATTAAAAAATAAATAAAAACACCATACATGATTGAAAATTTTGCAAAAGAGTCATAAAGGGAGAAATATCAATGTAACTATACCAATGATGCAAGTCTCAAAAGCTTTATAATGAAATAAATGGGTATATTCATCCACCATTTTTAATAATATTCAAGAGCGAAATTAGCAACACTGGAAAAGAATGTATATATTCCAGAGGAATGCATTAAAAAATAAGAAAAAGTGGCCCAGGTAGCTGTAATTGTTATTGAATTTGGTCTATAGTGCTATTTTCATTAAAAGAATAAATGGTGACTATTTTCATCAGTGAAGGATTTTTGGTTATGGCAATTGAAATTGAGTCTGATTAACTTAAACAGAAATTTACGTTTTCTGAAAGTTTATAGTTCAGATAGTTGATAGGAATTCTCAGGAAAGAACTGATCGTAGAAAAGGGTGGGAGGTGTATTTACTATGAAGTAATGAAACTGAAGTTTCAAGTTCTTCCAAGGCTTTATAAGTAATTTTTGTCATTTTGCATTCTTGTGTTTTCAAGTGGATCCTTCAAACTGTATAAGCTATGGTCCTACATAACTTGGAACCTCTCGGCTCCAGGAAGCACAATGATTTCCATTCATGAGAACACCATCAAAATACAACAATGCAATGAATTGGCTCTGTCTTTCAGTCTTTACATTATTCTGCTTAAGATTAAAGTTCCTAGAAGAGGGAGAACCCAGTAGGCCTAGCTTTCTTAGGTCATGCGAACACACTGTAACCAGAAGTTAAACAGTCCTAGGAAGGGCACACATAGTGGAGAAGAAATTTGTGAAGGTTTACCCTTACATCTATCTTCATCTTTAGTCCTAAATGTATGCTTTCAATAAACTTCCCACCTGACATAATGCAAACATTCTTTATAAAAATAAAATTTGTCATCCTACCCCTAAGAAGAATATTTTCCAGCTTCAATTCCAAGATTGCTAAGTGGTATTCATTGTTCTTAATTTCTACCATGATCTTGTTCTGGTGTATTGGTTAAATATATCACTGGCAAATGGCAAAGTTAAGCATCAACAGCATATTTCATATGCAATAGTGAGAAAAGAATGTCAAAGAGAAATTTGAAATATATATAGACCACTAGAACTTATTCCGTCTATTTAGCTGTAATTTTGTATCCTTTAAAAAATCTCTCCTATAGCACTGGAGGATGTGTATAGTTAACGATAACGATATAGAAGTTAAAAAGGAATTATTTAGGCAAGACAGGAAAAGGAAGCCCTCAGTCAGGCTTTCCTTTAAATGAAAAGCAGCCCCAAATCATTTTCTTTTCCAGCGAAGAGCAGCCTGTAAAATCGAGCCGCAGACCTAGAAAGGAATGCTAGAAGCTTGCACGGGGAGTGCCAGCAGTTGTGCCAATAGGAAAGAGGCTACCTGGGAATTAGGCACGTTCAGAATGGAGGCTTCACCTTCCCTTCTCTTTGCCAGCCCCGTGTACAGTAAGGAGCAGGCGAGATGGCCATGGCCAAGCAAAGAAGTAAGAAGACTAGTAAGAAGACTAGGAATGGAGTGGCCATCTTCCTCTCCTGCGATGTAACCATCATGCCTGGTCTAACTAGTCTGTGGCCTTATATGAATCAGACACTGCTTCCTCGAGCCTGTCTATAAAATGTGGTGCACTCCTCTGTGGGCTGGAATTCCCATTCAGTCGCTCCTCTCTCTCACGGTAGAGAGAGCTATCCTTTTTTCTTTTTCTTTTGCCTGTTAAACCTCTGCTCTTAACCTCACTCCACATGTGTCTGAGTCCTTGATTTCCTTGGCACGAGGCAATGAACCTCCTGTATTTACCCCAAGCAGTGACGCTTCTTCAATAATATGTTGTATAGTTTCAAATAGCTAGAAGGAGGATACTGAATGTTCCCAACACGAAGATATGACACATGTTTGGAATTATGAGTATGCTAATTACCCTAATCTGATCACCATATGATTGAAACATCACTATTACCCTATGAATATGTACAATTATTACTTGTCAATTAAAAAATTAAATTCAGAAAAGAAAAAAATTAAGTTCTTTTCATAATTAAAAAATATATATATATGAAGGAGGAAGAGTAGTAGTCACAAAGAGCTCAAATTACAAGTTAAATACCCAGAACAAATAGATTGCAAAACCCCTACAGTCATTCTCCTGTGCTCTGACATTCTGATTAGCAGGAAAGTGATTAGCTGAATGTCAAACAGGATTAAGTTTAGTCTGAACTGGTACTCAAGAGTTTTTTTAGATTGTGCTTCATCTTTCATGTGGATAAAAATGCTCAGTTTCTCAGATCTCTCTCCTTCCCCTGCTTCTCTCCTTCTGTTCAAGTGGATAAGGATTGAAGGAGAATGCAGGCTTCTGGCTTGGGGAATGAGGTAAGGAGCAGCACCCTGGCCTCATGCTTCTGTGGAAGGTACACAATGGCTTTTATGTTTCTCCCGAGTAAATTTCTGTCTTTCTGGGTGTTCCTGATCCTGAAGTGTGTAACTAGTGATCATGTTTCTCTTCATCCATTGCTAACCTTTCAGTAGATATTAGCTAAATGGGCCTCAGCCTGGCTCCCACTGATGGCAGACCCTGAGGATCTGTGTGTCTTCCATTCTGTGAGAGCCCGATTCCAGCATCAGCTAAGAAGCCACCTCACGTTACTCTGACAGAGTCGGAGGCAGGCTCACTGGCTCTTCAAATAGCTCCCTGATTCACAGTTTACTGAACACAGCCCAGGAGAGCTAAACTCCAGTGCCTGCCTCACCGCACGTGAGCACACTGGATGTAGGCTTGCTAAATCGTTGCACAGTAAATTCTTTGCTTCTTGTTGCCCTCCATTTGTCTAATGAACTCCCCTGCTCTGTGAAACTGATTCCAAAGAAGATAAATCAAGAGATGTATGTAGAAGATATATATTCCTTTTGCTTGATTTTGTGATCCTACAATTGCCTTTGTCTGAAAAGAGCAGGCTTTCCCTTCATCATCATATTAATAACATCTCCTCCTTCCTAGCTCCAATAGATGGATATCTAAGCCTTAATGGAAAATAGAGATATTGTAATTAGTTACTCTAGTTAAATTATGGAATAACCTATGAACTGAGTCCTCCAAACTCCATTATGATAGAATTTAGAACATCTTTTTTCTATACAATTGTTTGACTTATCGAACTATGTAATCCCATTTTTGTGAATGATTGAATTTGAATATTGTAGTTTTCTTCATCTTGGCATGCCAAATTCTACTTTTCTGGGCTTATGGTTGTCTGGAACATTATAATCATGCCACTGGCTACAAATAAACTACATTACACAAATCTGAATCTCCCAGTATGAAGAGATGATCAAATGCTACAATATATACGTTACCAATTAACTCTGGCAGAACAGTGTAGCTAGATGTAATTATTTTCCCAATAAGGTGCTCTAAGCACTTGACAGTTTTGCTTTTAGAGAGTTCTTTTCATAATTTAAAAAAGAGTTCTATATATATATATATATATGAAGGAGGAAGAGTAGTAGTTACAAAGCAGACAGAATATCTACAATTACAATTGTACATATTCCAAGAGTAGTAATAAATCTTAACTTCTGGACATGGTGGAGTTAACAGGTACCAGGGTCCATTAGTATAAATCTTTGATCGAATTATAGAATAGCAATCCACTTTTTCCTATTAGCATGGGTGCATCACTTATTTGGGTGACTCCAAATCACCCTTTTCTGTATATTTATCTAACTGGTATCATAGTTTCCAATTCAGTGGAAACAATATTTTGTCTGTTGGTGGAAGTAGTGCTTTTAAGTATGAAAATATCAAAACCATGCTGAAAACCAGAATAAAATGTTTTGCTACTGAGCCATTAACCTCTGCTTCACTGGGTTCTAGGCTATGGGTAAAACAACACATATGGGATGCTTGTACTGCAGCCACGTCCTGCTAGGAGTGTTTATTGCTTTACATCCCGCTAAAATCCTTTTCTGGCCACTTTGGTATATGGGTCCAAATTGGTATAAGTTGCTTTCAAAATTTAAAAACGTCAGTAAATATGATGAAGCAAATCATGTTAGGACTACAACATGCAGCAAATTTTTCTCCACACTGAAGCAAACATCCTATGATTATTGATGCTCAGTTGAAACTTAATTGATAAGGCAGATTCTTCTATTTTCAGAGAATCTATTTTCCCTCTTTGGTAAGCATACAACTTATCAAGGCCATTTAGGATGGTTTCTATTCTCCTCTCTAGATTCTATTTGCATGATGTTAACAGTAGGTTGCATCAACATCATGCCTTGTGTGGTGATGTATTTCTAAAGTCCCACAGATTATGATATAGCACAGAACCTTAGCGTTGCTACCCTCAGGATCAGATGTTAACAGTATATGGCTGTTCCTACCAGTTAAAGGAAACTGATTTTTATGATCTCTGTTTATCAAAATGCACAAAAATGCATGGGTCAGGTTAATAGCTGCATATCACTTATGAGGGATTGTATTAATATCCTCCAAGAAAAATGCAACATCTAAAGCAATAGCTATAAGTAGCATCCCCAGCTGACTCAAATTATAAGAATCCAGTAGCAATTTCCCAAACCTATACTCTGCAGCATAGGCTAAAATGTTGGAAGTAAATTGAGATATACTGGAATCATAGCCCCTGAATATTCCAAGCCCTTCATGGTGCCACTAATTCATGCATTTTTCTCTAGAAATGCTGACTTGGGAGATTGTTTCCTGTCTGTATCCTTCACTAAACTATTTGCTCCATGAGGGCTAAAACTGTGTGTGGTTTATTCATAGTTATATCTAAGTAGTCTCTTTCACTTTCAAAATTTATCCTGTGTCAGAAGCACTTACAAATGTCCTTTGTCAAAGATCTGAATTCAAAATTTAGTAAACAGCTTCCTTTGAGATGTTGAATCCTCTTTTAATTGGAGTATGCACATGAACTATTGGACGACGTCCTAAGAGTGTTCTACTGAGCATCAATACAACCAAATGTACCTTAGGTTAAGTGGTCCTTTGGCGGAAATAGTCCTCTGTAATACCAAAATATCAAAAACATAACATGGTGCATGCTCCTCTTCAATAATTTCATAGTACTCATTCCTCTAGACTTTCTGAATATCTCAATGGGAAAGAATATTTAACTTTGTACAAGTGGTTACAAATTTAATTGCAAAACACTATCTGCAAAACTCTCATTTGAATATTATAGAATTCAAATTTTCTGATGTATACTTTAGAAAATGCATTATGCTGAATTAAATTAGAATCTATATGGAGAAAGGTGAATACCAACTGACCAGTGAGATATGACTCAGGTCAGAGGATCTGGATTTATGTCTTAGCAAGATTACCTACTTTCCATGTGAAATCAGGCAAATTGTCACCTCTGTGAACCATTTCAGTCCCACCATTACATGACTCTCAAAGATATCTTTATAGATTCAGGAGCCATGAAAACTGAAACAGATTGAGATTTTCTTTTCAATATGGAAAAATATCTCACACATTACTTTTAGATCAATGGGGCAGAAATTTGTTGAAAAGGTATTGTATTGTGGAAAAATGATAGAGAGAATAGGCATGTGGAAATTTAATTTTTTTCCCTTAGCTCAGATTCAATTTAAAAAACTATATTTTTGGCCTTCTTATATAAATCTATATCCCTTAACTATAGCATATCTACATAAATTACTTATGGAATCAAAACAATTACTATATATGTGTGGCTGTTTTTTTAATCCTTTCCATCAATTTATACAAATTGACAATAATACATCATGATCTTTGTAAAACAATGATTTCACCCTTCTATGTTTTCTCCTCTCCTTTCATTTCACTATAGTGTTTTTAAAAAATTCTTATTCTGAGAATAAATGAGCTCATTTTTATATCCTTGTAGAACTTTTCCCTTGATCCAAAATACTTTTCCAATTTCTAATCTCTCTTAGCATTTCAGTATGAGATTTGAAAGTTTCCATTTTCACATTTGCATGTAATAAGAGAAAAAGGAGGCAGGGCAAATATGTTTTACATGACATGTATCAATAGAAATATATCATTTCAATAGAAATATAGCTATAGAAATAAATGTAGGAATTTAAGTGTCAGATATTTGTGTGTCATATATATATCAGATTAAATGGTATCCAGAGGAAAGCATTGAAAAAGAGTTCCTGTTAGATACAATGTACTTCGAGGATGAATTTAGTGCCAATGGCTGAAGTGCTAGATTCAGGGAGAACAATATTAAAGGGTATGTCAGGAAGTCTTTAATTCTTCAAAATCTGGAGCTAGAGATGTGAGCTAGAGATTAGGGCGGATTGTGGCAAAATTGAGGACCCACAGTTGGCATCTTTTTGTCATCTTAGAGTGGAATTTAAGAGTAACAGCACTGAGGCCCCAGGAAAGGAGCTGCAGTTGTACCTGTGGATCTGGCAATGACTTTTTGACACACCAGACAGCAGACTTCAGAGAAGGGGAAAGTCACACTTGGAATGGAGGTTGAGCTCCTGAGGGAATCCAAACTTAAACAAGACATATCCCTCTCTTAGCCTGCACACGTAATTACTATAAGCAAGCATATTGGTAATTATTGTAAATCCGACACCAAAATCCAAAATTATAACTAAAATTATTTGTGTTTTGCTACACAAAGCTAGATATTTAACTATCACAAAAATAGTTACAGAAAATAAACAAATGGCAAGTCTGTAAATATTTTCAACACATATCAAGCTATAATAATATCCTTCAAATATAAAGTCATTAAATATTTTAAAAGTAATAAATAACAAAAGGAAACGAGTAATGTGTATGGCAAAGCCATTCACAAAATAAATACAAATAACAAAAAGATGCTCAGCTGCTTTAGTAACTGAAGAACTAGCTAAATCTGATAACACTTCCCCTGCTATGATATTTCCATACAGCTAAATCCTGCAATGCCACGAATATTACAAACTACACTGATATTAGCAAAGAAAAATTAAAGCAGGAGTTTTTACTCCTGTTTATTTACTCCTTTAAAGGAGTAAATATTATTTTAAGAACTATACTTTTTTTCTATTACTTAGTTTTTCAACAAAAAACCATGTATGCATAGAGAAAGGCAGGGAAGGATATGAAACAACATATTTCTTTTTTTTTTTTTTTTTTTTTTGAGACGGAGTCTGGCTCTGTCGCCCAGGCTGGAGTGCAGTGGCGCAATCTCGGCTCACTGCAAGCTCCGCCTCCTGGGTTTACGCCATTCTCCTGCCTCAGCCTCCCGAGTAGCTGAGACTACAAACAACATATTTCTTAATGAATTTGGAGGATGAAACTCCAGATGGGATGATGATAGTTGTTTTCTTTTTTGTGCTTGACAATATTTTTTAATTTCCTTTTTAAATTTTTTTTTATTCTGAGATGGAGTCTTGCTCTGTTGCCCAGGCTGGAGTGCAGTGGTGCCATCTTGGCTCAAGCGATTCTCCTGCCTCAGCCTCCCAAGTAGCTGGGACAGCAGGTGTGTGTCATCATGCTGAGACGGGGTTTCACCATGTTGGCCAGGTTGCTCTCGAACTCCTGACCTCAAGCAATCCACCCATCTCAGCCTCCCAAAGTGCTGGGATTACAGGCGTGACCCACTGTACCCAGCCTATTTTCAAATTTTCAAAAAATAATGTATGTGAACCAATGTTCTGTAAGAGTATTGTGCAAATTTGGATGAAACTAATGCATATTTTGATTGACTTAATAATAAATATGAGTCAGAGTAGGTGCATGAGTGTAAATCACCTTAAAAATTATCTGAGATATATTATCAAAACTAATGTAGAGGCAGATGGCTTTCCAAGTTTGTTTTCTTTAAATATAAAAAGTAAATCACTCCAATGCAATTGGTAAGCAACTGAGTAAATACAGTCTAGTATGCTCACACAATTGAATGCTATATGGCAGTCAAAATGAATGAATACAGCTACATTAAAGAATACAAGGGACTATTTTCATTTTACTGATTGAGGAAAGTAAGTACCAGAGAGTTACTTAAAATGCGAAACTTTTTTTTTGTAAGGAGAAAAAAACCCTAAAACTGAGCAGTAAATTTTTTAGAAGCAAAGTGAAATGCCTTTAAAAATTGCAATATAAAACCGAATCACAAACACAGACTGCAGCACAGTGACTAGGTTGGGAGGATGGCTAGTTTGAGGGATGGGCAAAGAAGTGGATATAAATTCTTGTTAAGTTTTTCATGCTGAGTGATGGGTGATAAACGAGGTTTATTTATTGTTGATCAACGAATGAAAATGAGAGACATACTTATATAAATGGTGAGACTGCCATGAACCGATTGTATGACACATTTAAATTTGTGCACAAAAAGACTACTAAAATCTGAATTAAAAAATAATTCTCAGAATGAATATTCATCTGTTATAAAATATTGTATACATATTTACTGAATATTAGAAACGTGAAAACATTTTTACTTCATTTTGCAAACATATTGTCACTTTCTTAACACAATATGTTGAAAGTAGAGCAAAATTAATATTAAAGGGAAAATTATAAAAAATCATAAATTATATATATTTTTGAACTGAATGAAAACACAAGATATCAAAATGTGTAGCATGCATCTGAAAAACAGAGATTAGAGGGAAACTTACAGTTTTCAGTGCATAAATATATTCATTTTTGCTTAATCACTAAATGCCCATTAAAGCCATATTGATAATTTAAACTCTATTGGATTATTAAAAGCTAAAATTTCTCACAGTACTAATATTAAGAAAGCAGAACAATAGAGACTCTTTAGAAGCCATATAAATTATAACAACTACCAGGGCTGATTTTCCCTTTAACAAATTAATTATTTAGTAGTGTGTGGCTACTATCAAAATATAAATCCTTTGTTAAAGATCTAGTTATCTTTCTAGTAGAAAATCTGAGAATTTCCTTTCAATATGGAAAATGATTTCTTGTTTAATTCCGCTGTAGTCACATAACATGCTCTACATGATTTCAGTCCTTTGAAATTTGTTGAAACTTAGTTTATGGTAGTGTATATGATCTTTGTATATTTTGGCGATTAGTCAAATTCACAGAGTATTGGTGAATAGTCAATTTGGTGAATGGTCTACATTGGCAAATGTCACATGTGTACTTGTAAAGAATGTGTATTGGGTGAATGTTGAATATAAGGTTCTACATATGGAAATTTGTCCAACTTTGTGTTTAAGTATTTTGTACCGTTACTGATCTTTTACTTACTTGTTCATATCACATTCTGAGTGCAATGTATGAAAATATCGAACTGTGACATTGAACTTACCTATTTCTATTTTTAGTTCTGTCAACTTTTGCTTTATGTAACTTGAGGCTGTGGCATCAATACATGTGTGGCATCACATGTATACAATGTTAGTATTATTATGTCTTGGTGTGGCATTGAAACTTCTGTTATTAAAAACGACTCTCCTAACCTCCGGTGATACGTGTTGCCTTAAATTCTAGTTTGCGTGATATCAAAATAGGTATACACACTTGTTTGTGTTTTTCAAGATATAGCATAACATCATTTTCCATCCTTTTTCTTTCAACTTTTTCAATGGCTGTATTTAAAAAGAATACTCTCTTGGTATACAGCATACATTGGAATCGTTTTTTAAAATCCTGTCTGATAATCTTTTATTTGGGACATTTGTTTTGTTTACATTTAATAAAGTTACTGATAGAAATACGGTTAAGCCTGAAAATTTGCTAGTTGTTTTCTTTTTGTAGTTTCCATTCCTTGTTACTTTATTTCTCCTTTCTTGCCTTCTTTTGGATTAATCAAATATGTTTCTATTATTCAATTTTTTCCATAATCTTGTAAGTTAGGCACATTTATATCATTTTGAGTGGTCATCCGAGAGATTTCAGTGTGGATCCTTGTCTTAGTACGGTCTAATTAAATTGGTACATTTACTGCTCGCTGAAACAGGTAAATATTTTACAACAGTTTAAGTCAATTGTTTATTCCTTTTCACCCTTTGCACTATCATTGTCCTCATCATTTCTTTTTCATCTGCATGTTGTAAAGCCCATGAGACGTTATTATTGTGTTTGTTTTATCTTGTTCAAAATTATTTATGTTTACTCATTTAACAAAATTCTTTTTAGTGCTCTTTCTTCCTTCCTGCATGTTCACACTTCTATCTGGGATCATTTATATTCAGTCTGAAGCAAATCCTTTATTATTATTGTTATTATTATTATTGTAGTGGATCTGTTAGCAATACATGAACACAACTTTTCTTGTTTTGAAAGACATTTTCTTTGGGTAGTTGATTCAAATATAGAAGATTATTTTTTCTCTATCACTTTAAAATACTATTTTCGGTTTTTTTGACTTTTTCAGACGAAAAATGAGCTATAAGTTTTACTGTTGTTCCTTTAAAGAAAACATTTCTATTTTCCCTGGCTACTTTTAAGATTGTTTTTGTGTCTTTAATTCAACTGATTGAGGATTATATGTATAGGTGTAGTTTATATTTTGTTTTTTGAAAATTTTCTTTCTAGACATATGCTGACCTTCTAGAGTCTATAAATTGATGTATTTTTAAAATCAGATATGGAAAATTCTGAGCCATTATTTTAAAAAATATTGCTCTTCCCTATTTACTTTTTTCTTTCTGAGATCCAATTACATTTTTGATAAAACTTTTGACAGCATTCCATACTTTTCTCTCATTCTGTTATTTTTTGCTTGTTTTATTATTCTTTATCTCTGTACCTCAACTGGATTACTTGCTACTGAACTTTCTTAGTTTACTACTCTTATCTTCTACAGTTTCCAGACTGTTTTTAACCCGTCCATTGAGTATTTATTGCAGATATTTTATTTTCTGCTTATATAATACTTATTTGATTGCTTTTATGTAGATTCCAATTTTACATTGACATTCTTGATCTCTTCATTATGTTGTCCTCTAAGTCTGTTCAGGCTACTCTAAAAAAATTACCATAAACTGGGTAACTTATAAAGAATAAAATTTATTTCTCACAGTTCTAGGAGCTGGGAAGCCAAGATCAAAGCAGATTTCTGTGTCCTCACGTGATGGAAGAGGCCTATACACTCTCTGGAGTCTCTTTTATTAGGGTACTAATCCCATTCCTGTGGGGTTCACTCTCATGTCCTTAATCACCTCCCAAAGGCCCTGTCTCCTACTATCATCACCTTAGTGGTTTGGATTTCAACCTATAAATTTTGAGAGTGACAGAAACATTCAGTCCATTACATACCCTTTCTTCTCTATCTTGAATATATTAAACATATTTATTTTAAAATTTTTCTATCTATTAATTCCAATATATGAAAACCTGTGGGTCTTTCAAAAATATGTGCTTTTTCCTCTTGGTTTTTACTTATTTTGGATTCTAGCATGCCTCATACATTTTTATTGGATTTCAGACATTGAGAATAAGAAACTGTAGCATCTCTGCATGGCATTAGATTTTTACTTGAGAATGTGAATTTTTTTTTTTTTTGTTATACTTTAAGTTCTAGGGTACATGTGCATAACGTGCAGGTTTGTTACATATGTATACTTGTGCCATGTTGGTGTGCTGCACCCATCACCTCGTCAGCACCCATCAATTCGTCATTTATATCAGGTATAACTCCCAATGCAATCCTAGTAGCAGTGTTGTCACCTTGCCTCTGTCAAAGTTTGATTTTAGACTTTATTAGAGTTATTCCTATAAAGTTCCTCTTACTTTTAAGTCATGGGTCGTAATCATAGGTGACGACGCATGGTCCTTCTTGAGACTCACATAAAAGCTCATCGTATTCATAAAGATACCTTCATCTTTACAAGACTTGGACTAATCTCTTTCTTTTCAGATCATGTGACTGCTACAATCCATGCACAGCCTCCCAGATGCTATTTTCCACTGGGTTTCTTGGAGTTTCACCCTGTGTATATGGAGCTTACAAGTTAATGCATTTCAGTTAGGCATGAACCTAGGAGGAAAAATGATGGTCCACTGGCTACGTGTATTTTGGGGGCAGGATAAGTAAGATTACAGAGCCAAGCTGACTTGCCCCCTTGTGTAATGCCCCACGGACCCCTTTCGCAGGAAGCTTTGCATCTCTTTCACCTTCCTACATCAGCACGTAACTCTTTTGCAAGATAAGCAGTCCTACATTATACGAGCAGATTACCAAATGGTTACAAGTTCCTGATACCTGGTATGTCCTGGGAAAGATAACAAAAGTCCCTCATTCCTGATGTAGCTCCTACAATCTCCAGCCAATCAGCACTAAAAGCCCAGGAAACTATTAGCCACAAATTCCTGCCTTGGGGCGTAGGGGTTTCTCCGGGGTCCCACATGTGCAGTTAGGCTCAAGGTTTAGCTTATAGTGACCTTTGTCTCATTTTAATGGCAAAAAACACACTCCTATGTGGAGATTTTTATCTGCTGATAATATGTGCAGTGCATCCGAGAGCATGTAGATGTTGAGCACATGCACCAACTGCAGGTCTGCCTTTGCGTACTTGAGCTCACCAGTATTTTATGAATGCTTGTGTACAACTCCCATGAAAGGAATTCCTCTTAGGATACTAGCTGTTATCTCTCCCTTTGAGCAGCCCTCTCTGCCTCTCAAAGTGTACTTTTGCTTTGCAATGAACTTCTTTGCCTACTCTTACTTTGGGCTTACTTTCAAATTCTTTGTGTGGTGAATGAAGTCAAGAACCTGAACTGGCCCACCAGCAACATTTTCAGATTAGTAAATAATGGCAAGTAATTTTCCAAAGTGGATCAACTAATCCATATTTCCACTAGCCAGGAGAAAAATTTCCTTTGTTTCACATCTTTGTGAATTCTGTACATTACAGTACAATTTTGTTACTGGATTTTCCCACCAAGTGACAGAATAATTATATCCTAATCATTAAGACAACCAAAAGCTGGTCCTCACATTTCTACATGAACATTGGGAACAGTGATATCTAAACTGTGCTCATGTTGGATAGTCAAATAAAGCTATTTGAGTGCCAAGGGAATGCTCCAAAGTTGAGGGCAGCAGTGTAGAGCTCTTAACATGTGACACACTTTACTGCTATTTTATTGCACTAATCACTTTTTGGTGATTTTTGTTTAAAACTGTCTCCACATTTGACTGTAAGCTTCATGAGTTGACTTTGTTTGCCACTGTTGCTGGCAAGTGACAATCAATTAATACTTGTGGTTTGAAATAATTTCTGAATACTTAATGCTTTAATTGATCAAAAAGCTGCCATGGCAGAGAAAGAGAGCGATTAACAGTGAGATCCTGGATGGGAAAATGAGAAAGTTACAGTGTTTGCCATCAGGCAGGCATGTAAAACTTTTCGAGAAAACAGAGGTCATCCTCAGAGTTAGAACTTGAGTTCAGAGCCCCTGTATAACCAAATATTCTGTTGTGAATAGAATATTCTGTCTTGAATGGAAAGGTCTCAGGTTAACTTTGCATAAAACCAACCTTGTGAACTTGTTACCGAGATTAACATGCTTTCGAAAAGGTCCATATTATTATTATTATTTATTTATTTGTTTTTGAGTCGAAGTCTTGCTCTGTCGCCCAGGCTGGAGTGCAGTGGTGCGATCTCGGGTCACTGCAAGCTCCGCCTCCCGGGTTCACGCCATTGTCCTGCCTCAGCCTCCCGAGTAGCTGGGACTACAGGCGCCCGCAACCTCTCCCGGCTAATTTATTGTAGTTTTAGCAGAGACGGGTTTTCACTGTGTTGGCCAGGATGGTCTCGATATCCTGACCTCGTGATCTGCCCGCCTAAGCCTCCCAAAATGCTGGGATTACAGGTGTGAGCCACCTTGCCCGGCCACAAAGGTCCATATTATTTCCCAATTACCTATATACAACAACAACAAACATGAAGTATTCTTACAGATTCTGATGGCTCATTATTCCTCTCCGCATATATATATGATAAGCTTTCCAATTCCCATTTGGTAGGTGAGGAAAGTCACTGAAACATTTTCTTGGAGGTGGATAGATGGTTTGAAACAGTCTCTACACTATATTTAAAAAGAGTGTCAGCCACTCAGCTATGTGACAACTTTATTGACACTGTAGCCACATGAGATTTATGTTTTATGGTTCCCCTTTTACGTGTAAATTAACCAATCATGGAGGTTACTTGACCCAGACAGAGACCTAAATCAATTTCACTAAGTTATTTGACCTTTACCCTAGTGGTGAAATAAATAGCAGTGTATCTACCACTGCTGTGAAAACATCTTGGTACATCAGTGTTTTGTGATAACAACTGTGGAAAAATAAAACACCACGCCAGTTGGAGATAACTGTATGCTGAAACACAGCAGCTTTACTTTTTTACTATAGAAGCAGCCAAAGGTTTTTATTATTATTATCACTAAGTGGTTTTGATCCACTATGCTGTACTTCTTTTCTAAATAAAGAAATCTATACTATTGATTAATACTTACAGCTTCCAACTTTAGTTAATTTTGATATCTGCATATGGTGTTAATCTCATTTGTTGTACTTGGTGGAACTTTTATAAAGTTCTTACTCATTTTAGTTGTGTTCAACAGCCCAAATGTAGTTTTTCTAGTCTCTTCTTTGTTTTTCTTTCAAATATTTCTAATATATAACTATATGCCTGTATGCCCATAAAAGACATATGATTTTTGAGATTTGTATTTTGTTGTTATCTTGGTTTATTAGTTGGTAGAAGGGGCTTGTTTTACTGCAAGAGATCTGATTTTGAATTTGAGATTATTATATTTGAAACAATTGTGTAATAACAAGATGTTCATACAAAGCCTTAGTCACATATCACAAAAGCAAGATAATTTGTATTTAGAGAATCTACCCTAACAGGAAAAGTCAGTTAGGATCTCATTGATAGGGGATATGTCACAATTGTTTTCCGTTCATCATATGGTGACTGGGTTTTGCAAGGATTTGGCTGGGTTAGAGAGGTTTTTGCAATCCGAAAAAAAAAAAAAAAAATGTCCTGGCACTGCAACCTGTGAGGTCCCAGAAATGTCCGGGAAAAATATTGTAGTTTTTATAATTTTTGCAAGTGAATCTTGGATTTCCAAATTGTTAAGTCCAGAGATAATGCTCTATGGAGACTGGCTTCCCTGGATCCTTTGAACCTGCTGCACACTGATTTAATGAATTGTAAATACACTGTAAAATATACATGCATTTTAACAGTGAAGAAAAAGTCAACAGCTAATATTGTGCCTCGTATCTTCAATTTTATATTACAAACATTTAAAATGCATATGTGTATTTTATAGATTTAGTCATAGCATATATAGAGTTTGGTATGCTGGTCAATTCAAGTAACCTGTAATTAACACCATAATACTGTTTTTATTTTAAATGAACATTGCACTGATATAGTCTACTCTTTCTTGTATCTTTGTCACCAAGAAAAAGGTAAACTTCATATTACTTAAAATCATTTGCTTGTTTTTTTCTTGTATATTTGTTTGAGTTCTTTGTAGATTCTGGATATTAGCCCTTTGTCAGATGAGTAGATTGCAAAAATTTTCTCCCATTCTGTAGGTTGCCTGTTCACTCTGGTGGTAGTTTCTTTTGCTGTGCAGAAGCTCTTTAGTTTAATGAGATCCCATTTGTCAATTTTTGCTTTTGCTGCCATTGCTTTTGGTGTTTTAGACATGAAGTCCTTGCCCATGCCTATGTCCTGAGTAGTACTACCTAGATTTTCTTCTAGGGTTTTTATGGTATTAGGTCTAACATTTAAGTCTCTAATCCACCTTGAATTAATCTTCATATAAAGAGTAAGGAAAGGATCCAGTTTCAGCTTTCTACTTATGGCTAGCCAATTTTCCCAGCACCATTTATTAAATAGGGAATCCTTTCCCCATTTCTTGTTTCTCTCAGGTTTGTCAAAGATCAGATGGCTGTAGATGTGCGGTATTATTTCTGAGGACTCTGTTCTGTTCCATTGGTCTATAGCTCTGTTTTGGTACCAGTACCATGCTGTTTTGGTTACTGTAGCCTTGTAGTATAGTTTGAAGTCAGGTAGCATGACGCCTCCAGCTTTGTCCTTTTGACTTAGGATTGTCTTGGCAATGCGGGCTCTTTTTTGGTTCCATATGAACTTTAAAGCCGTTTTTTCCAGTTCTGTGAAGAAACTCATTGGTAGCTTGATGGGGATGGCATTGAATCTATAAATAACCTTGGGCAGTATGGCCATTTTCACAATATTGATTCTTCCTATCCATGAGCATGGTATGTTCTTCCATTTGTTTGTGTCCTCTTTGATTTCACTGAGCAGTGGTTTGTAGTTCTCCTTGAAGAGGTCCTTGACATCCCTTGTAAGTTGGATTCCTAGGTATTTTATTCTCTTTGAAGCAATTGTGAATGGAAGTCAACCCCATCAAAAAGTGGGCAAAGGATATGAACAGACATTTCTCAAAAGAAGACATTCATACAGCCAACAGACACATGAAAAATGCTCATCATCACTCGCCATCAGAGAAATGCAAATCAAAACCACAATGAGATACCATCTCACACCAGTTAGAACGGCAATCATTAAAAAGTCAGGAAACAACAGGTGTTGGAGAGGATGTGGAGAAATAGGAACACTTTTACACTGTTGGTGGGATTGTAAACTAGTTCAACCATTATGGAAAACAGTATGGCAATTCCTCAAGGATCTACAACTAGATGTACCATATGACCCAGCCATCCCACTACTGGGTATATACCCAAAGGATTATAAATTATTCTACTACAAAGACACATGCACACGTATGTTTATTGCAGCACTATTCACAATAGCAAAGACTTGGAATCAACCCAAATGTCCATCTGTGACAAACTGGATTAAGAGAACGTGGCACATATACACCATGGAATACTATGCAGCCATAAAAAAGGATGAGTTTGCGTCCTTTGTAGGGACATGGATGCAGCTGGAAACCATCATTCTTAGCAAACTATCACAAGAAGAGAAAACCAAACACCGCATGTTCTCCCTCATAGGTGGGAACTGAACAATGAGATGACTTGGACTTGTGAAGGGGAACATCACACACTGGGGCCTATCATGGGGAGGGGGAGGGGGGAGGGGGGAGGGATTGCATTGGGAGTTATACATGATATAAATGATGAATTGATGGGTGCTGACGAGTTGATGGGTGCAGCACACCAACATGGCACAAGTATACATATGTAACAAACCTGCACGTTATGCACATGTACCCTAGAACTTAAAGTATAATAATAATAAAAAAAAAATCATTTGCACAATTTGTGTTTTCCACATCAATGCTGATGGAAATAGTAAAATAGCAATAAGAATGCAGCAGATCTGTATTGCATGAACTCTGTGGAACACAGTGTAGTAAATATGGAAGGATAGGGAAATGAGTTCAGCCTGACATTCTGGACTTTGCAATCCAAGAATAAAAGGATATAGGAATCGTATTACAAAGAAGAAAGGAAAATGCTAAATGAAAGTCCAATTACATGATATATGCATGTAGAAGAACGGCTCCCTAAAATCAAGAAAAATGGTGAAAGAAAACAGGGAATTCAGGGAAGATGAGCTGAATGTGAGCTGAATTTTTGGGAAAAATAGAGAAGAATAAAATTTTCAGAGGGGGATAAGAAAGAATGAGCTATCCGGATTGGAGGAGGAAAACATTCCTCTTCATTTTTTTTCCATGTTACTTTTGTTGTTATTTCTGGAACAAAATAAAAAACTATTAATCAGGAAGAATCTGTGAGTTCATAGCGTTGTCGTACATACACAATGGTATCTCTAGGTAGGAGTATAGTTAAGTTCTACAAGAAAAAAAGAAATTAACGATTTTGAAACACACTGTGCATAAACAGACCGTAAAAATATGTTATTACGCTGCAATCAATACTATTTATTTCCCATAATTTAAAAAATCCAGTGAATTAGAATCCCTGAAAAGTAATAAGTATGAAAAATTTGTTTTTTGTTGACACAGTAAAACTAAATGGAAAATTTTTCTTAATATTCTGTCTTGTTATACTTTTTATTACTTTGAAAATACACGAACTCTGCATTTAATTTGCATTTTACTTTGTCCTTTAGAGAGTTTCATAAATTTTAACTTTTTCTTCTAATATGCTCTCCATGTTTATTGTTTAGGAATAATTTATACATGAGTTGCATAATGTATAATTCTGGTGCATATGTATACATATTTTTATAAATATTGTTAGACTCATACATGTATATGAAAAATTAAAAGTTTTATGTCTGCTTTATGGCATTATAATGAAACACATTAATAATAAATATTCTAGGAACAAATTGTTGGAATAAGAAAGTATTTATTGAACAAAGAAATTTAGTAGGAAAGGAAGTAGAAAATACTATTTATTTGTTCACACTAATAAGGAAATGCCATAAGGTAAAATATATAACAAATTATAAAAGTACATATTTGAATAATTTATGCACAATATATCTTAAACATTGAATAAAGGACTCAGTGGAAAATTCTTAGATCATTTACAATATTGTTCCTGAAAGTTTAAAAATATTTATGTATGTCTATAAATTTGAGACTCTTTGTGCCTATAATTTGTCTTTATTTAGTCATCTATTGGTACTTTTTTTGACCTGAACAGTTTCTTCAAATTGATCAGGTTCATACTATATCTAACTTTAGCAGTCGATGAATTGTAAATCTTTCTAATTCTGCATTTTGTGGGATTTGATGGTATAGGATGTGCTGTCATTTTCCATTAAACAAATGTACAAAAAATTTGTGTAAATACTTTCATATTTACAAAATCTCAAAATGGAAATATTTATTAGCCATATGATCTGTTTCCCTCATTTATTTATATTGGCATTAATTATACTGGCTCTAAACTACTACTCATCTAAAAACAACTTTTTAAGAGAAAAAGACACACTACAAATATAAAAATCTTATCAATTGTAGAAACCTCAATATGGGCAACGTCTGCAAACATATGAGTATATATTTATCTGTAGGGAGAGGTATGCATGTATTCCATAGCTGGCGTTTATTCATTCATTTAACAGAAATACTGAGTCTCTACTATATGTATGGAAGAGACTAGGTTTCAACAACAGGAAAATAAATTAGAGATAGTCTATAAGAGACTGAGAATTTGCAGTCTCTTACCTGAGATACACAAATATTTTCAATAAAGTGTTGTGTTATAGTAGAGACGTGGCTAAAATACTAAAAAGGAGCACTCATAATGTTCACTATTAAAACTACTACAAGACTAGTTTGTGGGGCAGAATTCCCATTGTTCTACTGGCATGGCTTGAGCCATTCAAATATTGAAGGGGATTCTGGGGTGTCTTTGATTTCAGCAAAGGGATACAATGAATTGTTTTCATCACTGCATGGCCATTGCCAGATAGTTTTACAGAGAGTTACTGTTGAGAATCCCCAGGCCAGACCTCAGAAACTAAGCTTATGTTATCTTATAATAGAAATGTAATGGAAGAGAAGGTCCCAAACAAGGCAAACAGAGCCTTCAGTAGATGCTTCTGGCTGTCAGGAACTGGAGCTTAGAGTCTGAGTTTTCTCTCACCACACCCCAACTGCCCTCTCTCCCCTCCATCCATGCCATTTCATGGAGTTGCTGCCTGCCTTAGAGGGGTGAATATGTTAAATGGAGAAGTTTCATCTGCAGGAACATTGTTCAAGAACAAATCATCAGGCACATTTCCTTGACTTCAGATTTATTAAACTTAATCCATTCATTTTCAGTCCTCTCCGGAGGTCAGGGACAGATGTGTCTCTCTCCTACTTTAATATCTATTTATTATTTTTTATCTCTCTGCCTATCTATTTATCATCTATATACCTATACACATATACGTATATGTATATACACGTACATGTGTGTACATGATTTCATAATCTTTGTTCCCAATGACTTTAGAGTATAAAGTCCCTCACATCATATTTCTTTTTGTAAATGACATTTCAATTTTATGTTAGAGAATAGCAAAATGTAATGTGCTTGTTAATAAATTGTTCCTTTGTGCTTCCCATGTCCCGTGTTACTCTTTCCTATTTTGCCTTAATGTCAATTGCAATATTCCCTACTGAGAATGAAATTGATATAAAATATAACATTCATGATTTAATTTTCATAACCCAATTGCTGAATTGGAAGGTACTTGACATTTATAATGTGGCAATTTTAAAAATAGATAAGACATGTTTTTGTGTCACATCGATTATTATTAATACAAATGTATATATTTACTTAACCCCTTATTTTTGCAGAACATACTGATGCTCTGAAAGATAACCCCAGAAGAGTATGAGGAGACATACACAGTCTACGCAGGCCTGTTAAGGTAATTTTGAGAAATTGTACTGGTTCAGTGGCTATGGGAAGCCAGAAATCGTAATCAGTGCATAGCAGAAAGAACAATCAGCTGGTAATAGGGAGTCACTAAGCAGATAAAGACAGCATTGCTAAGGACAGCCTTGTGACAATAATAACAGGATCAGGCCCAGTAATTAGGCAGTTTGTGGCAGTTGATCGGAAAAGATAAAGAATTATCTGTGTTTAACCTACATACGTGGGCACTTAGGTTGCTGAAGAATCACAGATGGCACAAAAAAAGTGTGGATGAGATGGGTCCCAAATTATGTGCACTGAAAATACAAGCTGATGTATTTTTCTAAAAGAATGCTATTTTATATACAATTCTTACACAAAATCACAAAGTTGTTTAGAAAAAAATCAGAAAGAACAAAAGTAAATGGAAGGATATGCAATGTCATAGTAAAGGGAGAAATGGAACAGAGAAGAGTGATCAGAAGGCACTCTCCACAATCGACCTACACAAATACAAGCAAAATGATTCAGAAATTGCTCCTGCCCTCAAGGGGTTTATAGGTTAATGCAGGACATGTGTGCACACACATGTACACACATACACTCACACACACAGATGTGTAAATATCTATGAAATAAGACAAGATGTTATAAATGCTACAGTAAAGTTTCAAAACGTGTCTGGGTACTGAGAATTTAGTAATTCTTTTTATGTATGAGGGTGAGAGATTTTTAAAAGGCCAAATAAAATGTGATGTTTAAGCTACATCTTGATAATTGAGAAGAGTTTAGAGAAGTAATGTGGACACAAAGTAGGACATGAAGAATTAGAAATTAGTGCCCAAGGTCAGAGGGGACAAGATAGGAGAATGATTCAATGTAGAGATTGTAGGCAATGCACAAGATCATATGTTCGTGTGTGTGTGTGTGTGTGTGTGTGTGTGTGTGTCCTGCCACTAGCTTTCCCAGGGTCAGGTATGATGATAGAGCCTCAAATGGAAATGGGTGTGAACACCGATTGTTAGAAAGCCTAGCTGCTAAAAATCAAAAAAATGTGGGGGTAGGAGCTGGGCAGGTCATTTGAGTTTTTCTAATTATCAAATAAACACAAACACTTTGCAAGAGATACACACTAGTTAGGTGAGCAGAGAGTACCTGTGAATGGTCATAAGCTCCCAATGTACTTCCGGTACTTGTCTAAATCATTCTATATAAATTAGAATGTCTGATCACCAAAATATTACAATGAATATTATTATTTATCCTTATCTGTTCGGAAAAGAAAGCTAGAAGGCAGAAATTCTCAAGTTATTTTCCAGGTGACTATTTATCTGATTATGAGAAACTGCACAAATCTTCAAAAAATAGCTTCTTTCTACAGATTTACAATAAATGAACCAAAGCATTATGACAGAATACTGTAATAATTAAGATTGCTCTAAAATGGTTGCGATTAGCCAAATTCTCAGTTAAAGCAAATGAGCTAAGACTTACAGAAAAAGTGATCTGCCTTAAATGCCATTTTCTCTTTATTTGGCCCCACACAGCTGAATAAAACTGCTGAGGCTTCAGTCTCTTTACTACAGAAATAGGCTTTGGTATCTGATGCTGTCATCAGGAACTGTGGATCTTGTGTAAGTGATTTTTTTTACTGGAAGAACCAAGGAGTATTCGTTGCCTATTGCTGTGTAACAAATTGTCCCGGAACTTAGCAACTTAAAATAATGAACAGCTATTGTTTCATGATTTCTCTGGATCAGGGATCTCTGTGTGGCTTAGTTATGTGTTTGTGGTCCAGTGTCTCTCACAAGGCCGAAATCAAGGTGATGGCCAGGGCCACAGTCCTTTCAAGGCTCACCTGAAAGAAGAAGGATCTGCTTTGAAGGTGATTCACCTGGTCATTGCCAGGCCACAGAAGACCCATTTCCAAGCTCACTCAAATGCTTACT
Source organism: Rhinopithecus roxellana (assembly GCF_007565055.1). Taxonomy (NCBI): domain Eukaryota; kingdom Metazoa; phylum Chordata; class Mammalia; order Primates; family Cercopithecidae; genus Rhinopithecus; species Rhinopithecus roxellana. The sequence goes on along the minus strand of NC_044557.1, from coordinate 140,531,981 downwards.
GTCAAACACCAGGATTTTGCTGGTTATTAGCTGGAGATCTCTCTGAGTTCATTTCCTGCCATGTGACCTCTCCATAGGGCAGGTGAAAATATGGTAACTGGCTTCCCTCCAAGCAAACAATTAAGAGTAGAAGAGATCATCTAAGATAGAAGCAAAATTCTAACCTCAGAAGTGCCATCCAATCATTTACGCTGTATCCTGCTCATTAGATGCAAGTCACTAGGTCTAACCCACACTCAAGGGGAGGAGATGTCACAAAGGACGGAATACCCGGAAGTGGGTGGGGATCACTGAGGGTTGTAATGGAAGTTACCTACTACAGTCTGGCTTCATGTTTTAGTTTCTCTGAAAAATCATTCACACACTCCAAAATCCCAGTTAATGGCTTTGTAGCTCACTGAATAATCCTCTGTTTGATTTCCTGTCTAGTTTTTAGTTGTTGGTAATTCTTATGATAAGCTGCAGCATTTTTTTATTTATGAAAATAAGGACCTTGAAAACACAAAAGTGTGGCAGAATATGGGAAATCTATAGTTACCAAATCCATGGAAGATGACACAAAATCCCATACACATTCCATTTCTCTTGTGCAGTTTGTCACAGTGAAGGGAAAATAATGTTATGCTTAAAAGCCTATGGGTAACAGCAAATGGTCAAAGTCAAAACAGTTCTGATCTGTTCTTCAGAGGGTGTCTCAACTGGAAATACAGTTAACATTTTGTACTAAATGCAATTGAATTGGTTCATGGTTTTCCTTTTTACGTGAATTTACTAATACTATTGTATTACAAATGCTATATTTTATAAGATCCATAGTTTACTTTGTTTTTATCTATCTTTGGAGAGCAATCAAGAGACATAACATCAGATAATCAGAAATTTGGGGAAGGCCCTTTAGGGATTACATATACATTCGTTTCCATAAGTGGACAGATCTTACTGGTAGGCAATAATTACTAATGGAGAGAGCTCAGCAACTGGTTTTTGATATTTCAAAATCGCTAATGGAAAATGAACATTTAGCCATGATAAAACTGTGTAGACTAAATGATTAGTTTATTTGCTTTTGTCTGTAGTTATATCACTGAGATATGAAAATTGTCATGTATCTGAAGTTCTCATTAGCATATATTTGCAGATGTGTGTATATATGTGAATATATGTATGTATGTATGTGTATGTATGTATATATATGTATGTATGTATGAATATATGTATGTATATATACACACAAACATACACACACCCCCAATAGTGGTGGTCAAATAAATTATGGTTGAGTAAATTTGGTTGGATTTGCAACACACCAGTATTATTAGTTTTTTAAAAAATGTTGAATACAACTACTCAACTTCTGTATTTACAAATGAGAAAAAATTGACATAGAAATAAAACTGACTTCTTGCAATATGTATAGCTAGTTAGTGGCAAAATTGATATTACAACAAAAACTTCTGATTCTTTTTTTTCTTTATTTCTTCTTAAAGAAACAAAAAAAACGGGATACATGTGCGGAACATTCAGGTTAGTTACATAGGTATACGTGTGCCATGGTGGTTTGCTGCACCTATTGACTCATCCTCTGTGTTCCCTCCCCTCGCCCCTCAACAGACCCTGGTGTAGGTTGCTTCCTTCTCTTCTCTGTGTCCATGTGTTCTCATTGTTCAGCTCCCACTTGAGTGAGAACATGAGGTGTTTGGGTTTCTGTTCTTGTGTTAGTTTGTGAGGATGATGGCTTCCAGTTTCATCCACGTCCCTGTAAAGGACATAATCTCATTCCCTTTTATGGTTGCATAGTATGGATGGTGTATATGTGCCACATTTTGTTTAACCAGTCTATCATTGATGAGCATTTGAGTTGGTTCCATGTCTTTGCTATTGTAAATAGTGCTGAAATAAACATACGTGTGCATGTGTCTTTATAGTAGAATGATTTATATTACTTTGGGTATATGCCCAGTAATGGGATTGCTGGACAAAATGGTATTTCTGGTTCTAAATCCTTGAGGAATCGCCATACGGTCATCCACAATGGTTGAGCCAATTTACATTCGACCAACAGGGTAAAAGCATTTCTATTTCTTCACAGCCTCATCAGCATCTATTGTTTCCTGACTTTAATAATAGCCATTGTGACTGGTGCGAGATGGTATCTCATTGTGGCAAAACTCCTGATTTTTAACCCTCTTTTATTTTGGCTGTAAACCAAGACTTTGACTTCATCTAGATAAGGGCCAACTTTTTAAATAGGAAGAAAGAAAACAATATTTTTAATCAGGACAAGAATCCAGTCTCTGTGAATAGCAGATGTCTTTCTTCTTCCTGCTTCAGGGCCTTGTCTCAAGAACCTGCATAGCTATGATGGACAAGGTTAAGTAACAAACACGCTGGGGCTGAAAGCTGCTGAACAAGTGCTCTGGTCACCTGTCCTTAGGCAGGAATTCTGGAAGGTATTGTGTATGCTTGCATTAGTTCTAGCTAAACTGAACCCCTCTAGAGGTTCATTATGACAACGTTGATAATGTGCTTTTGTTTTAAATCACCATTCATGTGGTCTGACATACATAGAAATATTCACCAATTTTATGTATATGTTTAGATGATTTGTGACATATATATCATTAGTTAAATATCATCAGAATCAAAGATGTGGGAAATTGCCCTCACCCGTCAGTTTCTCCATGTCCCATTAGTCAATTTCCTGCTCCCATCTCTTGCAATAATTGATGATGTTTCTTCACTATAGTTTTACTTTTTCCTAGAATTTTGTATAAGTGGAATTATACAATACAATGTCTCTTGTGGCAGGCTTCTTTCACAAAAAGATATTGATATTTTGCATATCAATATTTCCTTCCTTTTCATTGCTGAGCAGTATTGTATGGATGTGTCATTTTTTGCTTATTCATGTGTGATAGACAAGGTGTGGTATGGCCACGTCACATTCTAGTTCTGTGAATATTCACATGCGTCAGGGAGCATATGTGTTCATTTTTCTTGAGTAAATGTCTAAAAGTGATATTGGTAAATCATTTGACAAGTATATGTTTAACTATCCAAGGAATTAACAAAATAGTTTCCAAAGTGACTGTGCCATTTTGCATTCCCACCAGAAGTCATCCTTATCAATGTTTGCTTTGACGAGTCTTTTTAATTTTAATCATTCTATAGCATGTGTAGTGTTATCTCACTGAGGTTTCAATTTGCATTTCAACTAATGAAGTTGATCAGGGCTTTGTGTGCTTTTTTTTTTTTTGCCATTTATAAATCTTTAATGGTTATCTCTTCTTATTTCTCTTTCCAATTCTTTCTTAAATTATTTGTCATGTTAATGAGTCAGAAAGAAGTCTTTATTCTGGATAAAAGCTTTTTAACAGATAAGTACATATATTTTCTCTGGTATGTCTTTTGCTTTTTCATGTTTAGAATATTTCAGAAGCAGGAGTTTTAAATTTTGATGGAGTGTAATTTATGAATTTTTTCTTTTATGATTAATGCTTTTTAATTTTTTAACCAAATGCTTTTTTTGCCTAATAAATCTTTGCCTAAGCTGAGGACAATTCTTTTCCCCTGTGTTTTGTTATGGAAGATTAATAGTTTTAGGTTTTCTGTACAGGCCTATGATCCATTTCAAGTTAATATTTTACATATCACTGCTTCCATCCTTTTCTGTTGTTCTATATGTCTAGCCTTATGTCAATGCTGCGCTGGCTGACTTATGGTACTTTATAGTAAATTTTAAAATTAGATGTATGAGTACTTCACATTTGTTCTTTTTTTTTTTTTTTTTTTTTTGAGACGGAGTCTTGCTCTGCCACCCAGGCTGGAGTGCAGTGGCCGGATCTCAGCTCACTGCAAGCTCCGCCTCCCGGGTTTACGCCATTCTCCTGCCTCAGCCTCCCGAGTAGCTGGGACTACAGGCGCCCGCCTCGTCGCCCTGCTAGTTTTTTGTATTTTTAAGTAGAGACGGGGTTTCACCGTATTAGCCGGGATGGTCTCGATCTCCTGACCTCGTGATCCGCCCGTCTCGGCCTCCCAAAGTGCTGGGATTACAGGCTTGAGCCACCGCGCCCGGCCCACATTTGTTCTTAATTTTCAAAATTCTTGAGGCTATTTTAGTTGCTTATAATTCCATGTAAATTTTGGACTTAGTTTGTCAATTTATTAAAAAAAAAGTAATTGTAAAATAAGGTCCTTCCTAGATTTGAAAACAGATTGAGTTGAATCTATAGATTAATTTAGAGAAACCTAATTTCTTACTATTGTCTTTCAATCCATGAATAGCTTAAACATCTACATTGTTTATGTTTTATTTAGTGTCTCTAAGCAATGTTTTATCATTTCAATCTTATCATTTCAAGATAATTGCACAACGAATATGTGCAAATATCCATTGCACATATGTTGTTGGATATTTTAAGTATTTCATGTTTTTTCATGCAATTATGTTGTGATTTTAATTTAAATTTCCATTTGTTTATTATCAGTATATAGAATTACAATTGATTTTTGTATATTGCCGTTATGCCCTGTTGCTCTGCTAAACCAACCAAATAGTTTCAAATGGTTTCTTTAAGCAGATTATTTAACGTGTTCTACTAAGAAGATAGCATATTCATTCTCTGCAGACACTTTTACATCTTTCTTTTTAATTTTTACACTATTATTGCTTTCTCTTCTTTACTGCATGGCCTAAGACCTCAAGTCATCCATGATCATGAAATGCAATGGTTGTAATACATAATGCATTATCCTGAAGCAGCTGGCCCCATAGGGCTCTGACACAGCCTTCTAAAAGCACAGTTAAAATGCCAGTTTAGAGGCAACGCTCTGAAAGAATGGATGTTATCCTTGTGGTTGCATTGCATGCATACATTAAAGATTTATATGGTTCATTGTTCTCAATAAAAAAGAATGCCAAGGAATGAAAAGTGATATACAATCAGTCCATAAGACTGAGATGGTTCGTGTTATGCATTCGCACAACTCCGATTTCCATTGAACTCAAGGTCATGGTTCCCAGTGGGGCACCCTCTTGCCAGAGTCAAATAAAGAATTCCACTGGGCCACAGGTTATGGCAACTGCCAGGGTTCTTTGGACTTTTTGTGACCAGGAACCAGCAGGTGAGAAGAGAAGCCACCATAAATCAGAGGCAATTGACTCTGGTAGACAAGAAGAGGTAACACTGCTTCCAATCAGTGAGCGCAGGTGGCTGTAGATGTGCTGAACCCAGGTGATGTACTAGGTGCCTCTGGGTACTAAACACATACAGCAATACTGGCCTGATAAGAGTGTGATTTCCAGGGCTCAGATACTGCAGAGATAATAGTTTGGGCCACACCAGATTAGCCAGTAAGACCTGCCAAGGTGAGAGCGAGGATGAGAAGACTTTAAAATGGATAATGGAGGAGAAATAGAAGGAGTAGCAGTGTGGCCCTGAGCATGAATTTTCAAACAGGTCAGCAGTTAGTTCCACCAACTTTCCTCTTCTCCATTTCCCCTCAGAGAGAGAGGGAGAGGCACTTGCACCGCAGAGGAGTATTGCTAGAACCTGCAGAAAGAAGGTTTGTGGGGTGGAGTGGGAAGTGGGGGCTGTAATCTCTTGCTGAGAAGGTACAACTGACTGCAGGCCCCTGCTGCTGTCTCACATTTGCCCTGAGGCAACGTTGGCCACTGCTGGGTCTACCCATGGTGGAGCACACCAGCCGTGCTAATGCAGGCCCATTCCCATGAGATGGGGGACTCCTTAGTGGATTACTTTGGTTTCAGGACTCCCCATCAACTCTTCTAAGTCTTTTTCATATGGTGCTGCAGTGGTCTGAGACTCTTCCTATCCAATTCTCTTTCCTTCCCATTTCCTTTCCTTCACAGGTGTCAGACCAGCATTGTGATCTAAAGATTGCCCTGCTTTCTGTGGCTCTATTTTTTTCCCCACAGCTGTTTCCCCAAAAAATCTTTGCATGTATAATCTCATTTTAGCATTTGCTTTTTGGAAGGCCCACACTATCACATAAGTCAATATAAAATGAGCAATTATGTTAGACTTTGAGTTAGCATTCTCACAAAGCAAGATACACAAATGGCCAAATATAAAAAGCACGTGAGTTATCAGAAAATGTAAATTAAAATCATAGTTACGTGTCATCTAATACCCACTAGGACTAAAATTAGAAACATTGACAACAGTAAATGTGTGAAAAGTTACAAATAGAATTCTCAATGATTGCTGGTGATTGTATAAAAGATTACTAAAACTTTGGAAGTTCTTTAGAAATTTCTTACACAGTCAATTATATACATACTTTTTGAGGCAAAAACTGCACTTCTATTAATACAAACGCATAAATGAAAGTTTATGTCTAAAGATGGATTTCTACAAGAATATTTATGGAAGCTTTATTCATAATAGCTACAATTTGGTAGCAGCCCAAATGTCTGTCAAAAGAATGGATAAAAATATTTTGTAGATTTAAACAATAGAATAATACTAATCAATAAAATGAAATGTAAAACTGAATCAGAAAACAACATGTGTCTGTCTCAAAAATCACTGAACCAGATTCAAAACTTACGATATGATTTTCTTTATACACAATTCTAAAAAAAATGCAATTAGTCTGTAGCAACAGAGAACAGACCCGTAGTCATCTAGGATGGATCAGGGTGGTGGAGGCACAGGGGCCCTGCAAAGAGGCGGGAGGAGGCTTTGTAGGCTAAAAAAATGTTCTGTAATTTGATTATAGCAGTGGCTTCCCCAGTGCATCAACTGTTAAAATTAATTAAACTGCCAATTAAGAGAACTCAATTTATTGGACGTAAATTATACTTCAATCAAATTGATCAAAATATTTCCACATATGTAGATTCATCAAACATATTGAAAATAAACTAAATGTTCTAATTTGATGGACTGTAACCCCCATCGTTTGGAAGCTATGCGTCCACAAATAAAAATTCAGAGATAAAGATATGTAAAAAATTATTTAAAAATATGCAATACAGGGGAAAAAACTTTCTAATATTACTGACATTTTTATGGTCCCATAGCTCATAAAACTATGATCTGTGTTTTTGTAAAGTGCAGAGGGTTTGTGATGTTTTGTGTTAGATTAGAATCACAATTTGAAGCATTTGTCATGTTCTTCTTTTCTTGTGTCATGTGATTTTTATATAAATGTATTTCTTGCATAGATGCTTGAATTTATTATGAGTAAACAAACTTGAAAAATTACATCACTAGTAAATTATCAAAAGCGCTGAGGACAAAGTTATTCTATATTCAGTAAATTTTTAAAAATGCATCATTAGAACTTGTCTAAAAGACATTTCTGGAGATAATTCTGATTATTATGCTCATAAGTAATGATTCCATCGTTTAAAATGCAATACTATTAACATTTAAATGGTATATTAACACAGTATTTCATCTACTGAGTTTCCGTAATTCTTAGTAAGTGCTACAGTATTAAAATGCAGTCACATTTTAGTTTGTATCTAGAAGAGCGTTATATCTAACATTTCAATAGCACAATGTTTGCTCTGTAATATTATGGCTGCATTTACAATACTTTCTGTAATAATAAGATTACAGTTATGGAATATAATTATTGTAATTTATTTATACAGCTGCTTTTTACAGTCAGATATTATTACTGTTATTCTGAGCAGTTTTTTAAAAAATGGGAGTGAAGAGGTCATTGAAGCAATAATGTGCAAGAACCATGGATTCACAGTCTGTCTTTCTACTTCCCCACAAAATCCGTTTTCTGTTTCTATCATTTCTTTAAATACATATACATACATTTCTGTATTCCTGAAGGGTGATGATTCGTGATAAGGGGTTTTATCCCATGGCATAAAGGCAGGAGAGATGAGTTGAAAATTCTGAAGCCCGTTCAGATAGCCTCGTTTTGCATTCTGTGACTGAAGATGTGAGAAACAACAAGGTAGTCTTCCAGCATTCTGTGTGTGTCCACATACTGAGATCTTCATGCTTGGACCTGTACTGCCGTTGTGCCTGGCTTCGTTCACCACTTTGTAGTTTGACATCCAGAAATGAGTGGGGTCAAACAAAGGTGTGAGTCAGGACAATGTTTTTGGTAAGTTTGAGTGTCATGGGGACGTAGGTTGGAAAAAAGTATATTTTTAAATATGTTTTAACGTGAACGAATATGTATGAATAGTAGTGAGAAACAGCAATTCATGGACAAATACATTATTGATGAAGGGTAAGAGGAGAAGTCAGGGGCAGGTGGGATCCAGAGGAGAATGGGGCAGAGGATGTGTACAATTCAGATAAATCATGGGAAATTAAGGGAATTACCTTCTGGTGAAACTTCTCATATTAATATATCATTCAAGTAAAAACAAAGTCATCAATTGATGTAGTAGGTTTGTAGGAGAATCAGAGGTTTGAGTTTGGATCAGACTTTTCACCTTCCAGAGAGTAGCAGAGTGAGTTTATTAAAGACACTTAGAAGAGATGCCTACTGAGTTTAGAGGTATTCTACAAGGCTTCAATGACAAAATGCATGATGTATTCCTTGGTAAACTAAAACATATTGAAATGGTACTCCATTTACCATGTTTCTATAATTCCTAAAATAAAGCAAAATAAATGAAACTGTTAAAATGCAGTTGTAAAATGACATGTAATCTTTATGAAGTTTTCAGTGAATTACAGCTCTATGTTTTAGCTGGTAGATTTGGTCAGTTAATGAAACATTAATCACTACAGAAAGCTAGACATTTTAAAATTTACTTTTTGTATGTATAAAAGGAGTTAGACAAAGTTTCTTGTTCAAATTCCTTGCTGGCACATAGTAAAAATGGAACTCAGAAATTTTATTTTCCAGCCCACTGATTCAGTCACACTGATGAGGCAAAAACAATTCTCTCTGGTAAAACTAGTTTAAACGTGGCAATAAATCAATCTAAAAGCAACTTATAGATTCCTTCATTTCTTTTTCTGACAGATTCAGCTAGTGACATGAAATTTCTATGTAACAAGAAACTATTTTGTGTCTTCTATCAGGTCAAACGTACTCACATCTTAAATGGTTTCAACATCCAAATTCCTAAGCAAGGCTTTAAATGAAGAAAGAAAATACCAATGTATGCTAGATCGTGCAAAGTGACCTTGTTTTAATGAACCATTTAATTTTTTTTTTTTTTTCTTTTACCGTATATCACACATACAACTTCTTCTTCCCCAGATTCCACCACTGGTCATTTAAGAAACCCATTTCATGTGGGAAACATAAATCTTCTACACAGTGCACCTTTTCCAAAAAAACTGCCTCTAAAAGTTCTAACCACTTTAGGTCCAATTCTAGTACTGCCTTTGCCAAGAAAGTGTCTCTAGACATGTCTACAAACTATTAAAAAATAGGCAAAACCTGAAAAGACATTTTCTCTTTATTCTTTTTTTAGATGGGATCTCACTCTGTTGCTCAAGCTGGAGTGCAGTGGTGTGATCTTGGCTCACTGCAACCTCTACCTCCTGGGCTCAAGTGATCCCTTCTCTCACCTCTAACTCCTGAGTAGCTGGGGCCACAGGCGCATGTCACCATTCATGCCTGGCTAAATTTTTGTGTTTTTTTTTTTTTTTGGTAGAGATGGAGTTTTGCCATGTTGCCCAGGTTAGTCTTGAACCTCTGAGCTCAAGTGATCTGCCTGCCTTGGCCTCCCAAAGTGCTGGGATTATAGGTGTGAGCCACTGTGCTTGGCCCATACATATTGAAGAGAAGAGATACAAATGGCCAACAGGAATATGAAAAATGCTCAACATCTGTAGTCATCAGGGAAATGCAAACTAAAACCATGGAAGTATCATCTCACTCCTGTTAGAATGGCTGTAATAAAAAAAAAAAAGAATAATGTGTTGACGAGGGAGAAAAGGAATCCCTCATACATTGTCAGTGGGAATGTAAATTAGTACAGCCATTTTGGAAAAGAGTTTGGAATTTCCTCAAAAAACTAAAAATAGAATTACTGTATGATTCAGCAATCCCACTACAGGGTATATATCCAAAAGAATTGAAATTGGCATGTGGAAGAGATCCCTGTACTCGCGTGTTTATTTCAGAATTATTAACAATAGTCAAGGTATGGAAGCAACTTAAGTGTCCATCAACAGATAAATAGATTTTTAAAATGTGGTATTCCATTTTGAACAATGAAATATTATACAGCCTTAAAAAAGGAAATTCTCTCATTTGTGATAACAGGGATGAAACTGCAGAACATTATGCTAAGTGGAGTAAGACAAAAGGACAGATACTGTATAATCTCACTTATATCTGGAATCTAAATATGTCAGTCTCATTGAAACACAGAGTAGGAAGGTGATTACCAGAGGTTGGGAAGTGCGGGGGAGGAGAAGGGATAGGAACAAGGGAGATATTGATCAGAGGGTGTGAATGTTCATTTAGATTGGAGAAATAATTTTTAGTGCAATAATCTATTGCACTGCATGGTGACCACAGTTAATAATGTATTGCATATTTCAAAATTGCTGGAAAAATAAATTTTTAAGATTCTCACCACAAAAAAAATGGAAAGAGGATGAGGTAATAGATGTGTTAATTTGCTTGATTGAATGTTGGTGTGATCAGACCCAACACCAGGTCATGGGGGCGACGAAGTCTAGCAGAATCCAAGGACTGAGAAAAGACAGTTTGAGAGAGAAAGGTGGGACCAGGAGCATCGCGGTCATGGAGGCTGTGAAGGCTCCGAGCGCTGGGAGCCCATGCTATTTATTGGTAATCCAACAGGTGGTGAGAATGTAGAGGTCAAAAGGGCACGTCGCATTAAGCACATGAGTTACAGCTGTGATGGTTTAGCATTTGCTCTGCTACTTGAGATAATGGAGAGCAGGTTCTTTTAACTCAATTTACAATCAATCTTGGCAGAGCAAAGAGCAAGGAGCCAGCAAGTCTAGACACATTCCAGAGCCAGGAGCCCTGGATTCTATCCAAGCCACAAGAGATTTTATTCCCTGGGCTTAGACTATGGTGCATCAGGGTAGCCTTCCAACCCTTTAGCACAGAGCTTGGTGTTCCAAAGGCCACAAGGGGTTTTAAACCCTGGACCCCGGACATGTTCCAAGACTCTTTTACATTATGTCAGACACGCAAACCCTCCCTGCCTCAGCTTCTTCCAACACTCAGCTTTTCCCAACAGTTGAAACTTTCTACAATGTATACATAAATCAAAATATCACGTTTTACCTTAGAAATACACACAGTTATTATCTGTCAATTACAGATATTAATAAAATAAAAAGCTTTTTTGGAAGTTCTTAATACATGAAGAGTTAGCAAATGGTCAAACATTAATGGATTAGAGGTAGATAGGGAGATGGGAGGATGCACAGAGGGTAAGTCATTAAGTAAGATAGCACTCTCTAGGGAAGAGCCTGGGTGGACATGGCACGTGGTCCATCATTATACTTACTGTTTGCCATGATGACAAGACAGTGAGAGGATCAGGAATCACTGAAAATGAGGTATAATAGATGCAAGGTGCATTTCATTTATTTTTAGACTTTTAAGACTAGTCTCTGCATGAATTTTATATGGTTATTTAGGGCCATCCTCTGCTCTATTTATGTTAATACTATTAGTATCGCTGTACACAAATTCTTATTTACAACTTTGTTAATTTCCTTTGATCATGCCCCAGATGCATTGTTTTTTTTAAAAGGTTTCTGGTACTTGCTGTCAAACTGGAAACATTGGACCAAATTACATTAGTTTACAACATGTTAGTTTCACTTTTTATCAATCCTATTCAATGAATTTTCTGTCAATTCTGACATCAATATCACTCAATTATTAGAACAATATAATATTTTTAGATTTGAACGTCATGTTTTTACTCTTTGTTAAAAAATTTCTGTTGTCATTTTTCTGACCTTCATATTCTAATCAAGATTCCTCAACCTTGGCAACTTAACATTTTGGACCAGATAATTCTTTCTTGTAGGCACTATTTAGTAGAGAATGTTAAGTAGGATCTCTGGCCTCTACCCGCTATATACAAGTAGGAATAAGCATGGCTGTGACAACTAAAAATGTCTCCAGACATTGTCCAGTGTCTTCTGGGGGTAAATAATTCCTGTTCAAGAACCACTCTTGTAAATAAACTGCGACATCATTTTTTTAATTGAAAAGTAAATCCCACTAGAAATTTCAATTGGCATTCAATTAATCTTACAAATATAAGGGTAAAAAATAAACTTCTTGACAACATCTGTTATTCTTAATCAATGTATTCTGGTATATCTTAATTTATTCTGGTATATCTGAATATACTGGTATTCTGGTATATCTTAATTTCTAACACTGCCTTTTTTTTTTTGTTTTTTTGTTTTTTTTTGTTTGTTTGTTTTTGTTTGTTGGTTGGTTTGTTTTTTTGAGACGGAGTCTCCCTCTGTGGCCCAGGCTGGACTGCAGCAGCCATCTCGGCTCACTGCAAGCTCCGCCTCCCGGGTTCACGCCATTCTCCTGCCTCAGCCTCCCGAGTAGCTGGGACCACAGGAGCCCGCCACCACGTCTGACTAATTTTGTTTTTGTATTTTCAGTAGAGATGGGTTTCACCGTGTTAGCCAAGATGGTCTTGATCTCCTGACCTCGTGATACGCCCGCCTCGGCCTCCCAGAGTGCTGGGATTACAGGCGTGAGCCACCGCGCCCAGCCCTAACATTGTTTTCTTAATGATTCACAGATTTTCTATCCTCTCCTGAAAAATATGCGTTATCCATTAATATTATTGCTGTTGTATGCAATCTGAGAGATTTTTTCTGGACATTGCCCATAGGAAGGCTATGAGTGCTGGTAATCTTAATTTGTGAAGTATTTCATGAAAGTGTATGAGTGTGAACATACATGTCTCTGTGTGTAGGTTTGTGTGAACATAAGGCTATCATATTTTTTTGTGGAAAGTTAGGAAGGGTAAATTAACTTAAACTCCATTTGAAACACAAACAGAGGCTCAGCAGTTTGAAAAGCTCTCTGTCAATAATGAGACAGAGGGCAATGTAAAATGGATTGCCAAGGTTGGAATGGGTGAACCCATAAGTGATGCCAATTGTTCCGTGGCATCTAGATACAATCAATATTGAAAAACATTATCTTTGTGGGTAGCTCTTTGGCTCATTTCTCCCATTATGCTGGATCCTACATAAAGAAATTATTTTATCAATGATAAAGGCGGACACTAGTTAAAATGGTAAGGACTCATTTCAATCAGTAATAATTATTGCAATAGAAAAAAGAGTTCATTGTGGACTGAACTCAACTTTGATTTGTACAGAGGTGACAGGAAATTCTAAAGAGAGAGCAAGGGAGTAAATAGGAAAGGAGGTGAGCATGAATTTGGTAGAGTCAAGGATATGAAAAAATACAAAGAGTTAGTTAGTGTGACTGTGGTTAGGCCAGCTGTGCTTGCTAGCTGGAGATTATAGATATTTATCATCCCAGAGAGAGTGGGAGACAGAGGCTCTGTCCTCAGGTGTTAGGTGAAACAAATAGTAAAATTTTTTGCTGCCTTGAATTTTCTCAAGCAGGCACTCTAAAGGGAGCCTAGGGTCATCTTAAGGATGTGGCCTGGAGGTGTTAGAAATGATGTTAGTGTTTGTGAAATCTTTATGGGCCTAGTTGAAGTCAAAGCCTAGTGGAACAGGAGGCCCAGAGGAGCCCAGCTGGAGTTTGGTCAAGGAGAGAATCTTTGTTAGTTCCACAGAGATCAATGTAGTCAATTTTCCCAGCTATTTTCATATTTATTATCAGTGCTTGTTTGTTGAAAAGTTAAATTAGCCATCAGAGAGAAAGTAAATTTGAGAAATGTAAAACTGAGCTAAAATGGAACTTCCATCTGTATTCTTACTCAAAAATACATTATGCTTTGCATATCAGAAATCCATAATGAATCTTAAAGCTTATATAAATTTTTGTGTAATATTGTTGGGAGTATCTCCTTGACTGCCATTAGTACATGTATAAGTTTGGTATGAATTTAGAATGCCATTTATGCTTAATTTAGGGAAGATTATGTCTCGCTTTGCTCCAGAACCAAACAAGACGCATTCAACTACAAAATATAGAATGGAAATATATAGTCTATTTCAAAATCTTCAGAATTTATTCTGATGTATTATCTAATATAAATACCAGGATGTTTTAAAAGTTTGACTTAATATACTTGACTTATAGGAACAATAACTTTTAGATACTGAATACAATGTCTACATCATCGAAAGTCCTTAACCTTACAAATCTCTAAAAGTGCCTTTAACTGTAAGTGATTTAACTGAGATCTGGATAAATCCCAACTAGCAGAATGAAAAATGTCTTTAAAGAGAATGTCTAAAATATTAGATAAGGAGCAAAAACACAAGATATGTATTGGTATATATACATTTTCTCTTAAAAACAATTTTTCTTACTGATAGAAGAATATTCTTCCTGAAGCAGGACTCGGTGCTGGGGTATAGAAAATTGTTCATGATGCTATACATTTTTACCACCAAGAGTTTTAAGTTATATAGATAGTCAGATTCTGTACACTAACGTCATCTTCCGAAGTGTGAGGTTTCTAGTTGCATCTTTACTATATTTACTCAGGTTGCCGCCATATATAAAGGAGTGCAGGAGTTCATTAAACTTACTCCCTCTGCTCTTGAAGGTGAAAAGCACACTTTAGTAGCAAAAGAAAATGGGTTTTAAAAGCAAAACAAGGAAAGAAATCTCTCTGGGCCCTGCTTCTATTTCTTAAAAAATAAGTCAATTTAGTTTTAGTGGTAATAAATAGATACATGATTTAAATAAAGACCAGTTCAATTCTGAAAAAGAATAAAGTGACTTCAAAAAAATGATTAATGTTTAACATACTTTCTTTAGAAAAACATATAGACTTAAATAATCTAGATTGGTTTTTCTTGGAAATGATGATCATAATTTCTGGAACTATTTTAACAGGTGTGGAAATGTGCTTTTTTTTTTTTTTTGAGATGGAGTGCAGTGGCGCGATCTCAGCTCACTGCAAGCTCTGCCTCCTGGGTTTACGCCATTCTCCTGCCTCAGCCTCCGCAGTAGCTGGGACTACAGGCGCCCACCAGGTCGCCCAGCTAGTTTTTTGTATTTTTTAGTAGAGACGGGGTTTCACCTTGTTAGCCAGCATGGTCTGGATCTCCGGACCTCGTGATCCACCCGTCTCGGCCTCCCAAAGTGCTGGGATTACAGGCTTGAGTCGCCGCGCCCGGCCGGAAATGTGCTTTAGGTTTTTTTGTGTGATCAGCAATGGGAAAGACTAGTTCAGCATCTGTCTTAGTCAGTTTGGCTGCTGTAACAGAAATACCGTAAGTTGGCTGGCTTAAACAATAAGCGTTTATTTCATATAGTTCTGGAGGCTGGGAAGTCCAAGAGCAAGGTGCCGGCAGATTCAGTGTCTGGTGGGTGTCCACTTTCTGTTTCATAGAGTGTGTCTTCTTGCTATGTCCTTACCACGTTAAGCAAAGAGGCAAGAGACCTCTTTGGGATTTCTTAATTCATACATGGAATTAAGGGGGTTAATTCCATTTATGAGTCTCCACTTTCATGACCTAATCATCTTCCAAAGGCCCCATCTCCTAATGTCATTACAGTGGGAGTTAAGATTTCAACATACGATTTTAGGGGGACACAGTCATTCAGTCCTTGACAGTATCCACACAGTCAACTTGCAGCAAAGTTCTAAATTGGACATACATTTGAATGATCTGTCCCGAGGAATATTTGCTAAGTATCATCTTTACTCCACAAATGTATCATTCCCTGAAAAGCACACTCTATGTGCCTTAAATGTGAGCCAAATGGGAAAACAAGCTCATATATTGAATATTAAGCCAGCTTGTCAGGTTTCTTTCATTAGATGCAATTGATTTCTAAACTTAGGACCATGGATATTGCTATAATTCTTTTCAAGGCTTTTCTTCGTTAACTATTTTAAGAAACATACAAGAGGCCTTCAGGATGACTAGAAAGTGAATACAGACAGCCTCTTAAGGTCATCTATCACTGCTGATGTTTTCAAGTGTAAGAAAGGAGCATTGTCTGAGAAGTTGTCCTTTTCCTACCATGAAAAGTATTTTTAGTTTTTCCATATATTAGGTGACAGATTATTATATTTAATGTGTATCTCTACTTCCCTTTTTCTAATCATATGTCACTTGTAAATCTAGGTTTGACTCCAGTTGCTACTATTACACATTTACTGGATATCAGTTAAAGTCAGTGGAGGACATTTTTGCAGTAGTATTTTGTTAACACATAGAAACTAAAAATGAAAACAAAACAAAATTACAGTTCTCCCTCTACGTTCTAGAACTTTAGGCAGTCAACATTTTAAGGAGATAGATAACTACTATTTTTAGTAATAGATAAACCTAATGTGTAAAGACAGAATTTCTCTTTAAATTAGTTATGTCCTCCAAACAAATATTACTTTAACTACCTGTATATTTATTGTTCTTGATATTTCTATACGATGACTCTTCTTTCATTTTCGTTGATTTATTCATTGATTTATCTCCATCCCCAATTCTGTGTCTTTGTACTAATAATCCCTGATTAGATGTCAAAAATAGAAAGCAGATTTTATTCATATATTCATTGATTCAATGAACAATTATAATTGAGTTCCCACAGTGTCCCAGGCATTGTCCTAAACACAAAGGTAATCGATAGATTAACAAAACTAACCTGCTCCCTGAACCACTCAGCCTACTGTTTACCAGATATTGAGCCTAACCTTTCACAAATTATTCCACTTAATTTTAACAAAAATCCTGTGAAACATATAGTATTACAATCTAGTTCTATACATTAACAAATTCAAGAATATTTACTTGACTTGGCTTTGTCATCTGATTGGAAAAGCACCAGTGCTGCTTAGCTCATAGCATATACGTGTCCTTCTCAGGATATTTTTTCTTTTTTAAATTGGTTGAAGAATAAACAAACAAACAAACTGCCAGGTCAAACCATTGAATACAGAAGATAAAATCATGATGAAAGGATTGTTTTTCACTCTCCTTTAAAAAGTACATTTTATTTATGTGCTCAGGTTGTTTAGTATTCTTTAATAAATGAATAAATTAAATCCAGATCAATAATAATACAAATAGTTGTTTTGCATTGTAGTTGTAAAATAATAACAATTTGAGGAAAAGCTCTGGGTCTGAGATAAACTGTACCATATGATATGGAATAGTCAATTGGTAAGGAAGGCAGAAAGTTAAAAAAGAAGTTATTAGAGGGGACTATTATTCAAAATGAAAGGAAGCTTCTAACCAGAGATATTTTCAGACTCTGTTCATTTCATCCTCACATCATGAGAAAAACAGAAACAGGCATAACAACGAGTACAAAACACTGTGCTGGCTGACAAAAAAATATTTTGGGTTTTTTTTATTTGCCAGTTTGGGTCATGGATGAAGTTTACCATTTTACTTTAGGTGTCTTCACCTATAGATTTAAATACAACTTTGGATGAAGGTAAGTGGTTTCTAAGGATGTTTTTTAAAACCCCTATGGTAACTTTATTATTACTCAGATTGCAAAACAAAACAGAAAGCATTTGGTCTATGGCTTATAAGGTAATTTTTGAAATTAAAGCCAATCGTCCCAGAACTAACACAGGCCAAACTCATAAACTTTCAAATGAAATTGGCCTCTGCCAAACAATATTGACCAATTATCATCATAGCTGTATTTGCAAAAACCACAGTAAAGGAAGTAGTGTGCTATTTTGTTGGGACTCTATTTGAGAACTAATTAAAATGGTCTAAAAAATTAGAACAAACTTTATCTTAAAATCTTAGATATCTGTTTTTATTTAAATCACTTATTTTCCAATTCTTTGGATAGTCATTCAAATTATGGGAAATAAAAAATTCAATTTGCTTTAATTAACATATTTTTCATTTCTACATGAGATGGCACTATTACTTGTATGAGATGAATATAGCTGGAAGATTGACAGATGTTATTATTAACATAAACAGCCATAATAGTTGGCATGAGTTTTGAATGCTGTAATTACCCAATGGGATGGACTAATGCTGAGCTTGACTACACAAAATTTTCCCTGAAGCCTTGCATGGAAAATTTCATACATGATGTCAACTCGTTGATTTTACAATAACGTAATTCTGGAGTAAATACGAATTGTGTATGTGTGTGTGTTTTGTATAGTGTGCTCTTGATCGTTCAATATGTCATGACACTCTACAAGGCAGGATTCAGGAGGGGGTGCTAACTTGCTCCAAAGCTCTCACTTTTTAATTTACTTTAGTGACTCATTTTGAGATTCAATGTCACATGAGTCAGACCACAGCTTGTGTCATTCTTATTCTGATAAGAAACCATTTGGCATTTTGAAAAATGACCTCCATGTAATCACAATCAGAATACATAAGGATGTTTTAATGGGGAAAAATCCTTTTCTATTCATTCAGTGTGTGTGTTTCTTCTCATAAGCCACTAAATAAACTGCAAATTTCAGCAGATAAAGTTTAACTCAGTTTGTTCAGTGCATTTGTCTTTAGATATTGCTTGGAATAGTATGAACAGGGCAATCAGCCACTTCAAACTATTGCCTACTATCTAACATAATATGAGTAAAGTAGATACCACATTATACATATGAAAAATGATTTCAAGGGTAAATTCAATTTTATTTTCCTGAGAAGCTAGCACTTTAGAAAGTATAATATTGAAGATAAAATACAGTATTGAAATAGAAGTTAAGGTAAGAAAAATGATCAAAAGCAAAATAAAATCTAGGTAGGAAAGTGGGTTAATCTTTTTAAGTTTTTTAGGGTAAAAACATATAATGGCATCTGTATATGTATGACCTTGTCTCTGCAACATATATAGTCATTACTTTACAAAATTAATATTATAAACTTATGTTTTTCATTTATTGCTAATTATAAGATTAATATGCTTTGTTGTTATTCATCAAAAACAAATTAAGATTAAATATATCATAAAAGATTTTGCAATGTAATCCATTACGTGCATAGTGCTGACAACCCAGCAATATTTAACAAGTGCATATCAACAATCACTAAATGCCTTGGTTCCTGATACACTTTCTGAGTGAGCAGGTGTTTTAGGAAGTGCTCTAAAAAGGGCAATTTTTGCTTCAAATGTTGTATGGAATTATAGGGAGAAATATCAAGTAAACCGGGGTTGAGAAAGTGAGAACTCAGGCTGCAAGATGATTTACTGGAGGGCAGAAGTAGTAATTATTGAATAACTCAGTAAGTAAGTAAGAAAGGTCCTTAACAAGCACAAGATAAAGCAGCGGAGAGAATCTGAATTAAATATAACTAATCACACACACACACACACACAAACATGTTCAATGTATTCATTGAACAATTTTGATAAAATATTTATCATGCTCTAGGCACACTTGTGGGCAATGGGGATATAGCAATCAGTGAAAAAGGCAAAAAATATCTGTTCTTAATGGCCTTCACGGAACTTGTATTCCAGTGAGACACAGGATTAACAGGAAAAATGAACAAATTATATTGTACATTAGTAAGAAATTAATGCTATGGCAGAAATAAAACAGGGGAGAGGGTAAAGGAATGTTGAGAAGTGGGTTAAACTTTAGATAGGTGTTAGTTTTTTATTGCTGCTGTAACAAATTGCCACACATTTAAGAGCTTAAAACAACACAAAGTTACCACCTTTTGGTTGTGTACAGTCATATAGACCCAGGGTGTAATGGGTCTCACTGGGCTAAAATCAGGATGTTGGCAGGGCTGCGTTCCCATCAGGTTGCTCTAGGGGAAAGTTCATTTTCTGGCCTTTTCTTGCTTCTGTGGACCATCCACCTTCATTATTGGCTCATGATTTTCTTCCTGCATCTTCAACACTGGCAAAGCTGCCTGTCTCTGTGTGTTTCTTCCGCAGTCACGTTTCCCTCGGGCTCTCCTCTTCTGCTTTGCGTTTCTACTTTGAAGTACTCTTGGAATTCTGTGGAGCCCACGTGGATAATCCAGGATGATGTCCTTATTGTAAAGTCGACTAACTAGCAACCTTCATTCTATTTACAACTTTAATTTCCCTTTGCCATGTTACCTAACATATTCACAGGTTTGGGGGATTAGGAGGTGGCCATCTTTTATTCTGCCTATAATGAATATACAAGAAAAGGAGACAAGGATAGCCAATAAAAGCCTCACTCACATTTGAGTAAAGATGGAATGAACATGTAACTCCTGCTGCAAGAGCTCTGAAGCAGGGATTTGCCTAGGCTTTCTAGAAACAGTGTGGCTGAAGTAAAGAGCTCAGGATAAGAACATGAGAAATAGGAGAGGAGTTGAAAGAATTAATGGTAAAATTTGGAGGTAAAATGGTGTCTTATAGCAACAAAACAAAACAAAAGAAAACAAAAAACTGACTTCTATACTGAGTGAGATACAAATCCCTATAGGATTTTAAGCAAAAAAGGTAACATTATGCCAAAGATTTTAAAAAGATAATCCTGGCAGCTTGTTGATGGTCAAAGGCAGCATCTCGAGAAGACCAACCCAAACAACAAGAATCTGTATAGAAGGTGAGGGGGGCCAGGGCCCAGCAGTAGTAGCAGTAAGAAGTGAGAAGCAGTTGGATTCTGGGTATATGTCAAAAGTAGAGCTGGCAAGATTTGCTGGAGGTTTACAGCTGTATTGTAAATAAAAGTGGTTAAGGGAATCTCCAAGGTAGTTGAGTTTCACATTTGGAAAAACTCATTTGCCTTTTATTGAGATGGGTAAGATTATGAGAAGAACACTATGATTTTATTTGATTTGTTTTTTAGAAAGAGTCACTCTGTTTGTAAAAGTCTCACTGCAGCCTCAAACTCCTGGGCTCAAGCAATCCTCCTGCCTCTTCTTCCCGAGTAGCTGAGGCTACAGGCATGTGTCACCATGCCCAGCAACAGTGGGTTTTCGATGGAAGATAATAATATTAGGAGTTAATCTTGAACACGTAAAGCTTAAGATGGCTGTTAGACATCCAAATTAAGATAGCAAATAGAGGGTTGAATAGATAAGCCTAGAGTTCAGAGAATATATAAATTGTAATAAGTGAAAGATTATGTATGTTTTTCAAAGCCATGAAATTGATTGAGGTAGTCAACCAAGAGTTTAGATAAGTAATAAAAGAGACTAAAGACTAAACCCTGGGACACACCAAATGGAAGTGAGGGGAAGGAAGAGGAACCATGAAAGAAAACTGAGAGACAAGGAAGAGAAGTTGGGACAAGACCACGATGAACAGAGTCCTGAGAGCCTAGAGGAGAAAATGGTTCCAAGAATCATAACTACTTTGTCATGCTCTTGTGTCAAGTGAGCAGATGGCGAAGAATTGCCACTGGATTTAGTGATGTCAAGGGGTTTTGTTGATGGGCACAGCTGCAGTGGGAGGCAAAACTGTGATTGGGGTGAATGGAAAACTTGGGGAAGAGAATCAGAGACAACAAATAAAACTTTGTATACATTTTTCTTTGTGCACATGAAATGCTTTGTACACATTTTGCTGTAAAACTTTACATAGTAACGAAGGAGGAATGGGGTAAATGTAGCATTCTAAGATAAGAGAAGTAATATTTATTGTGGAGAGTGAGTTACTAGAGATGAAAACTTCAGACATGAAAAAAGGGAGAATTGCTAGAAGAATTTTCCTGAGTGTAGGCAGGAGAGAAATGAATTCTAGTGCAGACATCTTGACCTTGGCTAGTAGAACATGAAGTTTATTCATAGGTACAAAAAAGAAGGCAAAGTATGTGTGTACAGATGCTAAAACTATAAGTGGTGGTGATCTTATGGAAGATTTTTGGGATGGCCTCAGTATTTTCAGTGAAACAAAACACAACACCAGCTCATATAGAGAATGAGTTTTTGGTGGTATACATTTGAAGATAAAAGGCAGTGAGAGAATAGATGACTTAAGAAATATAGAAAAACTTTGTGTCACCATTATGAGTTTAACTGAAGTTAGCATCAGGGAATTTAGGAGAAACTAGTTATCACGGTTCTCTGTTTTTTTCCCATCCCCATTCAGCTCTATCAGTACAGAGATACAATATTGGGGGGGGGGGGGACCAAATTTAACTAGGGTTGTGGTTTAAGCAACTAACTGTGACAAAGTAACAGGGACAAGGGATTAGGAGTACAGGCAGACCTGGTTTCATTGTGCTTCACTTTACAGTGCTTCACAGATCTTGCAGTTTTTTGTTTACTTGTTTGTTTCTTTGTTCTTTGAGACAGATCCTTGCTCTGTCACACAGGCTGTTGTGCAGTGGCACAAACTCGGCTCACTGCATCCTCCGCCTCCTGGGTTCAAGTGATTCTCATGCCTCAGACTCCCAAGTAGCTGGAATTACAGGCATGCAACACCATGCCCAGCTAATTTTTGTATTTTTAGTAGATGTGTGGTTTTGCCATGTTGGCCAGGCTGATCTCAAACTCCTGACCTCAAGTGATCTGCCTGCCTCAGCCTCCCAAAGAGCTGGGATTACAGGTGTGAGCCACCGCACCCGGCCTGCGTTTTTTACACATCAAAGGTTTATGGCAACCCTGTGTTGAGCAATTCTATCAGCACCATTTTTTTTTTTTTTTTTTTTTTTTTTTAACCAGCGTGTAGTCAGTTTGTGTCTCTGTGTCACATTTTGGTAATTCTCATAATATTTCAAACTTTTTCGTTATTATTATATCTGTATGTTGGCCTGTGATCAGCAATTTTAATGCTACTGTTGTAATTGTTTTGGAGAACCATGAACTTTACCAATATAAGACAGCAGACTTAATAAATGTGTGAGTTCTGACTCCTCCACCAACTGGCCATTTCCTCAGGTCTCTCCCTCATCTTAGGCCTCCCTGTTCCCTGACACACACCTATAATAAATTAGACCAATTAATAACCATACAATATAGCCTCTCTGGGCTCAAGTGAAAGAAAACGTCACACATACCTCACTTTAAATCAAAAGCTAGAAATGATTAAGCTTAGTGAGAAAGGCATGTTGAAGGCTAAGCTAAGCCAAAAGCTACACCTCTTGTATGAGTTGGTTAGTCAAGCTGTGAATGCAAAGAAAAAGTTCTTGAAGAAAATTAGAAGTGCTACTCCAGTGAACAAAGGAATGGTAAGAAAGCAAAATAGCCTTGCTGCTGATATTGAGAAAGTTTGAGTGGTCTGGATAGATCAAAACAGTCACTATATTTTCTTAAGCCTAAGCCTAATCCAGAGCAAGGCCCTAACTCTTAAATTCTATGAAGGTTGAGAGAGGTGAGGAAGCTGCAGAAAAATAGTTGGAAGCTAGCAGAGGTTAGTTCGTAAGGTTTAAGGAAAGACATCTCTATAACACAAAGGTGCAAGGTGAAGAGCAAGTGCTGATGAAGAAGCTGCAGCAAGTTATCCAGAAGATCTAGCTAAGATCATTGATGAGAATGGCTGCAGTCACCAACAGAATTTCAATGTAGACAAAAGAGGCTTCCATTGGAAGAAGATACAATCTAGGACTTTCATTGCTACAGAGGAGAAGGCTATGCTTCTTCAAACTTCTCAAACTTTGGAAGCCTCTGTCTTCCCAACTTCAAAGGACAGGCTGACTCTCTTTTTAGAGGCTAATGCAGCTGGTGATTTTAAGATGAAGCCAATGCTCATTGACCATTCTGAAAATCCTATCACCCTTAGGAAGAGCTAAATCTATTCTGCCTGTGCTCTATAAATGGAGCAACAAAGCCTAGATGTCAGCACATCTGTTTACAGCACGGTTTATGGACTATTTTAAGATCACTATGGAAAAAAAAAGTTCCTTTCAAAATATGACTTCCCATGAACAATGCACCTGAGCTCACATGGAGCTGTACAAGGAAACGGGCACTGTTTCACAAGTTATAACATAGTGGCCATTACGTAGCTCATGGTTGAAAGAGGAATTTCGACTTCCAAGTCTCTTTATTTTTGAAATACACTTTGCAAGGATATAGCTGCCGTATATATAGTGATTCTGATGGATTTGGGAAGAGTAAACTGAAAGCCTTATGAAAAGAATTTACCATTCTAGAAACCATTAAGAACATTTGTGATTCAAGGGAGGAGACTAAAATATCAATATTAACAGGAGTTTGGAAGAAGTTGATTCCAACCCTCAATAGATGACTTTGTGAGGTTCAAGACCTCAGTGGACGAGGTAAGTGCAGATGTGATGGAAATAGCAAGAGAACTGGAATTAGAAGTGCACCCTGAAGATGTGACTGAATTGCTGTAACCTCATGACAAAACTTGAATGGATGAGGAGTTGTTTCCTGTGGATGAGTGGTTTCTTGAGAGAGAATCTACTCAAGATGAAGATGCTGTGGACATTGTTGAGATGACAACAAACAAATATTCCATAAATGTAGTTTATAAAGCAGTGGTAGAGGTTGAGAGGATTGATTTCAATTTTGACAGAAGTACTGTGGTTAAATGCTGTTGAACAGTATTAATTGCTACAGAGTTGTTTTTTTTTTTTTTTTTTTTTTTTAAAGCAGAGTCTTTCTGGCTCTGTTGCCCAGGCTGGAGTGCAGTGGCCCGATCTTGCCGATCTTGGCTCATGGCAACCTCCACCTCCCGGGCTCAAGTGATTCTTCAGCCTCAGCCTCCCGAGTAGCTGGAACTACAGGTGCATGCCACCATGCCTGGCTAATTTTTACATTTTTAGTAGAGACGGGGTTTCACCATATTGGCCATGGTGCTCTCGAACTCCTGACCTTGTGATCCACCTGCCTCGGCCTCCACTGCACCTGGTCCGAGAAATTTTTCTTCAAAGAAAAAGTCAATCGATGTGGCAAACTTCATTGTTGTCTTATTTTTAAAGATTTACACAACCAGCCCAATCTTCAGCAAACACCATCCTGATCAGTCAGTAACCATGAACACTGAGGCAAGACCATCCACCAGCAAAAAATTATTACTCAATGAAGTCTTATGTGATTCTTAGTATTTTTTAGCAACCAAGTATTTTAAAATTAAGGTACCTTATTTTTTTTGGAAATAATGCTATTGTACACTTAGATTACAGTATATTGTACACATAGTGGTTTTAAGCACTGGAAAACCAAAAAATGTGTGTGATTCACTTTATCGTGATCTTTGCTGAACAGTGGTGGTCTGGAAGTATACACACAATATTTCCAAGATATGCCTGTATATCCTTTTCTATTATATTTAACCTGTGTAAGAAGAGAAATCAGGGTATTATGAAGATGAGGGACCATAAAATAAAAGGGACTGTGGGCATCAGGAGGGGAGGGGCTTCCCCTGGATTCCTGCCGTCAGGGCACGGAGTCCTTCAGAGGGGCAGCCATATTGCACTGTGTAGGCGCTCTCTTGACCACTACCACAGGGTCCTGTAGGGTGTGGCCTTTCTCATGGTGTATGTGATTTTCCTTGAATTCTGCAGAAAAAATCCTCTTGGCTTCTATAGGGTGGACTCACTCTGACCTCATAAACTCCCTTTTTCACTTCAAAGCTTCTGCTTTCATCCTCACTTAACTTTATTCTAATTAAGGTTTCGTGCTCATTGCATTACAAAACAGCTCAAGAAAAGCATCTAGTGACCTCCATGTTGTTAAACCCAACAACCAGGCTCAGACCTCATCTTAATTGACCAGTCTCCAACATTTCACAAGTTAATTCTTCCTTTTTTTCTTGAAGCACTTTCTTCTCTTGGCTTCAAAAACCACAGATGTAAATCCAGCCCCTCATCCCCACCTTTGTCTCTGACTTTTCTAAGTCTCCTTTCCTGCATGCTGTTCATGTCTCTGAGCTTCAAATCTTGGAGGGTCCTAGAACTAAGCCCTTGGACCTCTTTACCTCTCTATTGAAATTCATCATCTAAGTCATTTCATGCAGGATTTGTGATTTACATGTTAGTTAAAATAACTAGTTAAAACATTTTCCCCAAAATCGAGAAGCCCTTTAGGTAATGACCTGGTGAGCATCTCAAAAATTTGACTGTATCATAGGCAACTCAAAAAAGACCTGCTTGCTTTCCAGCGGTTCTTACCTGTTACCTTGACCAAAAGCTTTAGAGTCACCTTCAAATTATTTCACTCAAACCTCACACTAACAAAGCATTTTCAGGATTTAACCTATTTTATGACCTCACTTTTACCAATCCCAGCCAAGCCACTATAATCTGGTGCTTAAGTTATTGCTTTGGTTTTCTATCTGGTCATCACTACTGTTTTAAAAACATATCAGATTATTTTGCTCCTCTGGAAAAAAATGTAAGAAAATCCTTACAATGGACCCAAAGTGCTCTAAATTCACAACTTTGCACTCTTCTTCTTATGCCTACCCTTTCTTCTTCTCCTTCTGTTTCTCCTTCTTCCTCAAAAACCGCAGCAACGAAGTAAAAGACTCCTCAACCCCCGTCAGCTCATAACCCAAACAGACAGCCGCGCAGGACGCCTCCTCCCGCCCCCAGTCCGTCCTAGCCGGATTAGTTTTCTGCGGCATTCTTCTTCTTCTTCTTCTGCTTTTCTTTCGGCTTATTGCTTTCTTCTTCTTCTTCTTCTTCTCTTATCTGCTTCCCTCTTCTCCTGCCTTCTCTCTCCTACTACCTTCCTTCCTCCCTCCTCCTCCTCGCTTCTTCTCTTCTTCTTCGTCTTTTCTTATCTTCTTATTCTCTTCTTCTTCTGCTTCTTCTTCTTCTTCTTCCTTTCTCCTTCCTTCCTTCCTTCCTTCCTTCCTCCTTCCATCTTCCTCCTCTTCCTCTTCTTCTCCTTCTTCTTATTCCTCTCTTCCTCATCTTCTTCCCCACCCTCCTCCTCCTCTTCCTCTTTCTCTTCCTCTCCTTCTCCTTATTTTCCTTCTTCTTTGTTGAGACACAGTCTCACTCTGTCGCCCAGGCTGGAGTGCAGTAGTGTGATCACAGTTCACTGCAGCCTCAAACTCCCTGGGCTCAGGTGATCCTCCCACCTCAGCCTCTGGAGTAGCTGGAACTTTAGAGATGTGCCACCATGCCTGGCTATTGTTTTGAAATTTTTTTTTGTTGAGAGATGGGCTGGTTTAGAACTCCTGGGCTCAAGCCATGTGGCTGCCTTGGCCTCTCAAAGTGCTGGGATTACAGGCATGGACCACTGCACCCAACCTCAACACTCTTCTTTTTGATCACTCTGTACCTAATCATACCGGCTTTTTGTTTCTCTCATGCACCAATTCAGGGCCATTGTGCTTGCTGTCCCCTCCTCATGTGTTTTTCTCACATGCATATGATATATACCACAGCTTTTGAGACTCTGCTCAAATATTATTTTATTTAAAAAGTCTTCTCTATCAATCTTATAAAATGAAATCTTAATTGCATGGGCCTTGTTATTTCCCATATTGCTTTATTCCTCTTCATAACACTCATCATTCTATTACCCATTTGTATGTGTGTTTGTTTTTTCTGATTCTTCCTACCAGAATATTGTCTTCATGAGTATGGAAACTTTGTATTTTTCACTACTATTACACCAGCTTCTATAATGGTGCCTTGCACATAGATGACACTCCATAAACTTTCTTTTAGTACATAGATGAAATAATCCAGTTGAAGTACTTGAAGCATAATGTGGGTGGAAGACAGAACACAGAGTTGGTAGACTACACCCGCTGGAAGATTAGGGCCATGATTCCAAGACTTGCAATGAAAACATAAGCTAACTTAAATTCCTGCACCCTACTGATGTATGTAGTCAGATTTACCCAAAAGGTCTGCAGATATTAGCAGGCCTGCAATTTTTAAGTAAATGTAGTTGGATAAACTAACATTTTTTTAAGTTGAATTATTATTCTTACACCATGTCCCTCTGAAGACCATTTGTAAGGTTTTCATGTGCTGTCTCCTTACAAATTGAGGATGTGAAGACAATGTATTTAGCATCTGATGATTTTTCTGTTTGAAGAGAGAGGTGTTGCAAAATAATATTAGTGAATGGCATCTCAAGTTTGCTAGATAAAAATAGTAAAGTTGCTGCAAATCTTGAGCGTATCTTTGAGGTTTCTGATCATTAATTCAGAGTTGAAACCAGGGAGACTGGTTGGTTGATTTCCCTCTAGCATGTTTCATGGATTAAGGCACGGAGGAGGGAGCTATTTGGCTTTATCTAGAGCTAGAGTCTTACCAGGCAAGTACCAAGGACAGAGGGATAGGCAAGGAAGCTAAGGTCCTTTGCAAGCAAGTGGTTGTAGAAATGGACCAGGGCAATTAAGATGAAATGGATAAAAGCGAAAAATGAGGAAGCTAATATATAGTGAGAAGTCAAATTTGTATTTACCTCCCAGACCCATCTTTTTCTGCCATTAACCATGGCCTCAAAGAAAGTATCTCCTGACAATCATTGTGTTTTAAGCCTTCACAAATTATTAAAAACGTATTTTTATAAATGTGAAACATTCAAAGCGTAACTTATTAAGTTCATAATACATTTTATGTTCATTTCTAACCTCTCAATACCCAAG
This sequence comes from Rhinopithecus roxellana, assembly GCF_007565055.1. Lineage (NCBI taxonomy): Eukaryota > Metazoa > Chordata > Mammalia > Primates > Cercopithecidae > Rhinopithecus > Rhinopithecus roxellana. Next base: position 140,503,442 of record NC_044557.1, on the reverse strand, counting down.
ATAAGTAAGATAGGCCCCCACCATCGATGAGCCCATAGCCTAATGGGGAGACAGACATGTAAAGGAATTACCAAAACATGTTAAGCACCTTTGATAGAATGCACAGAAAGAAGAATGATCATAGTACCCACTCTGGTCACTAGCCAGCATTATAAATGCATAGTACTGTTAAATGAATGCATGATTTCAGTAAGGGTATGCATGGAAAAAGCTTGCAAATATTTATTATTCATTTATATTTGATTCCAGAAAGATTAGGACTGGCTTAAAAGCACTGACATTTAAAACCGAAAAGCGCTGTTATCAACCTGAATGTCACTTGGCCTGGCCCCCGTGATTTTTTATAGATGTAAAAATTTCTGACTTGCAGAACACATAAAAACCTTTTAAGGAGAGTGCAAATATTTACCAGTTTTTCTTCCATTGTGCCTCTACTCGAATCTAAAGAAAATAATGTGGAGAATAATACAGAAGTGATCATTCAAAGTTTCCTGCTGATTTCAGACATCATTTCTCATTAAATATTAGAATATGTTCTGTGTCCACGTGGCATTCTTACAGACATCCCGCTACAGGGGTTAAATGAAATAACGTATAAAATAGTCTTAGCCCAGTTCTGGAAAAAGAAAAGCGGTCAATACTTGTTAGCTCTACAGAGACGTATTGCTGACATCTTATAATTACTGTTTTCCAGGTTTTGTTTTAGTTTCTTTTTTTCCTCTACCTATTTACTCCAGACTCTCCTTAGATAATTTTATCCACTGATATAAATTTTATTATCATCTATATGCTAACAATTCCCGAGCCTGTATCGAGACTAAGAACAAAGTGAAATCTCAAGAAAAGTCTAGGCTTGATATATTTATTTGGGAATTATTGGCATATTGATAATGTATAGAAAGTGATTAAAGAATGGTGAAGTTGAAATGCCATTGAAACATGTAAATGGAAATAACTGGTAAGCGTATCATTAATCAAACTAAAAAAAATTCTCTGCGAACTTCTGAAGTTCCAGTTCTTTCTATCTGAGCAAATGTGTTCACTATCTACTTAGCCACTGATTCTGGAAACTAGAGGTTGTATTCTAGTTTTTATATTTCTGTTACCTAGTATAGGACCTGAGCCGATTCATCATGAAGATATATATAGAAAATATAATTCATCTAATTCTTTTTTTCCTCACTATTACTACCTTGATCTAATTCATATTGCCTCTTTGTTCTCTTATAGTAATAGCCCTTGAGTCAGCCTCACAGTAGCCACTCTCAAATAAACTGTATCCTTGGAAAGATTAGGCACCACATGTATGCTATGTTTGCCAAATTATCAACATGTCTTTTGGGGATAAACCTGAGAACTGAAGATGTCAAGAAAATGTCAGTAGAAATGTAGGAAGATTGCTTATTGGATATGTGTGTCAGAAACCATGCTCATTGTTTAGGTTTAAATTTGATTTGTAGTTTTTATAATTTAAATCTTCATTGAATTTTCAAAGTATCAGGGGCTTAGCTTTGCTGCATTGAGCTCTCTGTCTGGCGAGTCCTTGGGACTCCATTCAATATCTTCCATCTGTTACATATAATTTGTTCAAATAATTGTTGCAGGAATATCAGAAATCTAAATCATGGGAGTAATTTTATAGGGTCCTATATGACAATAAAAATAATAACTATCATTACAGAAAAACTCTAGAATATGCAAGAAATTTTACATACAGAAATTCTAAGTATCACTACAACCCTGCAAGTTAGGTGTTTTGGGTGATATATTTTTTGAGGCATTAACATGTTTTAAAATCTGTGTATTCTCCCTCACCACTCCCACTTCCCTATCCTCCCATTTCATATGAGCGGATGGTCAGACCTGTGCTTGTTTTGAGTGAGTTTTGAAACAAGGTAGAATGCAGAAGGCTCTTGCAAATCTTTCTAAACTCTAGCGACATGAGACGATTGAGATATAGATAAAATATCTTAACCATAAACACAAAGACAGAAGGATTTCACTGAAACTAGAAAGTTTTCCCAGCTTGGCATGAATGGAGATGGTGACAATGGAGATAGGGGTTTCAGAGCACAAGTGACATGTCCTCAGCTTGCAGCAGAGAAGCCAAAGGCCAGCAATATTCCAGAGGGGAAATGGCTACAAGTCATTTAAGGCTGGGTGTGGTGGCTCATGCCTGTAATCCCAGCACTTTGGGAGGCACAGGTAGGAGGATCACCTGAGGTAAGGAGTTCGAGACAAGCCTGGCTAACATGGTAAAACCCCATCTCTATTAAAAACGCAAAAACTAGCTGGGACTGGTGGTGAGTGCCTGTAATTCCAGCTACTTGGGATGCTGAGGCAGGAGAATCACTTGAACCCAGGAGGGGTTGCAGTGAGCCAAGATCACGCCACTGTACTCCAGTCTGGGTGACAAGAGTGAACCTCCGTCTAAAAAAAAAAAATTAGCTGGGTGTGGTGGTGCGTACCTGTGATTCCAACCACTTGGACCACTTGAGAGGCTGAGGCAGGAGAATCCCTTGAACCTGGAAGGCAGAGGTGGCATTGAGCCGAGATCACGCCAGCCTGGGCAACAGCGAGACTCCATCTCAAGAAAAAAAACAAAATAAAGAGTGATTTAAGCAAGCTGAACAACTGGTGACCTCAAGGAAGATCTCAGAACCCCATGTAGAACTTGGACTCATTCAAGCTCAACCTGGTTCTTAGGGTTACGCTGATGAGGAGAAGGACAGTGCCTGTCAGGAAACATGACTCTTGTACCATAGGGTATCTGCCTCTGAACTGCACAGGATTCTAAAATAGAAGACCTCTCCCCCAACCCCACCTAAAGTGTCTAAAAAAATAAGACTGGGCCTGCCCAGAATAATAACTCTTTCTTGACTTCCTGTTTCTTGTAATGACTAAGGAAATTTGCTGAAAATACCAGAGATATTTAGAGGATATATTTAATTGAATTGAATTAAACAATGAGGTAATTTAGAGATCTAATTACTTCATTCTCATATAACAATGCCCTGTGGCTATAAATGTATCTGTTTTTCAGGCATTATGTATTTTCCGGATCCTCACCTGAATCAGACTTTTATCTAATTGAAAGTACACTGGAATTGGATATAGTAAAGAAATGTAATTTTTCATAATCCCTTTCTGTCATGAATTTCGTGAGTAAAGTTTGTTTTGCATTTTAAGGAATAAAATTGCAGCAGCTGACACTCATTACAGTACATTCTAAAGCCTAATTTATGGTGTGCCTATAAATTTCCATGCTAATGTATTTCTATTGTTATATTTTTGCTTACGAAGATTTTAGTGTCACTTTATTTAATTGAAGTCAGATGATGTTATTTACCTTTTAGTGATGCAGAAAAAAATGCATTTGTAAGCTACTATTATTCAAATTGAATTTTCTTGTAGAATGCTGGATGTCTTGAGTGCAGAAAATTTCAGATAGAAATTTAAAACAAGTGCTAAACTGTGACATCTACTCTATCAAATCAATAATAGATATGATATGGTAGCTGAGATTGTAATTGATTATGTGCAAGGCATTGGTTGAATCATCAAATCGCACAAGATTTCAACAAATTATTCTACATGTAAAAAGTGCATTATCTGATTTCGATAGACATTATCATCACTTTGTATGACGTATTTAGTTAAACAACTGAGTGAATACGAAGATGATAACATTCTGTAATGTTCTGTAGCTTCAGCAGTATCATATGATTACTTTGGGGTTTTAAAATTACTAGAATGTATATTTTAGAAAATAATTCAGAAACTCACCTATACATTTAGCATTCTGGAGGAGGTGCTTGTTTATGACTGACTCAGTTACTTATATATGAAAAACAAATGTGGAGTTATTTCCAATTGAACTGATGTCTGATGCCATTCTGAAACTTATGAGTGACGGAGAAATTTGGTAAACATTTACGTACACTTCTTTCTTTCTCAACTGGTTGAACATCATTTTCTTTGTCTTTAGGCTCAAGTGGCTACCTTGGTTCTCTGTTAGAAGGTTCCTGCCAAACCCAATAAAATTGAGGACATAAATGGAATACATTTTTTATGTCAAGTTCCATATTTCTTTATCTTGCTATAAAAAAAATTAGACTTAAGTGAATACTGATTTAGCACCACACATGGACCAAAAGAGCTTCATGAGAACTTGAGAATCCAGAGAAGAGGTTACAACACTCCAGGATGGCACAAAACCAAGAATAACCACATTAAAGTGATAAGAAGAGCAATTTCCTATCACCCACTTCCGCGAGCCAGCACACCGTAATACGGAGGGAGATTCCCTCAACTTGTGATTTCTCCCATCAGGGAAAGGGAATCAGTGGGTATCTAACATCTCCAGCCTTTCGGGGGCACTGCTCTAAAGACCTGCTTTTGTCTTATCACACTCAGAATGCTAAGGGAATCCAGCATAGTTAGAATGCCTGGTGGAAGCTAAGAACAAAGAAAAGGGGTAAGTGGCTCTCAGCAGCTGGTGCAGATGTTGACAGCCAGTGTGGCTCTCAGCAGCTGACATGCATCTTAATTGACAGAGTGGATCTTATCTTATGAGGCAAATATACATAGCATATGCATCTCTCAAGCTGATGGCACAGATCTTAGCAGATGGTATGGATCTCAGCAGCTGATGCAAGTCTCAACAGATGGGGTAGATCAGGCAGCCAGTGCAGCTCTCAGCAATGATGTGGCTTTCAGCAGATGGCATGGATCTTAGCAGTCAGTGCATTCAGCTCTCAGCTGGATGTGTGGACCTCAGAAGCTGGCTTAGTTCAGTGGGATTGAGAGAAGGTACATTATTCTGAAACTTCTTGTTTAGGCAGGAGGGAAAGAAGTGTAACTTATACTCAATGTCCCAACATTTTATTGAGCTGCCCAAGGGAAAAGGAGCCTGTGGCTTTCGGCACCTTGCATGGATCTGAGGGATTAGGAAGATGCACAACCTTGAGATTTCTCCCCAGCAGGTACGGAGAAGGGCAAAGTGTGCAAATACATACAAAAGATTTTGGAAACTTCCAGAATCACTAGCAGGGTTAATTGAGGAGGTTTTTCCCTACCAAAGCAAGGCCTGTAAAGGCTGGACAAAGTGGTTATACTTCAAATGCACAAATAGCACTCAAATCTGAAGTGAAATGAAGAATCAGGGAAACGTGACCCCCCCAAAAAACAACAACAACAAAACAAACAGTAAATCTCTGGTAAATGACCTTAAGGAAATGGAGACCTATGAACTGACTGACAAAAAATTCTAAATAGTTATCTTAAAAGAAACAGAAACTCTGGAGCTGAAGAGTACATACAATAACTGAGCTAAAAAAATATAGATATTCAGCAGGAGACCTGATCAAGGAGAAAAAAATAATCTCCAAACTTGAAGACAAGTAATTTGGAATTATCAAGTTAAAGGAACAAAAAGAAAAAAAAATGTGAAAGAGTGGAGAAAGCCCATGGACCCTCTGGGACATCATTAGGAGATCAAATAAGCACATTACGAAAGTTGCAGAATAAGAAGAGGGAAAAGGGCAGAAAGCTCATTTAAAGAAATAATGGCTGAAAACATCTCAAATGTGGGGAGAGGAATGGACACTTAGATTAATTAAACTCAAAAGATCCCAAATCGGATAAATCTAAAGAAATTGATATCCAAAGAACACATATAATCAAATTTGCAAAAGTCAAGGACACAGAGAATTTTGAAAGCAGCTAGAGAAAAGCCACTTATCATTTATCAACAGGGTACCAAGAATATGCAATGGGGAAATGACAGTCTCTTGAACAAATGGTTTCGAGAAAACTAGGTATCTGCATAGAAAAGAATGAAATTGGGCTACTACCTTACACCATTTAGAAAAATCAAAGTGGATTAAAGACTTAAACAGAAGATCTAAAATCATAAAACTGTTAGGAGGAAACATAAGGGAAAAGCTCCTGATACTGGGTTTGACAATGATTCCCTGGATGTGATAAAAAAAAGCACAGGCAACAAAGCAAAAACAGAGAAATGGGACTACCTCAAACTAAAAAGCTTCTGCATAGCAAAGCAAACAAACAGCAGAGTAAAAAAGAGCCTATGGAATGGGAGAAACTATTTGCAAACCATTTATCTGATGACGGGTTAATATTCAAACTATGTAAGAAACTCCTACAATTTAATAGCAAAAAAAAAAAAAAAAAAAGTAACATGACTACAAATGGGCAAAAGAGTTAAATACATATTTCTCCAAAGAGGGCATGCACGTGGGCGTTAGGTATATGAAAAGGTGGTCAGTATCACTGATCATCAGGGAAATACAAGTCAAAACCACAATGTGATATCACTTCACATCTGTATGGGATAGCTAGTTTCAAACAAAAGATGACAAGTGTTGATGAGAATGTGGCGAGATGTGAACCCTTGTACACTGTTGGTGGGGATTTAAAATTATGCAGCTACTATGGGAAACACTATGAAAGTCCTCCAAAAATCAAACATGAAAATACTATATAGTCCAGTGGGAACTACTGGGGAGGGGAGGTGGGGGCAAGGGGTTGAAAAACTGTCTATTGGGTGCTCTGCTCACTATCTGGGTGATGGGAACATTCCTACCCCAAACCTCAGCATCACACAATGTAACCATGCAACAAACCTGCACATTTTACCCCTTGAATCTAAAACAAATGTTGAAATTATCAAATAAAAAGAAATACTATATAATCTGGAAGTCCTACTTCTGAGTATATATATTAAAAAAATTGAAATCAATATTTTGAAGAGCTACCTGTACTCCTATATTCATTGCTGCATTGTTCATAGTATCCAGTGTATGAAAGCAGCCCATGTGTCTATCAAAAGATGACTAGATTAAAAGGCAGCATATAGTACATACAATAGAATGTAGTTTAGCCTTAAAAAGGAGATCTCTGCCATTTGTGACAATGTGGATGAACCCAAACGACAGTCCATTATGTAAAATAAGCCAGTCTCAGAAAGACAAATATTGTATGATTCTATTCATATGAGTTATCTAAACTGGTCATTCTCATGAAAGCAGTTTATAGAATGCTGGTTGCCAAGGGCTTGGATGAGAAGCAAATGGGGAGTTGTTGATGTGTGTAAAGTTTCAGTTATGTGAGATAAATAACAGAATCTAGAGATCTGTTGTACAATGTAGCACCTATAGTGCACAACATGATATTGTGCAGTTAGAAATTCATTAAAAGAGTAGATGTCATGATAGGCATTCTTACTACACCAAAAAACAAACAAAAAAGGGGGGACACAAGAAAACTTTAGACGTGATGATATATTTATTACCTCGAATATCGTGAGTACATGCATGTGTCCAAAGTCATCAAATTGTATCCATTAAACATGTTCAGTCTTTTGGTATATCGGTAAAACCCCAGTAAAGTTGTTAAAAACAAAAGTAAAAATAACCTTCCTAGCAGAAATTTTTGTAATAGAAAATAAGACAAACTACATAATTGTAATGTATAGAGGACTAAACTGTGGCATTATCCAGCTGTAGAATGTTGAGCAACTGTGGAAATGAATGAGCTAGAGTTACCATAATTAGCATGTTTGGGGGGAAAAAGTTGTAGACAAATACATACTATATAGTGTACATATATACTGCATAAAATTTAAAGTATGGAAAACAAATCTCATTATTTGAGAACAAAACAGAGGCCTATAGTTGCATTGAAATAGGAAGCAACAGATTCAAAATAGTGGATCCCTTTGCAGGAAGAAGGTGATGATTTATTTTTTAAGGTAATAGATAAAAGCAGTGATATATGCCATATTATATTTAAGCTTCTTGTCTGTCTTAAATATTTCATAATAAAACATTAACACCTTGAAAATAATTAAAAATCACTGTGATAGAGTGATTATTGTAAGCACAGATCTGGAGTCTCAGAGACCAGGGTTCAAATATAAGTTTCAGTATTTACTAATTATCTGTGTGACTTTGGCAGTTAAGATGCTTTGAGCTTTATTTATTTATTTATTTTTTAGTTTGTAAATTGAAGCTTAAAAAAAAGTTGTTTTGAGGCTCAATGAGATGTGCTAAGACACCTGGCGTAGTTCTTCAGAACCAGCAGAGCCTCAACAATGGGTACTGGTCCCTGTATTTCACATTAATGCATGGGCTGTGAGGAGAAGGCTTTGGAGACATTTTGAGTAGGAGGCAAAAAAGTAAATCAAAGATGTGGTTGATAAAGATTCAAGATAAGATTTACTTCCTTGTGATTTTATCTATAACTAACCCTTGTCTTCATGTAGAGAAGATAAATGCTTTTGGAAAATAAATAAAGACCAATGCCAAAATTAAAGTATGCAAACTTTCAGCTTGTAAAAAGAAAAAAAAACAAAAAACAAAGTTTTTTACAAAGAATTAAGTCTCTGAATTATTTACTGAGGGAGGTTTTAAGGATTGTATAATGTATGTATACATACGTGTATGTATGCATAATGTACGCCCATGTCCATGAGTATTTAATGAACAAACACTGTTCATTTGATTATTGATATGTTTAGAAATAAGTTGATATTCCAAGTTATCACTTGGCATTTTTCTGTTTTGTAGAAATATACCCAGGTAGATAAGGGATGTCAAAATATATAAATACGCCCAGGTAGATTAGGGAAGTCAAAATTATATACCATGAGGCAATGCCTATAAAAGATCAATTCTTCTCCCTTGGACGTTTAGCAAAAGGCTGATTGAATATATTCAGACAAGCATTAGAGCAAACCATACTGACTCAATAGAGAAAACACTATACAGACAGATTTAAATATTGTATTTCCCATTCAAATATTTACCTTTACATGTGTTGTATCTGTAGGTTTGCATTTGTTACTTTTAGTATCTCAGTTTTCATACAGTAATTTTTACTGCATTATTCTCTTTGTCCTTTGGAATACAGAAATGGGGATGTTGCTATTAAAAACTTAGAATTATTTTTTCATCAAAGTTTTGAATATCAAATAGCAATCAAATTTTAATTTGCTTCTTAAGGTTTTCTTTATTTTTCCAAATAAATATTTATTGCTTTAATAATTAAGAGATTAAATATGAACAAAGGTGCACATTCTGCACATGTATCACAGAACTGAATGTATAATAAATAAGAAAAAAATGAAATTGAATATGATATTTAAAAATTTTAAGAACTAAAGTTACAAATGACAATCTAAAATCAAACAGTAAATCAAAGTGAGAATTTTGGGAATGTCAATTACACTTTAAAAATGCGTGCTCATCAACAGACACATGAAAAAATGCTCATCATCACTCGCCATCAGAGAAATGCCAATCAAAACCACAATGAGATACCATCTCACACCAGTTAGAATGGCAATCATTAAAAAGTCAGGAAACAAGAGATTCTGGAGAGGATGTGGAGAAATAGGAACACTTTTACACTGTTGGTGGGACTGTAAACTTGTTCAACCATTGTGGAAAACAGTGTGGTGATTCCTCAAGGATCTAGAACTAGAAATACCATTTGACCCAGCCATCCCATTACTGGGTATATACCCAAAGGATCATAAATCATGCTGCTATAAAGACACATGCACACGTATGTTTATTGCAGCACTATTCACAATAGCAAAGACTTGGAATCAACCCAAATGTCCATCAGTGACAGACTGGATTAAGAAAATGTGGCACATATATATTGTGGGATACTATGCAGCCATAAAAAAGGACGAGTTCGTGTCCTTTGTAGGGACATGGATGCAGCTGGAAACCATCATTCTCAGCAAACTATTGCAATAACAGAAAACCAAATACCGCATGTTCTCATTCATAGGTGGGAATGAACAATGAGATCACTTGGACACAGGAAGGGGAACATGACACACCGGAGCCTATAATGGGGAGGGGGAAGATGAGGGATAGCGTTGGGAGAGATACCTAATGTAAATGATGAGTTAATGGGTGCAGCACACCAACATGGCACATGTATACATATGTAACAAACCTGCACATTGTGCACATGTACCCTAGAACTTTAATAACAAAAAAATGCATGCTCATTTTGAAATCAATGTTCCTGACATTATTGTGAAAAAATCTTGATTTAATTGTATTTTAAATTTAACAATTCAGTAAAAAAATTAGTTACTGGTATTTATCGCTCTGTGCTAAGACTACAAGGGGTAGTGCTTTTTATTCATTGTATTTTCTGACTTTTAAATAACAAACAAAATTATTTGTTAAAATTTGTATTCAAAATAAACCATGCAAAAATATGCATGGTTTATGTCAGAAGACTATAATAAACCATAAAAGGTTTACTAAAAAGTGCTTTATATGACGTAATTTAATTTAAAGAAAGAGCATTTGGATTCCTATGTCACACTAATCAAGATTTTATAAAACTGTATCTCATAAGGAAAAGTCAGTGATGATCAACCAAAATGTGGAAACTTTACATATGTAAGAATATTTGTAATCTTTATTTGCATATGAAATTATTCTATTCATAGTTTACTACTGACTACTTTCTTAATTGCACAATTACTAATTAATTAGAAAACATTTTAAATAGCAGTACTTTTTATTTGTCGATCAGGCTATTATTCGTTTTATATATATATGAATAAGGTGGATATAAAATATTATTTGTTGCGGCAGGAAAAATATGACAGTTTATTTATTGACTGTATGTTAATTGCATTCTTTTTTTGTCATTGTAAACTGTTTGAAAATTTGAGATCCCACTGATCTCATGACTATGGGATAATAATTTCAACAAAGTAAAATTCATATTATAAGATAATAGAATTCTTATTCTTAGTAGCTTATCATTTATGTGGCAAACTTAAACACAGCCAATTTGGTTTATTACCCATGATTATAGTGTGCATCAAAGTTGAAGTGCTTTCTGAATGGGATATTATCTGAAGTTGAGGTGAATAATGAGCAATTCTTTAACTGCTCTTTGTTTACATTTTTATACAAGTTAATTTCTTGAATAAGAGCTTTTACCTTAATATATAGTAATTTCAATGAAAACGATTTTGGGTAATATGTTCTTTAAATTATAGACATTATAATTATGAACACCATATATACTGGTTATATACATCTACATATTATAAGCATTCTGGTCAATATAGCAAAGCTTGTAGTGTTAACTGGAAATGGTCTTCCCTAGTAAGACTTCATTGAAGACAGAAAGCTTCTGTTCCCCTTCCAGAGCGCTACAATACCTCCACCTGTGCCAAGGGACTTTAATTTTTATACCTTCAGGAGAGCCACTGTCTGCAGTTAATGGTGTGTGAAATGAAAATCAAGAGTTTTTTGGTTTTGGAATTAGGTGCTTGATTCTTCTTCCTTACTCCTACTGATATTTATAGCCTTTGCTAGGACTAGGACCCTGTCCGCTGAGACCCTGACAGCTCAGCGATCTGAATGTTTTGATACTCTGTTCTACTTTACTTCTCTACATTCTAACACATTTTCAACAGCCTCAGCAGCAAGAAGAATCTCCCCAAGGATAGAAATAATGACATTTCTATGCTATCTACAACAAATAATTAGAGATATAAATTGGGTTCAATCTGAATGTCCTTTAATTAAATGCATTAAATACTTACAAAATATATTTATTTTATAACGCAGGCATATTCAAGACCTTTCTTGGATGTGTAGTTGCAGTGTTCCTTATACAATATATTCAACCATTTATTTGTTCATTTCATAAGACTCACCCATAAACTATTATGATAAATTATCATGGCAGGGACTTAGAATGCAGAGGAGTACACAGGACTAAACGTATCATTAGACAGCAGGCAGGACAGCCACTAGTTATAAAACATCGTGCCAAATACTCACAAGACCTAGGTAGCAAGTGATGTGGAAGCATGAAAAAGGAATGATCGAGTATGTTTGAGAACGCAGAGAAATTCACAGTGTGTCTCATTGAGTGTTCAGTGGAGGTGGAGAGGGGGGCGATGTTTGAACTTAGTCCATGTGCATGACATATTTTTAAGGTGAACAAATTAAATTGTAGAGGGGAAGAAATATATCTTTTTAAAAAGAGTTGGATCTCACTGTGGTGCTCAGGCTGGCCTTGAGCTCCCGGGCTCGAGCAGTCCTCAAATCTCAACCTCTGGAGGAGCTGGGATTACAGGCAGGTCTACTATGCCTGACAAGAAGTATGATTTATAGCATTAGGATACAGTGGTTAAGAATTTGTAGTGAGGAGTCTGACGAATTAAATTGGAATCTCAGTTTCCTTGTTTAATATTTTGGCAAGTTACTTTCTCTGATGATAAATAGAAGCAAAAGTGATATATATTTAATAAATTTCTAGGGAAAATCAAGTGACCTATTCACAAAATAGTTAGCAGCATGTCTGGTCCATGATAAACAATCAACAAGTAATAGCTAATAACTATTTTACATAAGGTTGAGGGCCAATAAGAATCATTCAGATATTAAAATGAATGATTGGAGAAATAAAGAGATACGTTTTCTTCATCAATGATAGACTGGATAAAGAAAAATGTGGCACATATACATCATGAAATACTATGCAGCTGTAAAAAAGGATGAGTTCACATCCTTTGCAAGGACATGGATGAAGCTAGAAACCATCATTCTCAGCAAACTAACACAGGAACAGAAAACTGAACACCGCATATTCTCATTTATAAGTGGAAGTTGAAAAATGAGAACACCTGGACACAGAGAAGAAAACATCATACACCGGGGCCTGTTGCGGGGTGGAGGACTACAGGAGGGATAGCATTAGGAGAAATACTTAATGTAGATGACGTGTTGATGGGTGCAGCAAACCACCACGGCACGTGTATACCGATGTAACAAAACTGCACGTTCTGCACATGTATCCCAGAACTTAAGTATAATAATAAAAAAGTTGAATATAACTTATAGTAGAATAAAAACAGAGAATGAAATGTCTATAACCCATTACAGAAATTCAACAATAACAGAATAATATAATTCATATAGAAAAGTTAAAAAAATTTGTTGAAAATCAAATTCTAAAACATTATACAAGTATATAAGAGAATGAAGCTCAAATATAACAATCAGCTGGGAGTGTAATCCTAGCACTTTGGGAGACTGAGCAGGCTGATCTTTCCAGGCTAGGAGCTTGAGACCAGCCTGGCCAACATGGCGAAACTCTGTCTCTACCAAAAATACAAAAATTCATTGAGCATGGAGGCGCACTCCTGTAATCCCAGCTACTCAGAAGGCTGAAGCAGGAGAATCACTAGAACCCAGGAGGCGGAGGTTGCAGTGAGGTGAGATCATGCCACTGCACTCCAGCCTGGGTGACAGAGAGACTCTGTCTAAAATATCTATATCTATCATATATATACACATGCATATATATATCATATATATACACATCTATATATTCTAGAATATTCTAGAATATACGCATCATATATATTCTAGAATATTCTAGAATATATGCATCATATATATTCTAGAATAATTCATAGAAAATACTTTGGGAGAGGAAAAGACTTGAGTGATACATCATAATGTTTTGTCGTTTATGTCTAGTGGTGATATGGGTGACTTAAATTTCTTCTTTGTGATTGTCTATACTTTTGCATCTTTCTACAGTTGTCATAAATTATATTTATTATCTGTAAAACCATATACAATCATATATTTAAATGACCTTTCATTTCCCTCTTGGTCTACTTATTCTTGTCAAATCCATCCACCTGAATTTGTTTTCCTGTGAAGTTGAATTCTTTTTCAGTACTATGCATATCCCCAGTTAGGAACAGATGTGTGTATGTGTGTGTGTGTGTGTGTGTCTATGTGTGTACATATGAACATGAATTTCTAGTGCTAAAGAAAAGTCATCTAACCAAAAAGGAGTTTGTGCTAGGTGCTGTTTTATTTTGCTATCAGAAAGATGAGTTGTGGTGATGTATTTAATGTACAGCATAATCAAACTGCTGTCTTTCGATGAGTTGTTACTATAATGTATCATCAAAGGCCCATGGCTTTGATATAGTACACTAACATGTTTTTTGAACAAAAGAAGTTTGATGATTTATTAATATAACGGTATTCTACTGTCTAAGAGCCACTTAAAAAGGTAAATAAAATACTCTTAAAGACTAAGACAAAACTCTCTGAACTTTAAACTCACTAAAAATATAAGAAGAGATACTTATTTTTTATTATTAAACAATGTCAAAGCCAAGTTCTTGAAACCTTTAGTGAATCCGGATAACCCCTTACCTTCTTGTAAGGAGTTTGTGTTTTGTTCTGGTTTTCTTAAAAGAAAAACAGGAAAGCACATTGTAATCATATAATATTTGACAATGTATAAAATGTATATGCTGATTTTGCCTTCATTCAGAAATTTAGACATTTTATTCTCCTAAAAATATGTAGAAATTTTACATTGTGATCTTGGTTGTTGGTGAGCCTGGAAAGAAATGTAATTATGTCATATTCAATGAATGATTTTGTGGCTATATTTCATTTATCATCTCCACTGAAACATCATATGAATATGCATAATCTTGCTTTCTTTACTGAGCCTTTACAGTGTAATTTCACAAGTAAATGATAAATGCTGTATTTAGATGATTGGCTGGATTCCCAGCTTTATTTTGCTTTATTCTTTTGTTTTCTGAAATGCAAGGGCAATACAGATTCATTTTTTCTTTTTACATATGCTTTGCCTTTTATATAATTAATTTACAATGTGTCATTTCTAATGTCTTTAGTGAATGAAATAATAATAATCTCAATTATTTTGCTTTTGATTTTACTGGCAATCTAGAACATACGTCATATATTAACTTATCGATAGAATTATTTTTTTGTGTGTGGTCAATAGTAAAACATTTGTTGAGGTGTTTTGTGCCATGTGCAATGACATCTACTTTACTTGAGTTCGCGGTAATCCTATACCACAGTGACATTTCTTTTCCTCCTATTTGGATTTTAGAAAACTGAAGGCTACCCAGAGGGTAGATATTGAGTCAGGATCTAAACACAGTTGGACTTTACAGCTCTCAGGATTGTAAACCCAAATTCTTCCGAAAAGTGAAATGACTTTACTTCTCATTTCCTCTCTTCATCCAGTACCATTGCAAACTAGTGTCTGAGTGTATACTATTTTTCAAGCACTGTTCCTAGGAATCCAGGTACACAGTAAACATTACAGACAAGGTTCCTGGTCTTAGTCCACTGTTCCAGTAGGAAAAGACATTAACATGGGGTCAAATAAATGATAAAGAAATAAAATTTAAGAAAGTCTTAAGTGCATCAAGAAACATAAAGGAATATCCTGGGGTGGAGGTTGACTGGTGCGTGTTATGTCTGATATAATAATCGGGGAAAACAAAGTTACTATTTGCTAGTGGTTCTCAAGTTTGAGAAGCCAGACATAATACAGAGATCTAGTGAAAGAATATTCTAGGCAGAGCACAGATAATTAAATTTAGTTTAAATCTTTTCAGTGAGGAGAGGTGAAAAACCTCTACTGAGTACCCGTTTAAAATCCTACACGATTTGTAGGATTGGATCTTAGGAAACACCAAGACTTAGCAGTTTTATGGGGGGGGTGGGGGGGAGTAAGAGAGAGATTTGGTATTTCTTGTGAGTTCCCATTGGGTTAACATTCATCTTCTCTTGTACTTGAGAGATGAGAAGAAATGTTAATACTGTAAATGGGAAAACACTTAGGTACGTTTTATAAGCATTTCTCTTCCTTATAGCTAAGAAAGGTAGTTTGCGTACTTCTTGGCTTGGATGGTTTCTTTAAGACTCTCACCAATAAACAGATTGATGTAACTGAAGCTCCTTTAAGGTAACCGCACATCCGAGCACAGAAACACAAAGCAGGAGACCCAGGCCTGGCTCCACCAACCATTTCTGTCCTGTCCTAGTGTTATCAAAAAGTGATATTTTATCCATTCCTTCGTCTTTCCCAAGACTCTGGTAACATTTTCCCCTTTTCTTTTATTTCTGAACTATCTCTTTCTATCATTAACAAATAAAATAGCCCTACTTTTCTCTTTTTTATCTTTAATTTTTACTACATTAATAAAAATATTACAAAAATAAAATAGGAAGAGAATCATAGACACCACATAATATTTTTAAAGTAATTTAGAAAAATTACTTTAAAATTTTCTCTATGATTTCTATACGAAGAGGTTAATTTGCCAAATTCCTGATTCTCTTTGCATCTGAGTCCTTAAAGACTTCAAACTTACATGATTAATTTATATAAATAAATGTATCCTTTAATATAGATGAATAGAAAGATCATAGTGAAATTTTAAATATTTTTAATTTGTTCAGTATAACTGTCACATTCTTTGTTCTTGGGAAGTCAATTAGCCTTGCCATCTCTTTATTCTCTTAAATATATATTTTTATTTTCTTCAGCTTAGCCTTGCCATCTCTTTATTCTCTTGTATATGTATTTTTATTTTCTTCAGCTACCCGAGTATTGCAGTTTTTTTTCAAGGAGTAGCTTAGCCCCTAGATGTGTTATAAGCATAAAAACAGAAAATAATAGAGATGTTGATTATCTGAGTTTTATGAAACAGAGAAAGGACTTTTTAAATGAGGTCTTAAATATAACATAAATCTTGTATGAAATCACTTTTAAAATGGCAAGCTTTTAAAGTTAAAAATTATAAATAATTAAAGATGACTGATGTATAATTACAATTCCATTACATACCCTGAAACATTTTCATGGAGAAGATAGATGGTATAAATGACCAACTAATTATTTTCCTCTAGAGAAGTAACTCCTAATTGAAAGGCTACTAGAAAATGAAAACGAAGAAATGTACTGTTATTGATCAGGTAGTGTTTGGTGGATGCATGGGTATACTGCATCTTACAGAAGTCGTGAAAGGATATTGATCAGGTAGTGTTTGGTGGATGCATGGGTATACTGCATCTTACAGAAGTCGTGAAAGGATATTGATCAGGTAGTGTTTGGTGGATGCATGGGTATACTGCATCTTACAGAAGTCGTGAAAGGATATTGATCAGGTAGTGTTTGGTGGATGCATGGGTATACTGCATCTTACAGAAGTCGTGAAAGGATATTGATCAGGTAGTGTTTGGTGGATGCATGGGTATACTGCATCTTACAGAAGTCGTGAAAGGATATTGATCAGGTAGTGTTTGGTGGATGCATGGGTATACTGCATCTTACAGAAGTCGTGAAAGGATATTGATCAGGTAGTGTTTGGTGGATGCATGGGTATACTGCATCTTACAGAAGTCGTGAAAGGATATTGATCAGGTAGTGTTTGGTGGATGCATGGGTATACTGCATCTTACAGAAGTCGTGAAAGGATATTGATCAGGTAGTGTTTGGTGGATGCATGGGTATACTGCATCTTACAGAAGTCGTGAAAGGATATTGATCAGGTAGTGTTTGGTGGATGCATGGGTATACTGCATCTTACAGAAGTCGTGAAAGGATATTGATCAGGTAGTGTTTGGTGGATGCATGGGTATACTGCATCTTACAGAAGTCGTGAAAGGATATTGATCAGGTAGTGTTTGGTGGATGCATGGGTATACTGCATCTTACAGAAGTCGTGAAAGGATATTGATCAGGTAGTGTTTGGTGGATGCATGGGTATACTGCATCTTACAGAAGTCGTGAAAGGATATTGATCAGGTAGTGTTTGGTGGATGCATGGGTATACTGCATCTTACAGAAGTCGTGAAAGGATATTGATCAGGTAGTGTTTGGTGGATGCATGGGTATACTGCATCTTACAGAAGTCGTGAAAGGATATTGATCAGGTAGTGTTTGGTGGATGCATGGGTATACTGCATCTTACAGAAGTCGTGAAAGGATAATAATTAAAAAAACATGCTTATAAACTTTAAAAAAATTAAAATTGAGCTGGCTGAAAAGTATAATTTTTCTGAAACAGTTTAATGTTAAGTTTTGCCACACAACTTTTCAATTTAAGATATACCAAACAAACCATTATTTTCTATATTCATGACATCTCAATCATGTGCCGGGAAGTATATTGAATGTAAAATCAGATACTTTTCTTGATATTAACTATATGACAGGGTTGTTATATGATATGTCGTCCCATTTTTACTGTTTTGCCTTGCTACTCTGTCTATCTCTGCACATATAAATTCTATTAAGTCATCAGAGAGTCTAATAGACATCAAGAGAAGGGAAGTCAACCAAAAATTTAGAGTTTTAAACTATCATTCAGTTTTTACAAATGAATCCAACAAGTTAATTTTATTTGTGTTATATAAAGCCCATCTACCTCTCTTTATTTCTGGTAGTCAGTTCTTTGTACTTCTAATCACTTTTTTTTTTTTTTTTTTTTTTTTTTTTTTGAGATGGAGTCTCGCTCTGTTGCCCGGGCTGGAGTGCAGTGGCCAGATCTCCGCTCACTGCAAACTCCACCTCCCGGGTTTACGCCATTCTCCTGCCTCAGCCTCCCGAGTAGCTGGGACTACAGACGCCCGCCACCTCGCCCGGCTAGTTTTTTGTATTTTTTAGTAGAGACGGGGTTTCACCGTGTTAGCCAGGATGGTCTCGATCTCCTGACCTCGTGATCCGCCCGTCTCGGCCTCCCAAAGTGCTGGGATTACAGGCTTGAGCCACCGCGCCCGGCCTCTAATCACTTTTTAATCTGAAAATATTTGAGTGTCTTAATGACAGCCATGTTGTGACTCTTTTAAATGAGACAAATACAGCTGGAGAGAAATACCTACTCTTCATTCAGTCCAGTTGGAAAAGACTTAACAGTTACATGATCATTACAAACAAATAATACAGGAGCCGTTGAAAATCTTAGAATGTATTACACATTGTATGTATAATTACATATAATATATATTCTATCTATTTTGGACCAAGGATGTGATTTCAGTTTTGAAAATTGCATCTAATTTTGTTCTGTATACGTCCTTGAAGGACTTTGATAAGTTAGCATATACTAGGATCAGGAAAACTAGAAAAGAGAGGAGACATTGTGATCGCAGGCTTTTATTTTGTTTCAGACTTTATTCTAGAAGTTCTCACATATGTTACCTCATTAAAATGCTAAGCCTTATTAAAATATTGTAATGGTAATATTTAAATGCATTTTTGCTTCAGGAAACTTGGAATGACATAAGTTAATTAATTTGACTAAAATCGCACTCTCTATCTTAGCAATTTCTCCTAAATACCTCAGCTCCTAGTTCAAATATACTTTGGCAGCTTTTACAGCTGACACTAAATATTTAGCCATCAGAATGAGTCAGCAAACACTTGACCAAACTGACTGCCGCTTCTTTCACTTCACCAAACCTAGCTGACACATTTGAAGTGGGGACCATTTGCAGTTTTGACCCTCATGCTGTTTCGGGCACTCTTCATGAAGCAGCATTGTTCGTCTGGGGTAATACCTGAGGTTTGTTGCATGACAGCGAGAAAATCAAGGATGTGGACACACACAAGGAGTGAGGTTAAGAATGGAGGTTTAATAGGTGAGAGAAAGAGAAAAACTCTCTTCTGCAGAGAGAGAAAGGCTCCCGAGTGGGTCTTCTGGTCCCTGGTTAAATACACAGGGTTTTATAGACAAGGTTGAGGAGGCGGTGTCTGATTAACATAGGGTCAAAAGATTGGTTGGACCAGTTGTGTCATTTACATAATGCAGGAAGAAGCTGGCCACCCTAACCTTACCTTTTATTATGCTGATGGGTTCTTTCCCTGGCCGCTGGCCATGTTACGCCTGCCTGCTTCTTTTATTGTTTGTTTCTGAGTTGGAGTTGCACTCTTGTTGCCCAGGCTGGAGTGCAATGGCCCAATTTCTGATCACTGCAACCTCGGCCACCTGGGTTCAAGCGAATCTCCTGCCTCAGCCTCCTGAGTAGCTGGGACTACAGGCATGCGCCACTGTACCCGACTAATTTTGTATTTTCAGTAGAAACGGGTTTTCTCCATGTTGTTCAAGCTGGTCTTGAACTCCTGATCTCAGGTGATCCGCCTGCCTTGGCCTCCCAAAGTGTTGGGATTACAGGCATGAGCTACCACACCTGGCCTGTTGCCTGCTTCTTCACTGCACATGTGGCAGCAAAGAAAAAGGAAGAAGGAGCCTCCATGTTGAACACACCTGGCTTCCAGGTAGCCCTTTTCTATTGGCACAGCTGTTGGCATTCATCGCTGGCAGCTTCTAGCTTGCTTTTCTATGCAGCTTGATTTTTCAGGCTGCCCTTTGTTAGAAAAGAAATTATTTGGGGGCTGCATTTTATTAAAAGGGAAATCTTACTGATGGTTCTCTTACCCTAACTGCTTAATTTTTAGCTCCTGTGTCAATCATTCAGTTTCCAAACTTGTGAGGGTGTAGTTATCTCTAAGTTGTCATCCAAAGCTAATAATTTTGAATTCTGGGAACTGAGGAAATCATAGCTGACACACTAGAGTATTAAAACTGCTACAGAAATAAATAAATCTAGAGTATCTACAGCCTGAAGAAGAGGGAAAGCAGGTGGGAACCACCACAGGGTTCCTTTCCCACCCTTTGTCTAATTTTCACTTGATTTTCGGATCCAGAATTTGTCTCCCTTCGCTTAACTAAATATGGTTATATGAATTCAACTTCATGAGAATTTTTGTTTTATTGCCCCCAACTTACATTATTTGTGTGCTTATTGGTATTTTATTTTAAATATCTGAATGCTGCTTTTGGTCCTCTAATTATTCTTTGTTACAAACTACAAACTATGGCTTTCTATACCTTGTCTTGACTTCATGGCTGCATGAGCTTAGAGAGGAAATGTTTTTCTATGAATATATTAAATTTGATAATGTTTACATGTTCTCTTTCTTCTTCTGTTGATTTCATTTCTTCCAGTTTGTTTTCACTATTTGTTCATTTTGTGCCTTTGTTTTGTAATATTCTTGAGATATCAGGTGATCATAGACTATCCCTTCATATGTAAGAAAGAAGCATGAAAAATATTTGTGAGCATAAGCAGAACTTATAAAATGGTGGTTTTTATCGTAGTGTGAGTGGTAGGGAGCCAGTGGTTTTCAATGCAAATAGTTTTTAGACATATTTATATTTGTTATGTATGTATTTGGGTAAGGTAGTAATTTATCATATAGGTAACATCTCAAGTTCAGCTGGGAGTCTTTGTCATAATTTGGGATCTTTCATTTTCTTAGGATCTCATCGTGACTTCATTCTAATTTTTCAAGTTCTACACAAAATTAAAGAAACAATTATTGGACTTATGTTTTACCTTCGCCAAGTCATTACTTTTAGTCTCCTCTTGTACATATTAGAGCATGTGTCAAATTCTTAAAATCTGTTTGTATCCCTTTGGGGACCCACAGTATTAATTCTCGTGCTCAGAAGTGTCCATTCAAATCCTATAAAGTTCTATAAATTACAGAATTAATAAATCAAATAACTAGAAAACATATTGAAATGATTCAAACCACTGAAGAATGAATCAGCGACCTGATTACTATTGAGAAATGGAAGTCACATATATGCTTACACATACACACACACACTCTCATACATATGTGTATGCATATATATACATATATAATATATTTTTATATAATTTTAACATAATCTATAATATTTTGCACTTATGGGTATTTATGTACAATCAGTAAGTTTAATTGCTCAATAGTCAAGTGGGTCTATTTTAAACTTCTAATTCGCTTACCAAGTAACTGGAGAAAACCATCAAGATAATGATCTTTTGTTTATTTAATATGAAAATTTTTAATTGAATGGCTTTTATGTGTCAGATGCTGTTCTAGGAAAATTATAAACTCCAGTACTGCACTTTTGGACCTTGTATTTCATTAAGGAAGTATATACACACAAATAGTTGTATAATTACATTTCAGGTGCTGGTATTTTTATGTAGAAAATCTTTGTTCTGGCTTTATCTACATTTATCTTTTCATATTTGTCAGGTTTTCCTGATATTCATTGATTGCACAACGTAATTCTCAACTCTCATTTTCTTCACCAGGATTGATTACTTTTGTATTACCGTTTGTTGATTTTTCATTTTTTCCTGCAATTCACTGTGGTGTCAACTCTTGGTCATGTTAAGGATGTTTTGTATTTCTTGTATAATCGGTAAAATAATAAGTAGCTCTGAGCTCAATAGTTATGGACTTACTCTTTGCTGTATCTTCTCTGTCATTTTCACTTTAATATTACAAGCCTATAGTTACTTTTCATGTATAGTTTCCAAGAGCCAATATTTTGGATTCTTTGGCTATGAGAAAGGCTTGACAATAATATTGATCAAAAAAATTCAGTAATGGCTGCAGTGTCACATGAAAGTTCCTGTCATTGGATACAAACCTGGAAACCATGATGTATCCTGTGAAACCTCAAACTTCTCCCCAGTTTGATATCAATAGCGTAGTCCTTATAGGAACTTCACATTCAGCACTTCAGTGAACCACGCGCAGACACAGATACATTGCTCTTTTAGAATTCATATTAATTTTTTTATCCAGTAAACAGATTAACAGATTGTCTCCTGCTTTTTCTGTTTGGGGAAGAAACGTGTGTGTGTGTGTGTGTGTGTGTGTGTGTGTATGAGTGTGTAGTACATATATACACACACACACACCAGAAACATATATAATACACATATATATGACATGGTTAAAAATAGTTGAAACAGAGAGAATTCATATATAGACCCTTGTGTTCTCTGTTTCCTAGCTTTCTGTTTCCCTTTCTATTCACACTGTTCTCAGGTCATAAATATATAAAAGACTTATTCCTCAGTTATGCAAATGATTGCACTGCATATACTGTTCTGTACCATAGTAAGATACTCTAGACTAAGTTGCACTAAGAAATTAATCCTGGAATGTCAATATCAAACAGTTATTTCTTGATTGCAGTTTATAACCAGCCTGGGTTGACAGCCAGGAGGAAGAGTACCTCAGTGCTCTGCTCTATTCTGTCACTCAGGGAGCTGGGTTGCCAGTCTCCAACTTTGTTTTTGGCCCCCTCCTCCCCTGCAGAGCAAACGAGAGGGAGAGGGTGTCATTCAGGAGCAATTAAGTGCTTCAATTAAGTCAATCAGAAGCAATTAAGGGGCATAAGTCTCTTATGCTCACAACCCTTTAGCCATAACTGGTTACATGCTGCTGCTGCAACAAAAAGGCTGGGTAATATGGTCTTCCTGAAAATCATAGCCTTCTATGTGCCCAGAAAATAAAATATATTGAGCAGGAGTTTATCATCCACATCTTGCATTTTTAATAAAAAGCTAGCTAGCCAGCTGGCTATTACCTATCATCTATATCATCTAGTTATTATATATCATCTATTATTTATCATCTATGTCCACAATCTATCTCCTATCATCTATCTATCTATCTATCTATCTATCTATCTATCTATCTATCTATCTATCTATCTACCTACCTACCTACCTACCTTTCATGTATGTTTTCTCTATCATCTATCTTTATCTATCATCTATCTTTATCTCTCTATCATCTATCTTTTTTCCATCTCTCTCTCTGTCTGTCCGTCTGTCCGTCCATCCATCTGCCTCCCTCCCTCCCTCCCTCCCTCCCTTCTGGCACTTGTTATTTGTTAGTATATGCAACTCTCATTTTAAAGCTTAATAATGTCACATTATATGAAAATTCCAGATTTTACTTATCTAGTCCTGCACTAGAGTGTCTCTAATTGTTTGCCACTATAACAATGCTGCAAAGAATATCCTTTGTGAACAAATACAAGCATGTTACCATGATACATTTCTGGAAATGAAATTTCTGGGTCAGATTGTATGGGGATTTAAAATTTTGAAAGATTTATATTTAAAAGCTACTTATATTTCCTTTTTGTGTGTTGTCTGCATCTTCAGAAGATTTGTCTCTCTTTTTTTATTTGTAGGAACTGATTTACATGTTGTTTTGATTTATAACAATTTATGCTGAGTTATTGGAGCATAGATATTAATAACTATTGTATCATCATAACAAAGTGCCAATTCTGTTACACTTCACAAGCGGGCACTCAATTTGTTTTTTCTTTAGAATGTGACCCCTGCTTTCATTTTGTCTGTATTATTATTTTATTTGCTTGTATTATTGTTTCGTGGTATTATTGTTTATATTATACCCTGCTTCCTATTCCTGCCTTTGCAACTACTTTATTTTGTTGACACCAAAGTATTGGGTTTTGCTTTGACATTCAATTTAATTATATTTATCCTTTAGTGGGCAAATTTAACCAATTTACAATAATTATCCAATTTAGTCTTTCTTTTGCCATCTGTTTGTGTTGTTTTCACTCTTTAATAGTTATATGATTTATATTATTTCCTTTGTGTCTTTTTGATTTATTTCTTTTGATAATTAGGAAGAATTGTAATGTTTTTAGAACTTCCCTTTTAAGCTAAACTTTACCTAATTTTATTAATTATATTTCTTAATATTTTGTTAGTTATACTACTTGAGTTATTAGTTGTAAATGATGCATTTTTGATACTTTAGATATAAAATAGAGGAAATTCAGAATTCCTACACTATTCAACAGTTTTTTCTGTCTCACTTTCAATTTTTATTAGTTTTATCAAGTTACTCCTTGCCAGGGCATAGAAAAGACACTTTCAAAGCTATTGTTTTGGTGTTTCCTTTTGTCATAATAATTTATGGAGCCCTTTATACTCTTTTCTATGTATAATTTCTCTGTAACTGAAACAATAGATTATAGTTTGATAAAAGAACAACTTTTTCCATCAGTTTTCGGTTCACTTTAAAAGAAAATAACTTTTATTCCTCGTTACAAAGGAACTTAATGGCATTTGAGGTTAATCGGAATGACCTAATAAAAAATATATCAGTTAGAACTATAAGATTTATAGTTGAAAATGTCATGCTGAGTTCTCAGAATATGACAAGAATATTGATTCAAATATATTCCCAAAATGAATTATCAATTTCTATTTGTTTTATTGGTAAGATGTCTACCAAAGGAATTGATATACCTGGTTAATTTGCTTAGTAACATATAATGCTAATATAATTTAAGACTCTTGCTTAAGAAATGAATCCTATATTTGTATAGCTCAAGTGAAGTCATAAGTTTTGAATTGCAAATCATAAGTCTATACAAAGTTTATTTTAAATAGTATGTAAGAGATCAAATAGTCGATCCTTTGAATTTAAGTACAGGGAAACTGAGGACTACTGTTTATAATGGAATAATAAAATTAATAGCTTAAATAAAGGCTGAAGAAAACTCTTTCTCATTTATTTGCTTCATTAACAGGGCATTTCAGTGTTACTTACATTTTAAAAGTTCTTGATTAAGAGTGTTACATCTTTAAAAATGAAAAATCGCACTTCTAACATTGGTAGTGGGTACTTCTTTCTGTCAGACACTGCATCTGTATATGATTTTATATTTAAAATTCATGTAGTATATCAAACATGTAAAAGAGAATAGAGAATTTTATATTCAACACCCATGTGCTCAAGTTAAAATTCATCTCCTTTTATTTCAAATTATGCATAGTTTTGTAATTAAACATCATAGTTTTGCTCCCTGGGGCCTTTGTGTGTGATTTTTCAGATTGTGTGTGCAGTGCTCACATACTCTGAGCTCTAAGGGAAATCATGCTCACGGGCCATGCAGAACACATCCTTCAGGCCTAAGGCAGTCCTTATTCCCTCCCTTTAAATAATTAGTCATTATTCTGTATTTGGATTTATAATTTCCAGCTATGCTTGACTGTATACACCTGCAGACCCTAATTTATTAAACAGGAATTTATTAAGGGTATGAAACAGAAGTACCTTATTTTTCTCCAAATATAGTCTTTAACCATCCTGCAAGAAGGTTATCTTCTTCCACTCTCAACCTCTCAAAACT
This sequence comes from Rhinopithecus roxellana, assembly GCF_007565055.1. Lineage (NCBI taxonomy): Eukaryota > Metazoa > Chordata > Mammalia > Primates > Cercopithecidae > Rhinopithecus > Rhinopithecus roxellana. The sequence goes on along the minus strand of NC_044557.1, from coordinate 140,477,521 downwards.
AAATGTATTTAATATATACGGATTTATTCAGGTTTTTTTTATTTCTTGAGTCTGTTTTACTAACTTGTATCTTTCTAGAAAAGAGTGAAATAAATATTTTTCTAAATTAATGGTTTAACACAATACATACTGTCTTTAATGATTGACTACTAAATGAAGAAATACATGTGCCATGCTTAGAAAAATGCTTGGCCCATCATAAGGGCCATATAAAACTTAGTTATTAATGTTATTGCAATGTAATTTTTAAAAACGAATGTATCAACAATTAGTAATTATGCCCATTTTATTCCAAATTATTTGATGATGTTTTCTCTATTTTTATTAAATAACACTTTCAAAATATTTTGCTGTTTTGTCTTATATTCCCCTTTATTTTTAAATTCTTAAATTCATAATATCCCCATTTAACTACTCAGTATCTCTAACCCCCTTCCTAAGATCTTAGGTGGCTTTAAATCTGTTCATTTTTCCTCTCTTATTCTTATTTTTCTGGTTCCATTATTAAAGTTCTAACTTGTGTAAAACGACTAAATATAGTCCCTTTTTAAATTGTTTTATACAGTCAGAGCTTGTTTAGTTTTAACCATGGTTTATATTTTTCATTCTCCTTTCCTTCAGGGTTCAATGTCCTTATTCTTGAAGAAAGTATTTTCAAGGAAATATTAGTGCTAATAACTTTCGGTCTTCTCATCAAAACACCTGTATTTTTTCCTAACTCTTGAATAGTGTCTTAGCTGGTGTTAGAATGCCAGAGGAAACCAGGTGTTTCCTCTCAACACCAGAAGGCATTTCTCAAATGTCTTTTGGCTTCTTTTTTAAGCCATTGACCAGTCTACTTGTTAGCATCACTGTCATTTCTTTGTTGCTAATGTGTTTTCTCTAAGCTTGTTTCAAATAGATTCTCTTGTTTTTGAAGTTCTGTAGTTTAATGCATGCATCCAGGTGAGGTTTTTTTTTTTTTTTGTTTGTTTGTTTTTTTTGTTTTTTTTTGTTTTATCGTGTTAAGGAAATACTGTGCTTCTCGAATATGAAGATTTATGTCTTGGAAAATTTATGTCATGGAAAATTAATCTCTTCAAATATTATCTGATACAGTTTGACTCTGCATCACCGCCCAAATTTCACGTTGAATTGTAATAATTCCCACATGGCAAGAGTAAGATCAGGTGGAGATAATTTAATCATGGGGGCGGTTTTCCCTATGCTGTTCTTGTAATAGTGAGTGAAGTCTCACGAGATCTGACGGTTTTATAAGGGGCTTCCCCCTTCCATGCACACGCTTTCACCTGCCATCCTGTTAAGAGGTGCTTTCCGCCGTGTTTTTAAGTTCCTGAGGTCTCCCCAGCCATGCAGAACTGTGAGTCAGTTAAACTTCTTTTTTTTTTTTTTTTTAAATAAATGACCGAATGTTGGGTATTTCTTTATAGTAGTGTGACAGTGGACTAATAATACATTGCCTCTCTGCTATTCTCTTCCTTTCCTTTCAGAATTCCAATTAGATATGGGTATGATGTTATTCCACTTTCTCTCATGCTGTTTGACAGATGTCGGCATTTCCCTGCTTTCCTTCCTCCCTTCCTTCTCTCCCTTCCTCCTTTCCCTTCCTCCCTCCTTCTGTCTTGCTCTGTCGCCCAGGCTGGAGTACAATGGCACGATCTCGGCTCACTGCAACTTCCTGCCTCCCCGGCTGAAGCGATTCTCCTGCCTCAGCCTCCCGAGTATCTGGGACTACAGGCGCACGCCGCCATGCGCCAGCTAATTTTATATGTTTTTAGTAGAGACGGGGTTTCACCATGTTGGCCAGGCTGGCCTCAAACTCATGACCTTGTGATCTGCCCGTCTCGGCCTCCCAAAGTGCTGGGATTACAGGCGTGAGTCACTGCAACCAGGCCCCATTTCCCGTATCTTTATTTCCCTTTACTGCTTTCTTTGTGGTGTTTTCAGATTCACCTTTGAGTACATTAATTCCTTCTTCAACTGTTTTTAGTATCCTTTCATAATAACTTACTGGATATTATATTTCCAAAATTGCATTTTTTTCTTTCAAAGTTACCTGATTTTTTTCATATTACCCCTTTTATATTTTTATTTAAAAATGTCTGTTAGGATTCCATTAACTGCAGTCCTCCGATAGCGAATGTTGTTGTTACTTCTGCAGACTACTTTACCTGCCTTGTTTCTTCGTGTATTTATTACCTTGGAGTTTAAGGGTTTGTTGTTTCCGTAGCTTTATACCTGGGGAGGTTATGTATGGGAATGCACCAAAATCTATTCGAGAATGTTCTCACTGTAGCAGATAAATTTTTACTTCGGTTAAAAGGAGTCAGTTTTGGTATTCGTCTCCCACCTGGGGCTCTCAGAAAGCACAAGTGGCCTTCATTTTCAGGAGATTCCTCTCTCTATTTACCTCCTCCGACCCGTCCCCCGGACCCCAACCCAGGGTCAAAGGACCTGACTTTATGCCAAAAATCTCAACTACGACTCTAACTTCGCAGAGAATCCAGCTACGTGCTTCTCACTCTATTTTGTTAGTCTCTTCTTGATTTGAGGGTCAGGTGGCTTCCCTTATTTTCCAGAGAGTTCAGTTGTGCATTGAGAAAAGGTCGTTTGTTGTAACTTTGATTTTAAGGTATTGACTATGGGAACACTTTCAGGTTATTTATTTTGCTGTGTTGACTTTAGAACATGATGTTTTGTTCATTTGCAAGAATAATCACTGTTGTTTGGCTGGGTTGGGAATATTTAAGGATGTAGGGGATAACAAAATTGTTGTCTCCTCAGTCAGTTAAAACTTACATATAAATTATTATTGCACATATTAATACATATATAACTCCTAACAAAAAGGATGAACAAGGAAGTAGGATTATAAAATAAAGAATTATATCTAAGTGATATAATCGTCCATATATATATATATATATAGCATTATCCATGAAATTTCTACTGGATATGTGGTGTTATAAAGTCATTTTCAGGATTTACCTCCCAAATAAAAATTAAAAATCATACATATTTGAATCATTATGCATATGTAATGTCATGTAATGATTATAATAAGTTTTTGTCATTTGGAGGATTAATATCAAGATAATGACTTTAATTCATATCACATAAATTAATAAAATATATAGACACAGAACAGAGTAATGGAAATGACCTGAGGTTTATTTAATGTATATTTTTACATTAAAAACACTGAGAAATTTAAATTTACAACTTATGAAGATAAAATATTAAGGTAAATCAACTAATTGAGGAAATGCTCATGAGAAAATGTTGTGTATAAACAAGTTTAAAATATACATGGTCCATTTTGCAATGTTTTATTTCACCAAAATACTAAAAAGTGTATCTGTAGGTCAGAGGATTATAGATGTTTAATAATTTTAGTTTAACATTTTGCTGCATTTTCTAGATTTTCTACAATATGCTTTATTGTTTTCAATAGTAAGGAAATCCAGTAACTGGTATAAAAAGTGCTTCTATTTAGGTATTTTCCAACTTTGTGATGGTTTAAAAATACAGGTTTAATTTGTTTATTGCTAGAAATACTTTTGTGGTTGTCACAGACTTAACTATCCCAAATATAATAAAACTGAATTGATAGTCTTCCTGAGGGTCACTTACTGAGGTAACTTACAATGTTATATTTACAATAACATAAGGTTTGTATACTACGTCGCAGCAAAGAAATCGCAGCAATTCTTCTCAGGAATGGAAAAGTTCGTGAAACAGAAGTTCATTACTTTCTGTGAGTCTACTTTAGCTTTCTGTCTTATTGTAGACTTTTATTTTTTCAATTTTTTATATAATGTGAATGTCATATAAATATTTGAGTATGTACCAAGACATTTAAATGAAAATGCATCTTATTTAGTTGAAGAAAATTATAAACAATTTTAAAGGACAATAATCATTTTATTTAAAAATAGCTAATAAGATTCAGGTTATAATACTGTGATGGCATTAAGGTTTTAGATACTCAAATTTAAATAGTTACAACTTTACTTAAAATATCATATATTAGCTTAAATCCTGTAATGTAGCTTGAAATTTTATACTCTTGAAACCACCACATCTTATCCAAATAATCCTGACATAGTCACAGTCTCTTTAAGATTATTCCTTTTGTAATTATATTACTTTGATCTCGAAAAAAACTAAAGATGATTTTATAATGAGAAAATACATGATTGTCTTCATCTCTGTCTCTGTCCCCTAACACAATGCCTGGTTCTCAAAAATAATGTCATTTTTAATCCTCTTGTGCATCTAAACCAAAACATAATAAACTGCATCCCCCCCCCCACCCCTGGTACTGTACTGGTATTTAAATAAAATTGACTAAGTAAACAAATTATCAACTTTGTTTCCAGGCTGCAAATGTGTAACTTCTTGGGAATACAGTTGCTAGCTAAAATACATATTTCACTGTCAGTGAAAGCTCTCAGCTTTGCCACTTCTTAGCTCTGTGGAAAATCACAGAACCTTTTTCCTAGAGTTATTACATGTTTAAATTATGTGAATCTTATAAAGACAGGCACCTAGTAATATATCAATTACTATTATCGTTTATTCTTCTATGTTTATAGAATTATACGGAAATACTTTAGAACAATGTTGTTTTGGGGTCATTAGTTTTCCTTGAAAAATTGCTGCACAATTTGAGGTAGTATGTAAAAACTTTCACCCTATTTGAGTATTTAAAGGCTTCGAAGTGTATTTAGACATGTGTATTTTTCTTTGGCTCACCGTAAATGTCAGTGGAGACTGTGGCAGGAGATGGGAACAGATACTGTTCAGTGCACTTGTCCATCTTTTAATGCCTGCAGAACTCAGAGTAAATTTGGCAGATCAAGTATCTGATGATCAAATCTGTTAATATTTAGGGAAATCATGTATTAATCTAATAGTTGTGCCAGTTAGAATTTTAAAGGAAGTATGACCTTGAAATGAGTAAGCTCTTTAAGACTTTTACAAAAGCACAGGCATTCGGTAATTCATCAAGTTGTGAATAAACTCATTTCCTGTTGCTTAAGAAGAACATATAACTGGTCTTGGGTATATAACAATGACTTATAAAAATGAAACAAAGTACCTCATATCCAGGAATAAATAAAATTATGTATAATTGATATAAAACTGCATAAATGCATTCCCACTGGGAAGTGTTTCTCACTATGTGTTTGAAATTGAAAATACTTAGCATACAGTAAGTGTGGTAGTGTGAAAGCAGCAGTCATTTAAATATAATGAATGTAAAGCAACATTGACATCAATGTTTCTTTTTTGTTATAAATCTCAAAAACTATACATTCAATAAGGTTTCTATTTGGAAATATTTATATTCAAGAAATTAAATAAGGAGCATATACATTGTTAAGAGTTTGACTACTTCTTGGTGAGATTACTTATGGCCCAAGTAACAGATGCCATTAATAATTCATGTACATATATGAGTACGTGTGTGTGTGTGTATGTATGTTTCTTAGCATGGTAGAAACTTAAACATTTTCCAAAATTATAAAGACAGTCTTGTTACAGTTAAACAGTTCATGCTGAAAATGCGTATGCCTGTTGAGACTGTGTGCTCAGAGGAAATTTCTGCCAATGGGAAGAGTGTAGTTAGAGGCATTAACCCTCCTTAGAAATGAATGTTAGACATCAGTGAGAATGCAGTGGAGGCCTGTTTTTTCTGGAGTCTGTTCAAGGTCTTGTGTATGAATATCCCTTTTATATTGCAGTGGTAGAGAAATCAGGCCTCCTCCTTTTCCCATTTTAAGTATCTATTAGTATAGCAATATTCTGTATGAGTGTTTTTAGAAAATGAAGAACAGAAAAGGATATTTACCTCTACTCCCTCTTTCTGGCAATCAAATAATAATGTTTTTGAGGACTGGCTACTTTGCTAATATTTTTCCATGTGCTTCAACTCTTAGCATTCCCAGAAGATAAATTATATTATTTACTTTTATAAATGTGGAAACTGAAACACAGAGAAGCTAAATAAGTTATTCAGGATCAGAGAGCCAAGAGTTGCACACGGTCCCAAATGGTTTCTTTAGGACAAAAAAAAAAAAAAAAAAAAAAAAAAAAAAAAAAAAAAAATTCCGTCTAGGTTCCAGCAAGCAATACAGAAAGGTAGAAGTTTTACGCACTCTCTTAAAAAACCCACTCCAAAAGTTGCAGAGCTCATTTTAGACTCCATCCCATTAGCCATAAGTTAGTGACAGGGACCCCAATGAATCACAGGGAAGTCTGGAAAACAGATACAGTCTTTATTCTGGAATTCTGTGCTCATCTAAATTTTCTAACTATAAAAGGATATAAAGGGATATTTTGGTACATAACTCAAAAATAAGTTTCCATCAAGTTGTCCTAATCAGTTATCCTCATTCTTGTGAGTGTCTTTCATGACTTCATCAGTTCAATCTGTCACCAAAAACCCTTGCAAATTAGAGATTGAGTAGTCTGTATTTCCAATTGCTGAGTGTTTCCACAGATTTATCCTAGGAATAATCTTCTGACTTGGATTAATGAGGATTTACCTAGAGACAAGAAGAAGCATGTGCGTTCATCTGTTGAATTACTGCTAAGTAAACTTTTTATTTACAAAAAACCCCAACATGTTGGATTTATTCTGTTGCATGCTGGGGAATTGAAAAATTTCATGATCAATCTCAAATTCCGGTGTTTGATGCAATAGTGTGCAGGGAATTTTGGAAGGATAGACATAGGATTTTAATTCTTAATTTTCTACATACCCCCTGTACAAACTTGGGACTTAGATTTCGTAACTGGAAAGTATACTTAATACATGCTTTGAGTTATTTTGAGAGTATCATACACAGAGTGGTATATATGGGTGTATGTGCACATTTGTGAGTGCCTATGAATTTTAAAATAAAAACTGTTATACTTTGTTAATACATGGTAATTTGATTTTCCCCTATATTGCATGTTGTAAGATCTTTTATATACAAAAACATGTATCTACACTAGTATTCTTTTTTGTTTCATTTCCTTTTTTAAATTTTTTATTATACTTTAAGTTCTGGGGTACATGTACAGAACTTGCAGGTTCATTAAATTGGTATACACGTGCTATGGTGGTTTGCTGCACCCATCAACCTGTCACCTACATTAGGTATTTCTCCTAAAGTTATCCCTCCCGTAGCCCTCCACCCGCCCCCCGCCGACATTCACTGGTGTGTGATGTTCCCCTCCCTGTGTCTATGTGTTCTCATTGTGCACCTCCCACTTATGAGTGAGAACATGCAGTCTTTGGTTTTCTGTTCCTATGATAGTTCGCTGAGTATGGTGGTTTCGAGCTTCATCCATGTGCCTGCAAAGGAATGAACTCATCCTTTTTTTATGGCTGCATAGTATTCTGTGGTGCACGTGTGCCACATTTTCTTTATCCAGTCTATTATTGATGGACATTTGGGTTGGTTCCAAGTCTTTGCTATTGTGAATAGTGCTGCAATAAACATATGTGTGTATGTGTCTTTATAGTAGAATGATTTATAATCCTTTGGGTATATACCCAGTAATGGGATTGCTGGGTCAAATGTTATTTCTAGGTCTAGATCCTTCAGGAATCACCACACTGTCTTCCACAATGGTATTCTTAATCAATTTGTGGTATCACATTCTGTTGATTTCCTAGTGTATGAAAATAGAGACTATTGGTAAAGTATGTAAGTATTAGAAAAGCAAATCTGGTATTTGCAGATGGCGTGCCTTGTACATTAAACATTGAAGAAAATTTGGAATAAACTATTTGAATTAATAAGAGTTGTTGGTAGGTGGACTGGTTGTTTTCATCAGCTAGTAAATGTTTATTGAGCATTCATGCGTGCCTGGGTTGCATCTGTGAATATAAATTGTCTTGACTTGGTTCAGCCTACATTCATTCTAGCAAAAACTGTGGGTAGAAAGGAAATAGTAAACATGAAAATAAATGAATCATATAATTGTTAGAGTAGAAAAGAATAAGGCAAAGTTAGAGTCAAACATGCCGGGATGGAGTAGAGATTCCTGTTTTATTATTATTATTATTCTTTAAGTTCTGGGATAGTTGTGTATTTCTACTGTGTAGAATGTGCAACTTTGTTACAGAGGTATACACGTGCCATTGTGGTTTGCTGCACCCATCAACACGTCATGTACATTAGGTAGTTCTCCTAATGCTATTCCTCCCCTAGCTCCCCGCCCCCTGACAGGCCCCTGTGTGTGATGTTCCCCTCCCTGTGTCCATGTGTTCTCACTGTTTACCTCCCACTTATGAATGAGAACATGTGGCATTTGGTTTTCTTTTCCTGTGTTTGCTGAGAATGATGGCTTCCATCTTCATCCATGTCCCTGCAAAGCACATGAACTCATCCATTTTTTGGCTGCATCGTATTCCATGGTGAATATGTGCCATGTTTTCTTTATCCAGTCTATCATTGATGGGCATTTGGGTTTGTTCCAAGTCTTTGCTATTGTGAATAGTGCTGCAGTAAACATACATGTGCATGTGTCTTTATAGTAGAATGATTTCTAATCCTTTTGGTATATATCCAGTAATGGGATTGCTGGGTCAAATGGCATTTCTGGTTCTAGATCCTTGAGGAATCGCCACACTGTCTTCTCCAATGGTAGCACTAATTTACAATCCCACCAAAAGTGTAAAAGCGTTCCTATTTCTATTTTAAATGCAGTGCTCTGAGTAATCTTTTATGCGAAAGTGACATTCGGGCAAAGTTGTGTGAAAGAGATAGCCAAGTAGATTTCTTGGATAAGGGAATTATAAGGTGAATAGGGTGAAGGAGCAGTCAGTGCAAAGGTCCTGAAGTGACTGAGTGCCTGTCTTACTTGTGGAGCAGCGAGAATGCCCTGTGCTGGGGGAGAAGGCAGGAAAGAAGAGTCAAGTGATGTACTTGAACACTAATGGGAAGCTGAGTGCCCTAGTGTACATGTTTAGGACTTTGACTTTTCCTATGAAGCAAGTGTGGAATCACTGCAGGATTTTGATCAAAGGAGAGCCATCGTCTGATTTACGTTTTCAAAGGACATCTTAGCAGCTGTGCTTCAAATAGACCATAGAGGATGCTGTGCTCTTAATCTGTCCCGCAGAATTCATGTGTTGGAAACTTAATCCCCAGTGCAACAGTGTTGGGAGGTGAGGACTTTTGGGAGGTGTTTAGGTCATGAGGATTCTGCCCTCACGAATAGATTAATGCTGTTATAAAAGGGCTTGATGGAGGGAGTTTGGCCCCTTTTGCCCTTCTACTTTCTTCCATGTGAGGCCACATCAAGCAGGCATTCACCAGAAATCAGATGCCAGCACCTTGATCTTAGACTTGTCAGCCTCCTGAATTATTTGAAACAAATTTCTGTTGTATATAAATAATGTATTCTGTGGTATTTTTGATAGCAACACAGACGAACTAAGACAAAGGGCAGTCATGTATGCCAAGAACATGCAGGAGACTACAGCAGTAATTCACGGGAAGTGTCATGTGGCATTATGATTCAGATGAGGGTGGTAATGGAGGAAGTTGAGAAAGTTGACAATTCTGGATATATTTTGTAACTAGATGCAGTTGGATCATCTGAAGGATTTCATAGGGTTTGTGAAAGAAAGAGAAGGGTTGAAGATTTCACCAAGGTTTCTGGACTAAACAACAGGCAGCACAGAGTGTCATCAGCTGAGGGGAAAGACTGTGGGAGGACAATCATGAGAGAAGATCACAGGTTACGTTTTGAACATGTTAGGGTTAAGATGTTTGTTAATATCCAAATGTAGAATTTTAAGGAGAGCTTAGGTGTAAAAGTCTAAATTTCAGGAAAGAGTTTTAGGATGAGAGTGTAAATTTGAGAGGTATCAGCAGATAGATGGTATTTACAGTGACATCATAGGTGAGTACATTTAAGTAATGAAGAGGGCCAAAAATTCAGCCCTGAAAGCCCTCCTTAGTTAAGGGGTGGAGAAATAGAACCAAGTAGACTGAGAGGGATCTCTCAGAGTGGCAGAAGCAAAATTTGGCAAGTGTTGTACTTGAGAAGTCAAATGAAGACAGTCAAATGATGACCAATCCAGCACAAATCTGGACTGATAATTTACCTAGGCTTTAGCAATGTGAAGATCATAGGAACATAGGTAAGACCAGTTGCACTTAAGTGGGAGAGTAAATGCTTGATTGGTGTATTGGTTTGATAAGACTGCTTTAGCCAAGAAACACAAACTAAGTGGCATAAACAACAGAAGTTGATTGCCTCACAACTCTGGAGGTGAGAAATGGGAAATCAAGGTGTTCGCAGGGTTGGTTCCTTTCAAGGGCTATGAGGAAGAATCTGTTCCTGCAAATCAGGTAACAGAGAAGGTAAGGATGTTGTTGGTAATGACTAGGTCTAGAGGGCGATTATGCACATGAGTTGCTACAGAAGTTAAAGACAAAAGTTAAATGAAGGCAAAGTTAAAATATCTTTGGAATAGTGAAGTTCAAGAAACTGAGAACCCAAGTTGATTGATGGATCATGAGGATGTATATTAAAGTGAAAGGATTTCATTTTAGAAATGAAGAAATATAAAGCAGGGAATTGGAAGACAAATCATAGAAAAGTGATGGATTGACCTAAGAATGAGTGGGTAACAGCAGAAATGAGTAGTCATGACAGTACGTGTCATGTAACGGAGTTTATTGACATAGAGCCTGAATGGAAATCCTAATGGTTTTTTGGCAATCTTTGGTATTCCGTTACTTGTAGAAGCAGCACCCTGATCTATATACATTTATCTTGACAAGGTGCTTGAGGTGTGTATGTGTATGTGTCTCTCTCCAGATTTCCAGTTTTAATAAGAACAAGAGTCATATTGGATTAGGGACCCACTCTACTCCAGTATAACCTCATCTTTACTACATCTTCAACAGCCATATTTCCAAATAAGGTTGCATTCTGAGATACTTAGGGTTAAGACTTCAACATATGGATTGGTGGAAGGACACAATTCAATTCATAATGATTGCAGAGAAATGAAAAGAGAATGGAAAGAGAGGGAAGACACTGGAAAGAGGAGACAGTATGGAACACTCTTTTGGGGATTTTTCTGTAAAGGGGCACAGAGAAATTGCACAGTGACTGGCAAGAAGTGGAGTTCAGAGCTTTTTAACATTTTGTTTTATTGTGTTTTTGTAATAGAAAATATCATCAAGTTGATGTACCTGTAAGACTGATTTGGAAGAGAGGAAAAAATGTGTGGTTATACCTGAGAGAGGGGAGAAATTCTGGAGTATTAAGCAAACAATGAGAAATAGAATCAATTACCCCTGAAGGGGCTGACTTTAGGCAGAAGTCACATAGTTGATTCCCAGAAACAGATGGCAGGGATGTATTTACAGATACTTGGAGTGAGGGCATATGTGGTGGTGGCATTCTTTGAAATTTTACTTGTGGTCGCTTCATTATTCTCAATGAAAAAAATCAAGGTTATCAGCTTACAAGGAAGGTGGGGAAAGAGATAATCAAGGTTTGAAGAAATAAGAGAAGTGTGAAACTGTAATACAGAATACAGGAAGAGTGATTGGACTAATAAGTATATTATGCTTGCAGAAAAGCATTACGGGCCCCCTTGAAATTAATTGTCCTGAATTCAAAGTAAAACCACAGGCATTGTTTCTAGTTTTTCTCCAGCCACATTTAACTGCAAAGGTGCGGGCTCTGTAGGCAAAGAGTAGGAATTTATCAGAATTATGTTTTTTTCTCCAAGTGAATATGGCAGTGAGAAAGAAGCAGGAGAATTGAGGTTGCATGCTGGGTAATGATTATAAGTTTACCCTCATGGAAATTTGTTTTGAATATAAGGAGAGGGGCAACATGTGAGTGAGAGACAGTGTAAAGATGGAGGATTCATGGGTTGATGAGTTGGTGTACTGCAGAAAACAAACTGAAAAAAACAAACTGATAAAATACCTTTGGAATAGAGAAGTTCAAGAAACTGAGAGCCCATGTTGATTGAAGGATCATGAGAATGTATATTCTTCATTTTAGAAATGAAATAGCTATCAGGGAGTCAGGAGCCAAATCATAGAAAAGTGATGGATTGACTGACGAATAAGTGGGTAACAGCAGAAATGAGTAGTCATGACAGTACATGTCACATAACAATCTATTGACATAGAGTCCTCATGGAAGTTTTAGGTAGGCAAGAGGGAAAACAGTCTGGGACTGACAATGAGGAGCTTGGTGGTTTTACCATTCAACTACACACTCAAAGGTACGTACAATGGGTGTGGGAGGGAAACTGGATGGATTGTAAGGAAAGCAGTGTCCTCAGAAGAGTTTGGTTTCTGTTAGATCACGAAAATCAACTCAATGTATGGAAAAGAAATTCAGGGTAAAGAGATTTTGCTGACAGTGGACCAGTAAGTCCACAGTGCACAGTGATTCGAGTCTTCCAGCACTTGGGAGGGGTAAATAGAGGGGCAGAATAATGGATGTGAAGAGTCTCATGAGGATTAGAGGGTAGTGACTTAGGTGAGACTGAGGTGTCTGGAACATCTCATGGATATGGATGTCTTAATTTGTTAGGGCTGCCTTAAAGTGCCAACAATGAGGTGGGTTAAAACAACAGAAATTTACTGACCCACAGTTCTGGAGGCTAGAAGCCCTAAATCAAGATGTCAGCAGGGTCCTCTTCCCTCTGGCAAATCTAGGGGGAAATCATTACTTGCCTTTTCTAGCTCCTGTCTTGCTGGCAACACTTGGTGATCCTTGGCTTGTAGATGCATCGCTGCAGTCTTCTTCCTGTGTGTCTTCACATTGTTTTTTCTCTGTGTGTTTGTGTTCCTGTGTCCACATTTCTCCCTTTTATAAGGAGAGCAGTCTTATTACAGTCCAACCTAATAATCTCACCTTAATGAACATCTATGTCAAGACTCTTTCCAAATGAGATCACATTATGAGGTATGGGAAGTTAGGACTTTAACTTATTTGGGGGAAGGGATCAATTCAGTCTATGGCACTGACATAAAGAGGAGGGAGGGCATACAATTACATGTAGTGGACTTGGGGTGACTAGAGTTGGCCAGGATGTAAGATGAGGGACAGAAAGGGGTGAGTGACTGGAGTTTCTTTTTCACCCATTTTGTAAAACAAAAGTGGCTTGGAAAACAAGTGCTTATTCCCAGCTAAAGTGTTTACCATTGCCTACAAATGAAGGAGCCCTGAGTTACTCTTCGACTATATCTAAATTTCCAACAAATTTTAAAGAACGTTCTTAAATAGCATGTTCTCCTTTCAGTTATGCTAAACAACTTCAAACCGATTTTGATCAGCTCTTCAAATTCACTTTCACTAAGCTTTAAAATTGAGTTTGGCATATCAAGTAATTCACTAGCAGATTTAAAAGAATCTTTTCCCATTAATTTTATTAGTTCTATTTACTCTAAGTAATGACTTCTTTAATTTCATGTGCATAGCTGTTCCTCATTATTGAGCAGCCAATTTCTGCAATAAGGAAAATGAAGGATATTAGGCAGGTATAACTTATTGAACTGAAATCCAGGTAAGCCAAATATATTTCAGAAACTGAAAAGCCACTAGTTACCTAGGATGCCAATTTCTCAGTGAAAAGAATGTCCTAAATCTTGTAACTTCTAATGCTTTTCACATAGGGTTTATTTTCTATTACTTTATACTACTTAGGCATGTTCAGGGCTGAAAGTTGACATTAAATAAAGAAATGGACTGTGGAGCTCTCAAGCACAGCCACGTGCACACTCAATGCACAGGGAATAATTTTCATGGGCAAAAAATGTGGGAGAATCATGCTAATAATAAAGCAATTTCTTCTAAGTTATTTTCATATTCTTTTAACAAGTTAAAAATCTCTAAAGCTGATAAAGAGGTTAAGTATGTGAATCGAAATATTAAGAATACGTCATGGTAGAAATAAAACTTTAAAACACTAGTCTGCTTTATCATTTTCTCTTAAAGTTATTTCATGTCATTAATAAAACAATTTTTAAAAATAATTAAGGATACAGAGAAAAAGGTTAAAATTACTTTTCCACTCCTTCCTCTCCACCCATTTACTAACATAGGAAAATTTTATGAGCAATCTATTATTATTTGAATCCTTTGTTAGTGCACTTAAGTGTAAGAAGGATAGACACGAAAAGATCCTCATGTAAAATAGAGTTCTAATGAAATACATTTATTGTGCTGCTTGCTTGCTTCTCTTGACAACGTCTTAGACACTTTTCATATTAGTACTTGTCTTAGTTCATGTTGTGCTGTTAAAACAATACCTGAGACTGGGTAATTTATAAACAATAGAAGTTTATTTGGCTTACAGTTCTGCAGGCTGGGCAGTCCAAGAGTATGGTGCTGGCATCTGGTGGAGGGCCTTTGTGTTGCATCATCCCATGGCAGAAGGGCAAGAGAGAACAGGAGTAAGAGGGGGCTATCCTCACTTTTAGAATAAGTCCACTATCATGATAAAAAATCTACTCTGTGATAACAGCATTAATGTGTTCATGAGGGTAGAGATTTCATGATCTAATCACCTCTTGCTAGGCTCCACATCCCAATGCTGTTGCACTGGGGATTAAGTTTCTGACATGAATTTATGACATATTCAAACAATAGCAGTGTTTATCATTCTACACCATTCCTTTTAACTGTTAAAGATCATTCGTTTATGTGTAAGTTTATTTAACCAGTTCCTATTGATGGATAGTTCAATCATTTTCAGTTTTTCACTATAATATTGCAATGACCTTATTCATTCTATCAATATGACCTTATTCATCCTAATTTTTAATTCTCAAATGAAATGACATTTCCTCAGAGAAAGCTTTCTTGACTATCTCTTCAGTTGGGCTTCCTTTTATTAGTCTGTATTCTAATCAATTTTTACTTTTTTATTTGTAATTTTATATTATTTGTGCATTGACTAGGTTATCAAATGTGTCTACAAGGACTACATAGATCATTATGAGTTTACATATTGTTTGGTGCGTAGTAGGCCTGTAATAAACATTTGTTAAATAAAAATAAAATGAATAAGTGAGTGGACTTTTTGTATCCCATTCAGGTCTACAATTTCAATGCTTTTCTATAAAAATATTTTTGAATAAATAAAAATTATAAAATTGTCAGACTTAACTGGTGCATGCTAACAGACAAATATATGGAGGGATAATGTATTTCACAATTGTTTTGGTTATTGGGATTTTCCTCCCAGATTCTCATTTCAAAGGCAATATTTGGAAGTGCTTGGAAAAATAAGCAGACATAATCTGTATCATATTTTTCTTTATGCCTCAAACCATATTTCTTAGGATTAGGGATATTTTCATTGTTTGTACAAAGAAATACAATTGACTCTTTGGACCTTCCATCTGGGTTAAGACATAAGTTAAATTATTTAATGCCCTATATTTTATAAAACAACGATGGAATAAATTGCTACCCTCTTTAGCGTCTAGTCTCAGTGCTGCACCCTGACCACTTGTTCATGAGATTCTGGATCCTATGGGATTTAAATTCCTAGCTCAGGGAGCTAGAAGGCATTTCATATTGTTTGCTCTGTTGATTAACTGAAACTTAGTCTCAGGGATACACTGTGATAAAGGATTTGGAGGATCCAGAAATTCCTTAGTATTGTGAAAGGAGGCATGTAAACACTTAGAGAAGTCTCTAAGTTAAATGTTGGAAGAGATTTATTATGTGTGACAGTCATTTATTGCTATCTCTCCCTTCTGCTACAGACCTTATCTCTAGAGGTTGTTCTCATCTACCAGATACTGAGAGATACACTGGTGTCAGGAACTTTAGCATCCTTCAGTGCACTTCAGTGACTGTCCTTTGTAAACCAGCGATGCAGGAAGGAGATGATCCATTGGGACAAGCTCTCTGACTTTAGGAAGGTAGTAGCAGCGCAACAGGCAAAGTGGGATTATTTGTAAGAGTTAACAGCTATGGTGCCGAACGAAATGATTAGACCTTTGTAAATCATTGTTTTAGACCAATTGATCGTAATGTCTGTAGAACTCAAAAGATG
Source organism: Rhinopithecus roxellana (assembly GCF_007565055.1). Classification (NCBI taxonomy): domain Eukaryota; kingdom Metazoa; phylum Chordata; class Mammalia; order Primates; family Cercopithecidae; genus Rhinopithecus; species Rhinopithecus roxellana. Next base: position 140,461,461 of record NC_044557.1, on the reverse strand, counting down.
GGAAGCTCATTGAATTCTGGTTCTTTTTAACTGTACAAACTCTAGGTATAATGGGAAAAAAAGAAAAAATTAACACTGAGTTGTCACCTTGGGAAGTCATGAACCCTCACCCAATTCTCACATCAGAGTCATTACATAGCCTCCACCCATCCCATTGAGTGAAGGGGAATGTGGATACCTCTGAAAAAGACTCTTGTGAAAACATCATTAGTTTTTACTATAGATTTTCCTGCTGTCTTTTCCTAAAGACACCAAGAACCTTTTATGAGAGTCAGCGTGCCTGCTGATATTTCGAGGGTGGTGACCACTGGCTCTGAGATGACGCTGGTGCTCAGGGCACATAACACCATTCTGGTCTTCCAGGCAGTGTTGTGACTTGTAGGCATCAGTTGACAAGTGGAGCTTTGTCCCACTTCTATCTCATAGCCAGCCCAGGGGCTCGCGACACAGTTCTGGGTTTTTGTTTCTCATGTACTTCAGAATGTCACTGGTACTGTAGCCAATGGCAAGATGATGGCCAGGGTGCTAGATTCTGATGATCAAGGTGAAATACAATGCTTTCCACAAAGTGAGGAAAGGACATTGAAGCTCTGGAATCCTGAGCATCTTCTGACAAGGAACACAAATTAGGAGAAAACAAGGAAACCTGTGCAGACACGTCCACAGAGAGATCAGACCTCAGGACTATAGACTGGATCACCTCATAAGGGAGGGAGCCTGGCCCAGAGGTGAAGGCAGAATGAAAAAGGAATATTGATTGGATCAGGGAGAATAACATTATAAATACTAATGAAACCCTGGTGAACAGTTGCAGAAATGAGAACAGTAATAGCTCCTCATATTCTTCTTGCATGATCATATTTAGTAGTAACTGATTATTAATCATATTCTTTTTCATTTCTGTAGTATTTCATACTGATTTTTTTGTTGTTACCTTTTATAATTGGTCTATAATTTACAAAAAATAAAGATAGCATTGAAACTGGAAAAGAAGAGAATTAACATTACCTAGAGTTAAGTGTAATAATTGATATGACTTTGGGTCTTCCCTTTCATGGAAACGATGAGCACACTTTCATTTGTCTGAGGTCTCACTGTGCTGTTTACGTGGGAGCATGCTGTTGTTGCAGTTCCTTGGGAATTTAAATAATGAGGAGAAACCTGTGTGTAAGTGTGGAGTATCCAAGGGTCAGTAGTGTAGATTGTCTTGGTCAGTATTTATTTTAGCACCCAAAGCTAGGATCCAAAGGTGATTTAGTTTCCGTTGGAACAAAGCTTTGGTTCAGAGCTGAGTTACACTGAGAGAAAGGCAAGTATCCACTATGCTGACCTTGGTCTTGAGACGTGATGTGGCTCTGGCCCCAACAGCCATGTTGACAATTTCGGATTTTGTTGCTTTTTAACTGAGCTGGAATCAGCAGTTAACTTGGTGCCTCAATGCTGCCTAGATTCTGTTTCTGTACCTTTCAAACAATTCTATTAATAAGTCATGTTCCCTATTAAGCCTGTTTTTTATTCAAAAATAAATGTGAAATACTTTCTCTTGTCTGAAACTAAGAACACTGGCTCATATAGAGAATAATGTTATAGTCACGTATCATGTTGGAGTTCAACTAAAAGCACAAATTTGAAGAATTTATCTCACATCTCTAACCTTCTCACTCACTTCTTAAATACAGATACTCAGTTCTGCTTATCTTAAATAACTGGTATGAAAATCAACTGAGAATGAATGTGAAAATGATTATGAACTTTAAAGTCACATAAACAAAATGTGAATGTTAATGTTAATCTACAAACAGTTGTGAGAGAATAGGGTTGTGGTTGAAAATGGGTCCACCATAAGTTGAGAAGGGGAACTTGTCAATATTGAAATGCTTCTAGAAAAGTCTCAAAAGCATATATGTATGAAAAATATCTGGAATGTCAGTAATCACTGATTTCTTAAAGGGAAAGACTCAAATAATCCACATACAACATGGGGAGAAAATAAGATGAAACAGTAGAAAGTCATCTTCAAAACTTATTTCATTCTATAATTAATAAATATAATCTCAGTTAAGACATAAGTGTTCTTAAAACACAAAAACTAGAAGAGAAGCAAAACATAAAAAGATAATCACCAAAGATTTTGTATATATTCAGTGTTTGTAAAAAGTATTTTCTTTTCAGAAAGTGAATTGGACAATTTAATACAACAATTTCAAAATTTGAACTATATTTTAATATGAAAAGAACAAAGAAGTCAGAATGCATAGCACAAGCTCTGAAACAGCTTCTCCGATATGCATTCTTCACAGTAACTTCAGTGCTCAGCATTATGTGTTGATAGTTATTTGTCAATGGTATAATTGTGGACAGTGTCATACAGAAACTTATTATAAAGATCATTTCACTTTGCAGTGGGAAAAATATGAATTAAGATTATATTCTTAACAAATGACAAAGGAAAACTAATGCATAGTTTAAACTAGTAATACATAAGAAAAACAAAGTTGTAGCCCTATAAAATGGAAAGATAATTTAAAATGGTGAAATTATACAGCAAATCTTACAAAGCATGAATTTCCTGCATTTTTTGTATGTAGTACATATGCTTTTAATGTGTTGTAAAGTATACATATAACACTAATATACACAATATATAAATTTGATTTAAATTTCATCCCAGTGTATGTAGGTAAAGGGGCACAGTTAGACTTATATTCTTATTTTTGAGTTTTTTTTTTTAAATTTCATTTTATTTGAGGTTTCAGGATACATAGGCAGAACATGCAAGATTGTTACGCAGGTAACTTGTGTCATGGTGGTTTGCTGCACCTATCAACCCATCACCTAGGTATTAAGCCCCATATGCATTACCTATTTATCCTGATGCCCTCCAACCCCCGACCCCTGATAGGCCTTGGTGTGTTTTGTTCCCCCACCCTGTGTCCATGTGTTACCATTGTGCAGCTCCCAGTGACGAGTGAGAACCCGTGGTATTTGTTTTTCTGTTCCGGTGTTAGTTTGCTGAGAATGATGGCTTCCAGCTTCATCCATGTCCTTGCAAAGAACATGATCTCATTTCTTTTTATGACTGCATAGTATTCCATGATGTATATACCCCACAATTTCTTAATCTAGTCTATCATTGATGGGCATTTGGGTTGATTCCATTAGACTAGCATTTAAATCTGCTTCACCAACTAGAGTTTTTAGCTGTATGACCTTAGAAAACATCCTTAATATCTTAGACCTATGTATGTCTTATTATTCAAATCATTTTTTATATTTGTTACTTTTATAACTTATTTTAAAATTTTGAATTATTCCATCTTGGTTTTGGAGTACAGTTTGTTCATTGTATCTTATTTCTATTTAATGTATGCCGTATTAACTTGACTATGAAATTTCAGATTTTCTTTTTTTTCTTCAAGTTATCTTTCATTTTCTAAATTACCAGTTTTCTATTAAGTCAGTCCTCATCTCTTTTTATCTTGATTTCTCTCCTCATGGTATTGTATTTTCCCCAAATATCTGATAACTATATTTAGGAATGGAGTTTCAGGTTGATTATTACATTCTCTGGAATGGGTTTCCACTTTGAGTGTGTAGATGTGATCTCACAATCATTTATTCTCCTCAAAGAGAGGTCTGAGTGTGAGATCCAGGTTAATGAGCTGAATATTTTGACTTGAATGCTCCTTTTGCTTCTGGACAGAACAAGCTTCCTTTCATTTTTCTGGCAGATTTTGCTGTGTGGCTGGAGTAGAGGGAGACTTAAATGGACAGCTAATCTTTACATAGTTCTTCAATAAGTTACCTGTAGCAGACTTTATTTTATAAATACAGCCGTAGCAATATCTCCCATTCATCATATAATGTGGTTTTAAATCGTCTCACTAAGAATGAATTCTGTGATTCCTCCTCTTGAATCTTATTGGCAGATATGCTTCTTAGGCTACGTCATAAGAAGTTGTACCACTTCTGTCTGTTTCTTCTTGGGATTTTCATTCTTGGAGCTTCACCACCATGCTGTGAGGAAGCCCGAGTAACCACAAGGAGAGGCTATGTATAGATGTTCCAGCCTGCAGTAACAATTGAGCTCCCAGTTGATAGCAGGTATCAGCCATCAGTCATGTAAGTGAGGCTTTGCATCATGCCAGCCCCTGACTGCGGAATCCCTTTTATTTTTTGAGTGACCCCAGTCATTGAGTTAGCTTCAAATTTAGAATCTTTTCAGCTAAGGCCCCAGATAATGTGGAGCAGAGACAAGGTAACACTCGCCAAATATTTAACTCACTGTCAGAATCTGTAAGAATAGTAAAATGATGACTGTGTTGGGGTCTGTTTTGCCAGTTTGTCTGTGGTGTTTTTCACTCATTAATGAAGATTTCAGTGCTACTGTCATTTAATGTCATGAGCTATTCTGTTGTGTGTGTTTACTGACTTGGCTCTGACCTAGAAACTTGGCTGTGCTTTACAGAGGAAAAAGACTTCGGGCTCTGAGACACCTTCTTTCGTGCATGTGTTCAGCCTGGTGACTAGCGCTGAGCCTTAGTCACCCACTGCCTGTCTTTGAAAAGCTCATCAATACTGATGTTTACTCAATGTAATTGTGCTTTCTTAGGGATTTAAAATTTGTGCCAATTCAGTGGAGATTTAATAAGAAGGAGAGTATATGTGATCTCTCTGCCATCTTGTAATGTTAACCAAAATAGTTAACAGATGCTCCAAAAGCTTTCTTCCAAAAAAAAAAAGAAAACTTCATAAAAACATCTAATTGTACACTTTCATGTATCGTTTACTTTTTTATACTTCATAGGGGCCATTATCTATAAAATAAAACAAAATTGGCTCATCAGTAACGTCTGAATCATAATTCAGCAATGTGAAATGATGAACAGTAAGACTGAAGTTTTGGACTGCTTGGAAAAAGATTCTCAGCCAGATCCTGCCAGCAAACCAGTTACAATTAAGGGCTCAATTCTTCGGGAGCCATTGATTCTGGAAGTCCACTAACATTTCATGAAAGAATTTACTGATTGATTTCATCTAATGATTTGCAAGACTATTTAATGAAGTAAAATATGGTAAAAGTCTAGCTTAGTGTCTGGAAATGGACAAAGTCAAAAAGAAGTTGTTATGTTATGTTCTGCTTCATCAATATTTGGAAATCAAATGGGTTATTTGGACTTGGCCAAAATTAACTCTTTAGTAGTATATTCACGTATTTGCATAGATTTTAAAAAATCAATGTAGAGCCAGTCATCAGATGTTTTGATGCTATATTAGTTTGTACTTTCAAATAATTACAATTATTAAAAAATAACATATACATTTTCATAACATTTGACCTTTGCTGGAGGTATTCAGTCAGAGGTTAGAGACCATCTATTGCAGGCATTGTATAAGAAAAATATTAGACCTGGTGACTTCTAAGATACACTTAAACTCCAGAATTTTTTTTCTTTTTCTTTTGGTGGTTGAGGGGACAGGGTCTCTATTGTCAAGACTGGAGTGCAGTGGTGCAATCACATTTCACTGCAACCTACTTCCCAGGCTCAAGCAATCCTCCCAACTCAGCCTCTTCAGTAGCTGGGACAACAGGTGCTCACCACCATGCCTGGCTAATTTATTTATTTATTTTTTTGTAGAGAAAAAAATCTCATTTTCTTTCCCAGTCTGGTCTTGAACTCCTGGGCTCAAGTTATCCTCCCACCTTGGCCTCCCAAAATGCTGGTGTTACAGGTGTAAGCCACAGTGCCCAGCCAAAATACTTTGATGACATGAAAATACTATGGAAATATTTATAATCTTTTTGTTATGCTTAATTTTAAGATAAATTTTAAACATTTTCTTAAAAAACAAACATAATTTATTAGAATTAGTTTATTCTTTGAGTCTTTGAAATTTTACTTATGAAGCACTAAATTCTTCAATGATAATGACTCTTGCTTTAAATGTCTAAAATAAAGCCAAATGTTTCACATGAATTTCATATTACTTCGTATATTCATATATATATATACATACACACACATATATGCACTTAAATTTGGTAATTAACTGGATCAGGAGAAAATTCAGTCATTTATTAAACTCAATGTGGTTTTAAGAAATGATATATTTCAAAACTTTATATTCCCTATAATATTTAGTGCTTTCCGTAACTGTTAAACTGTCAACCTTTAAAGACATATGTACATTAAATCTAAAAAAAGTTTGACCATTTTAAAAGAATGACAATCATAAGTGCATAGAATAAATTATGAAGATGCTATCTGTTTTTGCATTATTGCTGATAAACATGGTAGCATTTTTGTATACCAAATGTTGAAACAAGTGTCCAATACAATTTTTGTTTTGGTTATGAGCATATTAACACTACCAAGATTTGTCCTCCAATAAATACAACCTGAAGTTATGGATAAGTACTTTTAATATGGTATTGAAGTATAGCAGTGTTTAGGTATCTGTGTAATTTTTTCCAGTCATAGATGTATTCATTTTCTATTTCTTCCATAACAAATTACCACAAACTTAGCAGTTTAAGCAACACTGTTCACTGTCATGTGCTTCTGTTAATCAGAGGTCAGACACAGATCTCAGTGAACTAAAATGAAGGTGCTGGCAAGGTTGCATTTCTTTCAGGAGGCTCCAGAAGATAATCTGTTAATGTAATCTTTTTGTTGGCAGAATTCAGTTTCTTGCACAGATTAAGTCTTGTTTTCTGGCTGGCTGTTGGCCGAGGACTTTTCCTGGTTTCTAGAGGTCACTCCTGCTTTGGCCTGCTTCCTCCATCTTCCAAGCCTCCATTTTCCAAGTGTTGGATTGAGTCCTCATGTACATCTCTCTGGTTGATACTTTGGCTCCCATATTTTGCTTTTAAGGACTTAATGTTATTAAATTGGGCCCACTGAAATAATCCAAGATACTTTTTCCATCTCAAGACCATAGTCTTAATTACATCTGCAAAGTCCTTTTTTCGTGTAAGGATTAGGACATAGATATCTATAGGGGGCCACTATTCTGCCTTGATACAATAGTTTCTAGAGGTCACTCCTGCTTTGGCCTACTTCCTGCATCTTCCAAGCCTCCATTTTCCAAGTGTTGGATTGAGTCCTCATGTACATAGATCAAAGTAACTTATGATTATAGAACGACTAATCATCTCTATATCAGCTTTGAAAGAGCATATGCATTAGAGATTATGTTTATATTCTCAAAATAACATATATTACAATTCAAACTGTTGGCTCTCAAATTAGAGAGTTAAAGTTTTACTGCTTCAAGTGCAGTTCGTTCATAACACACTTCTCCAGGAAAGGATTTTCTACTCTTTAATCTCTTCTCCTCATTACCCCTCCTTTTCCTCATTTCTGGGACCCTAACTAATCTAATAACAATCATCATCATAACAATAACTAAAACAGTAACAATAACAATGGCAATTCCCTTTTCCTGACAGTCTAATACGGGCCTTTACTGTGCTATAAGCACTAGTGCATCATCTTGAAGATGTGTAGTAGCCCCCAGAAGCTTCACAAGTTACGAAAACCTTCCAGGTAGAAAGTCATAAATTAAAGTCACAACTAACGTCACAGTCTACAGATTTTTACTACCTTAATTTGTTTATCATTTTAAAGTGTAATTTTAGAAAATGTAAATTTGAGTTAGAAGTAAAGAAAACAAAAAATGTAATATATATTATGAATGTTGGTATAATTCCCTTTTTATAAAATTTGTGCCTTGATTATTTAAAGACTAGTACTTCATTAAGAGTTTATCTGGAAAAAGACACAGATTATTCTTATTATTTTGAAGATTATACTAAAATATTATTTATTTTACTAAAATGTTGTTATCTTTTGAATTTTCAATTGTAATTCTAATTCTATGCACATTTAACCCTCAAGTCTTTATTAGTCTGTTTTCATGGTTTTCATAAAGACATACCTGAGACTGGACAATTTACAAAAGAAAGAGGTATAATGGACTTATAATTCCACATGGCTGGGAAGGCCTCACAATCATGGCAGAAGGTGAAAGGCGCTTCTCACATGGTGGCAAACAAGAGAAGAGAGCTTGTGCAGGGAAACCCCCCTTTATAAAACCGTCAGATTTTGTGACACTTGTTTACTGTCATGAGAACAGCTTGGGAAAGACCTGCCCCATGGTTCAGTTACCTCCTACCAGGTCCCTCTTATAACACATGGGAATTCAAGATAAGATTTTGATGGGGACACAGACAAACCATGTCATTCTGCCTTGGCCCCTCCCAAATCTCATGTCCTCACATTGCAAAACCAATCATGACTTCCCAACAGTACTCCAAAAGTCAGCATTAACTCGAAAGTACACAGTCCAGAGTCTCATCTGAGACAAGGCAATCGCCTTTCGCCTATGAGTCTGTAAAATCAAAAGCAAGTTAGTTACTTCCTAGATACAACGGGTACAGCATATAGCTGTTCTAAATGGGAGAAATTTGCCAAAACAAAGGGGCTATATGCCCCGTGCAAGTCTGAAATCCAGTAGAAAAGTCAAATCTTAAGGCTCCAAAATGATCTGCTTTGACTCCAAACCTCAAATCTAAGTCACACTGATGCAAGAGGTGGTTCCCATGATCTTGGGCAGCTCTTCCCCTATGGCTTTGCAGGGTACAGCCTCTTTCCTGGCTGCTTTCATGGGCTGGCATTGAATGTCTGCAGCTTTTCCAGGTGCATGGTGCAAGTTGTCAGTGGATCTACCATTCTGGGGTCTGGAGGACAGTGGCCCTCTTCTCACAGCTCCAGTAAGTGGTGCCCCTGTAGGGACTCTGTGTGGGGGCTTGTACCCCACATTTCTCTTCCATATTGCCCTAGCAGAGGTTCTCCATGAGGGCCTTGCCCCTACAGCAAACTTCTGCCTGGATATCCAGATATTTTCATACTTCTCTGAAATCTACTTGTAGGTTCCCAAACCCCAATTCTTGACTTCTGTGTGCACTCAGACTCAACACCACGTGAAAGCTGCCAAAGCTTGAGCATTGTAACCCTCTGAAGCCATGGCCCAAGGTCTGTGTTGGCCCCTTTCAGCCACATCTGGAACAGCCACGATGCAGGGCACGAAGTCTGTAGGCCGGGCTGCACACAGCACAGGGACCCTGAGACCAGTCCAAGAAACCATGTTTTCCTCCTAAACCTCCAGGCCTGTGATGGGAGGGGCTGCTATGAAGACCTCTTACATGCCCTGGAGACATTTTCCCCATTGTCTTAGGGGTTAACGTTTGGCTTCTCATTACTTATGCTAATTTTTGCAGCCAGCTTGAATTTCTCCTCATAAAATGGGAGTTACTTTTCTATCATATTGACAGGCTGCAAAGTTTCCAAACTTTTATGCTCTGTTTGCCTTTTAAAACTGAATGCCTTAGACAGCACCCAAGTCACCTCTTGAATGCTTTGCTGCTTAGAAATTTCTTCTACCAGTTACCCTAAATCATCTCTCTCAAGTTCAAAGTTCCACAAATCTATAGGGCAGTGTTAAAATGCTTCCAGTCTCTTAGCTAAAACATAAGAGTCACCTTTGCTCCGTTTTCCAACAAATTCCTCATTTCTATCTGAGACCACATCAGCCTGGACTTTATTATCCACATAACTATCAGCATTTTGGGCAAAGCCATTGAACAAGTCTCTAGGAAGTTCCTAACTTTCCCACATTTCCTGTCTTCTGACCCATCCAAAGTGTTCCAACTTCTTCCTGTTACCCAGTTCCAAAGCTGCTTCCATGTTTTCAGGTATCCTTACTGCAGTGCCCCACTCTTCTGGTATCAATTTACTGTATTAGTCTGTTTTCACACTGCTGATAAAGACATACCTTACACTGGGCAATTCACAAAAGAAAGAGGTTTCATGGACTTACAGTTCCACGTGGCTGGGGAGGCCTCACAATCACGGAGGAAGGTGAAAAGCATGTCTCATATGGTGGCAGAGAAGAGAACTTGTTCAGGGAAACTCTCCTTTATAAAACCATCAGATTTCGTGAGACTTACTCACTATAGGAGGACAGCATAGGAAAAACCTGCCCCATGATTTGGTTACCTCCCATGAGGACTCTCCCATGACATGCAGGAATTTAAGATGAGATTTGGGTGGGGACATAGCCATACCATATCAAATTCTAACTGCATAACAATCTTTGGCATTAAAAATGAGGAGAGAGGATGGGCCAAGATGGTTGAATAGAAGCCTCTTCCAATCATCCCTCCAACGGTAACACCAACTTTGACAACTACACAAAAAACACCTTCATAAGAATCAAAAAGCAGGTGAGCAATCACAGTATCTGGTTTTAAATTTGTATCAGTGAAAGAGGCACTGAAGAGGGTAGGAAAGACAGTCTTGAATCACTGATGCCACCCCTTCATCATACCCCACTCTTCTGGTACCAATTTACTGTATTAGTCTGTTTTCACATTGTTGATAAAGACATACCTTAGACTGGGCAATTTACAAAGGAAAGAGTTTTAATGCACTTACAGTTCCACGTGGCTGGGGAGGCAGCAGCCTTGTCGCTTGGAAGAATCTGTACAGTTGGCAGAGGGAGATCACTGTGATTGTGGGACCGTGCATTGAACTTGGTGCTGCCCTGTCACAGCAGGAAGCAATTACCTTGCAGAGTGAAGCTGATGTCCACACATGGAGGGCACAGTTGAACCAGCACTAGCAAGAGGGGAGTCAACCATCCCAGTGGTTGGAACTTGAGTTCCAACAAGACTTGCCACATAAGCTAAAGTGCTCTTGGATCTTAGGTAAACTTGAAAGGCAGTTTAGGCCATAAGGACTGCCACTCCTAGGCAACTCCTAGGCCTGTGCTGGGCTCATTGCCAATGGATATAGTGTGCACATGACCTAATGAGAAACCAGCTGAAGTGGATAAGGGAGTGCTTGCAGTATTTTGTTAAAATATACAATTGTGTGCTTGGATATCATATTCTGCAAGAGTATCAGTTTTCATAGAAGTATAAGTTGTACATACCAGATCAGAGCCCTCTGTGGGTATATATGAAGACCTTTTACAGAAAGTACAGTGTCAGATTCTCATGCTGTCCTTCCATGCCAAACTATTAAGCTATGACTTTCTTAAAAAACGGTTAATGTATTTATTGAAGAAAGAGAAGAGGAAGAGGAGGAGGAGGAGGGAAAGGTTGAAAGGGAGGAGGAAGTAAAGAAGGAAGGAAAGAAATACAAAATGTGCTAAAATCGTTTTAACAAATACTGAGATATCTGTGGCTGGGATGGGAAAAGATAGCATGATTCCTATGTCCACCAGTAGACTTAGGACACAGAAAATTAGGCAAGACTCTTACTTTTTATTTCCAGTCAAGGACCTTTTCTACTTTAATGCTACTTATCAAAAAAATCCTTATAATTCTAGGATTAAGTCCAAAAATACGTAAGAGTAGTGCCAGTGAGACCACAGGGAGAGGCAGTCATAGGGTACAAACAGAAAGTCTTGCAAAACTGATTGACAAACTCTAAACAGAATCTGTTTCTAGGGATAAAGATGTATTGAAAAGCGAGACTTTTACATTGCACTCTAAATTTTGTACTGTTGTGTTTGCTATAATTTTACTGTGTGCATACATTGTATTTTTTTTAAGATGGTGTTTCACTCTTGTCACCCATCCTGGAGTGCAATGGCAGGATCTCGGCTCACTGCAACCTCTGCCTCCTGGGTTCAAGCGATTTTCCTCCTTCAGCCTCCAGAGTAGCTGGGATTACAGGTGTGTGCCAGCATTCCCGGCTAATTTTTATATTTTTAGTAAAGACAGGGTTTCACTATGTTGGCCAGGCTGGTCTACAACTCCTGACCTCGGGTAATCCACCTGCCTTGACCTCCCAAAGTGCTGGGATTACAGGCATGAGCCACAGCACCTGACCTACATTGTATGTTTGATGAAGAAATGAAAACAAGTAATATAATTTTCAAGACAATAAATAAATAATAATACTTTAAATACATTTGATTAGTGTAGGCAGACAAAAGTGTGTCATGATTTGTTTTATGTTTTTGTTCCCAGAAGTTTTTGTAACCACTCTCATTTAGTTGATTCTTCTCAATATTAAATCAATAAAACAGTATTACTGCCTCCTTTGGGCTGGGTTGGAGACAATCCTGTAGTCTCCAAATCTTAGCTGGAATTCTCCTACCACCACGTTTACAGCTTATTACAGGAAGAGACAAAACTAAGGCTAAACAGAATAGAATAAAATATTAATAGCTGTGGTTAAATGTAAGGAATGGAAGGAGCAGATTTCTGTGAGACAAAAAAATAGTATGTGGGAGTCTCGGTCAGACTGGGAGGCCAGGGCATGCCTATCGGAAAGCAAAAATGTCTTAAAGTGTGACCTAAGTTGTGAATATAAGTTAGCTGCAGAATTGTGAAAGAATTGTTAAGGACTATGTAGAAAATGGTTTTACTCCCGCTTTCTCCTGAAACCTCTCTCTCTGTATCTGTCTCTGTCACACATAAACACACTGAAAACATTGAATGGGATTGCAACAGACTTTTGAGAGTTGGAAAGTAGATGAACAAGAGGTTTTAATAAAGCAAGTAAGAAAGCCAAGAAACAACCTGATTTGCACCAGCACATAAAGGGGCACTAGAATTAGAGTTCACCAGGTACCTCTATAAGTAGGGACAAAGGAGAGGCTGAAAACAGGAAGCCGGGTTGAGAATTGATTCAATATACAGGTATATTAAATGCATTTTCTACTTAATGATATTTTTAATTTATGATGAGTTTATCTGAACATAAGCCCATCATAAATCAAGATACATCTGGAAAAGAAAACCTTTGAGGTAATGATTCCAGAAAGTTATTTTTAAAGGGGCTAACTCAGCTGGTAGGCAGGCAACATTTTGTCCTTCCCGTCGTCCGCCTTAAGAGTGGAGGAATGGAGGCCTTATTCTAGGGATAATAAGAAAGCCACAGCGAGACCTGGTCTGTGATGACTGAGGAATCTCTCTTCCAGCCCTGGATGACTGACATTTTCAGATTTCTTGAAAGAGAGAAAGAGAGATTGGTAGGGGGGATGGGGAAAAGCTGTTTTTCGTTTGAGTTAAAGTTATTTGGATTTTCAAGTTTTTATAATTATACTTAATACTGACAGAACTCTCAATGTTATATCATTTGTTTTGATACCAAGTCCTCAGTCAACATGTATCTCCCTCATGTTTTTCCATACTTGGGATGTCTTTAGATTTGCATTTTAAGACCCACTCTATCTTTCAAGGTAGAGTTCCTCTGCAGTAAAGAGTAAATTTTTTTGTATTTTCCATTTTATTGCACTCACTTTTGTTAAAATATACAATTGTGTGCTTGAATGTCATGGCAACGATATTAAAGTTCTGAATGCATATTCTCAATTTATACTTGGTTTCTCTATTTGTCTTGTCCCAGACCAGCAGTGGTGTGTGCATTGCATTTCCACTAGCACCATCTTAAGGGAGATACCTATATCTCTGTCATCTCTCTCTCTCTCTCTCTCTCTCTCTCTCTCTCTATATATATATATATATATATATATATATATAGTGTGTGTGTATATGAATGAATATTTTATCACAACTCACTTGAACAACTTTTAGGTAGGTGTAAAACTGCAGTCTTATCTGCACTTGGAAAGGAGAAAGCAAACCAGACGCAAGTGCTTTTACTTCTGAACAATGTTTTTTTCAACTTTTTTTTAAATAAAAAAAGTCATTCTGATTTTTTAAATTAGTATGGAGTATTTTTATTTCAAACTATTTTGATTTTTCAAATTGGATATTCCTAGGATTTTTTTGTTCCTGAAACCACAACTGTCACCAAGATATATCTGGATGTTAGTCCATTTCAAATATAATTTCGTTGATAATGAGCAGTCACATAGATTTATTCAGCTCAGAATAGTTCTCTACTACAAGAGATTCTTTTATTTCCTTTTGTTATCTTGCTTTCCCAGTTATTTAGTCTGGATCGCCAGTCTGTCTTATGTCTCACTCATATATTTTCTTTTTTTTTTTTTTTTTTTTTTTCTGATTAGGAGTGACCTTCAGTAGCACTGATTTGATTTCTCCAGTAGAAGTAAAGCTCTGCTTTAAAGCTCCATGACCATGACATATGTTTAATCTACTGAAAAGGCTCCTGGGAACTTTATCCCGGTTGCTTTTATATACCTGCTTCGAAGTTAGTCTTCATAATTTCATTTGTTTTGTGTAAAAGACTTCTGCTGAATTGAGCCATTTTACAGCAGTTTTCTATGATAAGTGAGTTTAAACTTACTAGAGATTACTTTCTCTTCAAATTTTCTAACAAATTTACTGTGTAGTTTTAGGATACACATAAAATTTTACCAAAAGCAGTTTCCTACTTTGCACATTCAGGGGCTGTATTTGCTTTCCTTTGTGCAATCTTCCACCTTTTCTATCATTTTCTTATCTTTCTGGCATAATCTTGGTTTAAGTTTATAAAGCTTTCTTCAACAAGGAAGTGCTATGGAGATGGAATCAATAAATAGATGTGCATTCAGCAACATTTTCTTTCAGGCTTTATGTGCATTTATTATTATTCATAATTTAACATTTATTGAGCACTAAGAATCATTTTCTGTTTGTAACAGAGAAGTAGATGTTACCTCTTCCCAGCAGGCTTATATCTTCATGGATAATTCCATTTTTAAATAGTCTCAAAAATTAACCCTCACTATTAGATAAACCAAGGGAGAAAAAAAATACGATAAAGTTTTAACAAACTTTGTATTAAAATTTATTTTTGCCTGTAAAATCCTGACCTTATGTTTGCATAGAGATTAGAATCTTGCTAAAAGTGTGATTGACATGACAGAGTATTAACTAAAAGATATGATTTTGATTTATGCAGTAAAACATTATAGGATTGAACTCTAAGTGAATTCCATTAAAACTGGGTTGAACAGAATAACCTATCTGACCCAGATACAAAGTCATTTGTATTTCAAAGCATTCTAGAAAATCTCGGTCTGTTTCATTGTTGCTGTAAACACTCAGTTACCGTCTCAAGTGGGCTATAGCATCCATTTTAGTTCAGAAATTCAGTAACTTATCTAGTTTATTCTGAGAAAGTCAGATTCTGGAGGTAATTCTATAATCTATACACCTTGCTTGACACTTACGAATTAGGTATAATATTAATGTGGATTAAAGCTGATCAAAATAATAAAGAATGTTTATTGACTTAAAGCAAGCTCTACCTCTGTATGTGCCATTTTTATCCTACTGCAACCTGAAACTACATTCTTGATTCTGACCAAATACAAAAATTGAATTACGAGAATGAAATATCAGGCAGATAGCTATTGATGCTTAACAATTTTATATGATAGTCTGTCATCTAATGAAGCTAATCAATTGATCTGGTATTTGCAGTATTGAAAGTAGAAAATACTTAAAGACAAAACAATACATCATAAATTCTGGAATTTCAAAAATAATTGATTCATTTAATTTCATTGATCTTCTCTAAGTTACATATTTACAGGTAAAGAAAGATACGCTCTCAGATCTCTTGAAATTGAAACAATCTCAGTATAGTCTAAGATTAGTATATCCAATTCAATTCTGCAAGCATGCGTTTTGCTGAGGAATAGCTGATGACTAGTAAACTAGCATGTAAATAAATCACAATACTTCATGTACTTGAAGGGTACATGGTAAATCATCAGTCAGAAGCAAAGATACCGTATTGGGTACCTTCGTCTTTAAGCGATAGGGATGCCTGATTCAAATATGCTTAATGATAAGAAAATTTATTACGTCCTTCTACAAGAAGTCTAAAGATAGGGGAGACTCCAGGTACAGTACATCAGCTCTCTGGCTCTTCTGGTTGTCATAATTCTCTTAGTTTTACTTTCATTGGTCAGCTTCAATGCCAGGTTGGTGGAAATTAAGATGTAGCAGTTCCAGACATTGTATACAGCAATGCCAATGTCCTGGAAACAATAGAGGTCAGTTATTTGTGTCTCATAGGCAAGGAATGTTTCTGAGGAATTCTTTTATAGCAAACCCTCCTCACTTCCTGTTAAGTGGAACTAAGTCATTCGACCTTCCCTAAACCATTCACTGTAAGGAGATTTCAGGCTGCCATGGGTAGATATTGAAAATGAAATCACAGCAACCATTGTAGAATGACATTTGTATAGCAAAAGAGTACATGTAGATGATTTTTTATTTTGTGTAGAGATGGGGTCTCATTATGTTGTCTAGGATCATGTGGAACTCCTGAGCTCAAGCCATCCTCCCACCTCAGCCTTTCAAAGTGCTTGGACTGTAGATGTGAGCCACCATGCCCAACCTGTATCTTTGCCTTTTTAGAAATAACATGCTGTTATTCTCTAGTGGTTATCTTTTACTTTGTGGTTTGGGGCCTTATAGAATACATTTATTTCAATTACTGATTTCCTTATATTTTTGTCTGATTATAGTCTCTATGAATCTCATACTTCTCTGCTTTATGTTTTTACTTACAATTTCATGCATAAACAGATATGTTGTTAGTTCTTTTTTTTTTCTTTTTCTTTTTTTGAAATGGAGTTTCACTCTTGGTGCCCAGGCTGGAGTGCAATGGTGTGATCTCAGCTCACTGCAACCTCTGCCTCCTGGGTTCAAGTGATTCTTGTGCCTCAGCCTCCTGAGTAGCTGGGATTACAGGTACCCACCACCATGCCAAGCTAATTTTTCATATTTTTTGTGGAAATGGGGTTTCACCATGTTGGCCAAGCTGGTCTTGAACTCCTGACCTCAGGTGATCCACCCACCTAAGCCTCCCAAATTGCTGGGATTATAGGTGTGAGCCACTGTGCCCGGCCATTGATAGTTTATCTTTCTCTTTAACCTTGAAATGTAAAAGTTTAAACTTTTTGAACTTCCAATACTTAAAAATTTCTTTTTGAACTTCCAGTTCTTAAAAGAATTGCATCTTATAGTATTTAAAAAATAAAACTGGGCTGTTTTTAATCAAATTTCTTGAGTTATTTTGTGCATTTTTAGTTATTTAGGATAATTTATTGTTTTGATTTAACATAGTGTTTTAGGATATACTACCAAAAAAACACATAATTTGATAAATTTTTCCTGTATTTTCCTCAGTACTCTTCATTTTGGAGAGGGATTATTGGCACTGCAGAGGTGAATTTGCCAAATTTAGTAAGCGTAAAATTTAAGTAACTTGGAGTCCTGGTTCCAGACTTAGATCTAAAAAATCAAGGCCTGATCATAAAATTTGGCCCTGCTAAAAGCTATTAAAAAAACCCAAACAAACAAACAAAAACAAACAAACCAAAAAAACAAAAAAACCAAAAAACAAAAACAAGAGCTATTCAGTAGCGCTATATAAAATGAATATACAGACAGTGATGTGTATTATGTAAAGTTTGTCACTGGTCCCTGATGAAATAAGTGCAGAAACTGAGGAAAACTATTTACTTCATTGGATTTGCTGGACCAATTTGTATATTGTAGACCCCACAAGGCCAGTTGATGTTGGAGTGAGTAGCACACTGTCATGGCACATAATGTCTTAAAGCTGGTTTGTCAACTGTAACCCAAAAGTATTAAAATTCCAGAACCAATTTATTTCAGACAAGACAATTGAAATGTAGCTATAGCTTTATAGGATAAACTATGGTAACTAGCTACCGATGAGATAGTAAAAATTATACCTTGTACAGATTTTGTCATTTTCTTTTTCCTGTATTGTTTTAAAAAAGTTTGCAGCTATTACTTTGTATATCTGTTTTTATTTTATTCTTTCAATTATTTATTTTTTGATTTTAATAAAATATTGGTGTATAATAGGTAAGGGGAAAAACTGATTCTCTGTACTTTGAGAAACTCTACCCTAAGGAACAGAGTTAGATCCATTCTAATCTTATATGAGGTAAGTGAGCAATGAAAATACAAATACCTGTAAGATGTGTATTAATCCATTCTCACACTGCTACGAAGAAGTACCCCACACTGCTGTGAAGAAATACCCAAGACTGGGTGATTTATAAAGAAAAGAGTGACTGTGACTCATGGTTAATTGACTCACAGTTTCACATGGCTTGGGAGGTCTCAGGAAATTTACAATCATGGCAGAAGGCACCTCTTCACAGTGTGGCATGAGAGAGAATGAGTGCCAAGTGAAGGTGGAAGCCTTTTATAAAGCCACTAGATCTTGTGAGAACTCACTATCATGAAAACAGTATGGGGGAAATTGACCCCATGATCCAATCACTTTGTGCCAGGTCCCTCCCGTGACACATGGAGATTGTGGGAACTACAATTCAAGATGAGATTTGGGTGGGAACAAATCTAAACCAAAATGTAATTCAGCTTTAAAATGAAAAGATACAAGAAATACTTGAATAGATTGTGTCTTCAGAGATCTCTAGAAGAAATTACTACTCCCCTCCCAGCAGATACTAATCATAACTCCTGCTACCCCATATACTTTACTTCATAAACTCAGTGGTTGTGGGGAAAGAGAGGAGAATCAAATGACTACACTATAACATAGAGTTGTAATAGATTTAGATGAATGTAGGAGCATGACATTAGAGAAGAGGCATATAAGGAGGGGAAACAAGACTATAGTCAGGGGAGGGCGACAAAAGCCAAAAATGGTGGTTACCAGCAAAATATAATTAATTTATCCTTCACTTTACTGAGAAGGTCTTGGCATCTTGTGTGCCTTGGGTAGGAAGTAGGCTAGACAAGAAGTATGTGTTTCTTAGACTATGAATTCCTCAAGGCAGTCAAGTTTTTGAAAATGTATCAAATTTGTTGGGAAGACAGTTCCAGAAACAGCAGAGTGGAGAGAGTCCAGGCAGGAGGAGAATGCTGGAAGATTTTATGGGGCAGGAGATGTGATGAGTCCTGAGGAACTTGTAGCATGGACTTGGAAGGCCAGTAATACCATGTTCTAGCAGGAGTCATCTAGAAACAAACAAACAAAAAAATGCTAGTGAGAGAGTGGTATATATGGGTTAGGTAACTTGATTTGTATTCTCAGACGGTGCAAATAGTTTCAACTAATTTACTTTTTGATTAAAAAATATAATATTTAAGAATTCACTTTGTACCAGGTATGTGCAAATTGCTTAGTAATTTTACTTAATATATGTAACAATCCTATCACCTGTGATATTATGTCCATTTCATGGATAAAGAAACTGAAGATTGTAACTTTTTGGCTATTAAATACTCTTAAATACTGATAACCACTATATTATTCTGCATCATAATAATTAAAATGTATCTTTATATGTCTTTAGTTTAAGAGTTCTTTTTCTACATTTCAGTTACCACAAAAGTTTGGTAAGTAGGAAGGAATATTGCATTGTGGCCACATTCTGAAATTAATTGCCCTGGGAGAATACATGAACAATTTAATAAATATGAGTCCTATACATGTTGAAGGCAAATAATAGAGTAAATATATGGGACAAATGTAGGACTTCAGAAAATTAGAGACATGTTAGAGTGACTATTTCAAAACAATACTTTGAATGTGTTTACTCTCTCAATACCACCTAGGAGAGGAGTTGTCTCTTAAATTAATTCTTTTCCCGGTGGAAGAAATTGGAAGAAAAAAAACTTTCTTGAGCATTGACTATTTACACAGGGGACAGTACACTTAAGTGCATGGCTGCCTTGGACTGCCAACATTAGAACTAGAAGTTTGCTTCTATATTCTGCCCTTGGTAGGCATGATCAGTGGATTAGGACCCTCTTTCCTCCTGAGTTCAGATTTAACTTCAAAACTCTCAGGAATTGGCACACCAAAATGCCATTACCTATCAATAGAGTATAGCCAATCCGAGAGATGACACCTATTACCGTTTTTGTGTTAGGTGCATCCCAAACAAGCCTTCATTCTCAGTTGTGTAATTTAAGTTTTAGTGTAGAATGGACAAAGAACTATGTAAATTTTGAGCAGAATATTGCTGTAATAAATATAACATCAATTGCCTTCAACGTTTTTCAAAGCCATTCCAACCACAGGAAGTCTGCAACCAATTTTTTTTTTTATGACTTCCTCAGTATTTGAGCACATTTCATTCAATTTTGACAGTCAACTTCGTTTTGCTTTTGAACTCTGAAAAGATCAAAGCCTCAAGTGGAACAAAGAGGAAGATATAGCTTTTCTTTAACACAGTTTGTTGCTGTTGTTAAACACATCTTTTTTGTTAAACACATTTTTGACAAACAGTGATGAGCCCTAAGAAAGAAAAAATCTGATAGTGTGACAAATAAATATGTTTTTATGTGGCTGCTTCATTTGCATGTTGCAACACCCTCAAATAATTGATAAAGAAATGTCTGTATTTTGATTATTGGCCTGGCTGCTTTTTCTGCGTCAGTCCCTTAACCGCAAATAAATGTTCATTTCTTATACAAAATAGAGAATATGGATTTTATAACAGAGTGTCAGCTCCTCATGCATAACACATTACATGGCCAATTCCATAAGGCACTACTAAATTGCTGAGAAAATTACATTTGGATAAGTGTAAACTAATGTTGAATGAAAAATTATATCTCCAACTTTTAATACATTGACTAGAGAACATGTACAATGTGTGTTTTAAACAACTAAACCCTTTAGCTGTAGTTTCATTGAAACCTCAAATCTATTGTATTTGTCATGGTGCTCTGCAGGCTAATAATTAGCTTTATTGGAGACACAATGGCACATGTATAGTCCTGTCACTGAAATGTGGTCACTGAAAGGCAGCTGAGGGAATCCCAGACAAGCACTGTCAACAGAGCACACCACCAGCCTTTTCTTTCAATTACTCAGTCTGTAGATGGTCTGAGTTCTTTGTTTCTCTTTTCCTAAGCTTTTATATGAGTACCACGGCCCTCAGAGGGAAGGTATAACATCAGATTTTTTTTAAACACAGGCTAGTCCAATATAGGATTTGATGACATAGTAGTTTACAAATATGATACAAATGAGACTTACTTGTGGACCTCAATCAGTCAGTCTACCTGTCCTGCAGTATTATAAGATGCCTGTGCACTGCTTATGGCATTACGACTAGTAGTAGTCTTTGCATATTTTAAATAAAATTTTTAATAGTCAAAGACATAGCCATATTTCATGCTTATATAATTAGGGTTTCTATGACTGGTCCTTTATAAAATGTGTGCAATAATTTAGAAAGCTGAAAATATGGATTGTTCCTTATCTGGGATAAAACGAGATTCAAAACCCTTTCTTCCAACTCAAAAGGTCCAGAACACATACTGTTTATCCTGAGATCATTTAAACTCTTAATTAAAATCAATTTTCCTATATAAACATCCACCATAGTCTGCTTTGGAGTTGCATTAAATCAACCTTGAATTTAGAAAATGTTATAACAGTGGTTTTTTGATCTAATGCTTATCTTAATGCACATACTTTGAGTCCATACAATTTACATTTTAGCATGGTCTTGTGAACACTTTTTGTTCAAGTTTGACCATGTTATTGTTCTCAGCTAGTTCATATTTGCATTACAATTAAGTTCAATAAAAGCAATTTAATCAGAAATTGGAAATGAGGTTCAACAAAATCTATAGCAATCAGTTCTTTTCTGCTGACACTGCTATGAAAACAGGATTGTGAGGCACAGAATGAATTAGCTGTATGTATAAGAGACTTTAGAATATCTTCTAATATGATTTACAGCAGAATTTACAAAACCAGCATTTAAAACTTAACAGTAAAAGTAATTTTTTGTTAAATTTAATAATCAGTAAGTCTGACCTCTTTAATTTTGCTCAGTATTGCAATATATTTTAAAGGCCTCATATATTTATCCATTTTTGAATGACACCTGGATGTCTATCAGTGTGGTAGGTAGTGTTTACATCAGAGATAAAAAGAGGTAAAAATCTGTGGTTTTTAAAAAAGCATGGAGCATTATTTTAGAGAAAGGGGTATAAGCAATAAGATAAATACATAAAAATTTGTAACACATTATTGACAAATGTTGAGAGATAAAGTCAAACAGGGAAACGGTTGTGTGGGCAGGAGAACAGGGGTTTTGATTCTCCCTGGAGTAGCCTTACTGAAAAGATTATTTCAGAAGGAAGCTATGGATTAAAAATGAATATATCTGAGCAGAGCAAGAATTCTAGGCAGTGGAAACAGCAACTGCAAAGACCCTGAGATGGTTTCTTGTCTCATTTCACAGAGTCGAAAGGTGGTCAACCTTTCTGGCTGGAGGAGAGGAAATAAGACAAGATATCAGAGGTCAGTGAAACAACGGAGAGGCTGATCTTCCTGGGTCTTGATAGTCACATAAAGATGTTGATATTCATTCTGAAAGGTACAAAAGCTACTGGAAAGTTTTGAACTTAAGAGTGAAATGATCCCATAATTTTATAGTATCATTCTTACTAAGAAATAAGTTAGAAAGTTATCACTATAACTTAGTGGAGAGAAGAGAGTATCTTGAACCAGGGTCCTGGGTTTGTAGCCACCTTTGCAAAGATTACAATGGTATGAGGAATCTCGCGTGGCTGGCTCTACGTTACATCTAGCCTCATAGGCTGGCTGTTCTTGCATATTCCAGGATGTAGACCAAGATAACGATGGAAAGAATTTAGATTTTAAATTTGAAGCAAGAATAATAGTCCCTTCCTTAAACTAATGCCCTTTTTGCTTGGAACAAAACCACCTTTGTATGACAAATGAAAAGCCATGAGAGTAGGATTATGGAAGGGGCTTGAGTTCTGCTAAGATGTAGGTGTGCTGTTTCAGACTTTTATATTCTGACAGTTGACCACCGCACCTGGACACATGACTCATAACTCAACCAGTCCTGTGGCCTCCACCCATAGGCAGACAATGCACAGTGACTCTTTTCCATGTTCCTATGATTTCATCCCAACTGATCACTAGAACCCATTTCCTAGCTCTCTGCCCACAAAATTATAATAAAACTCTAGCTTCTGAGTTCACAAGGAGACTGATTTTAGTAATAACTCTAATCCTTCTACTTGGCTAGCTCTGCAGTCATTAAACTCTTTCTCTACTGCAATATCACAGTCTTACAAATTAGTTTTATTTCTGCAGCAAGAAAGAAGAACCCATTGGGTGATTACAGTTGGTAGTAATAAGAAGTGATTTATTTCTGGACACACATTTTTTGTTTTTGTTTATTGAGGTAAAATCCACATAACAAATCATTCTAAAATGTGACATTTAGTGACATTCAGTACATTCATCTCTGTCTAATTCCAAGACACTTTACACGTTCCAAAAGAAAACCCCGTACCCTTTAAGCAGTAATTTCCCATACCCTCCTCCTCTCCTTCCCCTGGCACCACTAATCTGCTGTCTGCCTCTCTGAATTTCCCTATTCTGCACACTTCATATAAATGGAATTATACAGCTAAAAGAAAAACTTTAGACAAATTATATTCAAAAGTGTTTATTTGAACAATGAACAATTCATGAATCAGACAGCACTCAGAACTAGGAGAGGTTCAGAGAGCTCCACCCAGCAGCATGAGCAACAAGCTTTTATAGGCCAAATGCAAAGGCAAACTAATGGAATCATCCGATTGGCTACAGCTAGGCGTTTGCCTTATTTGGGCATGGTCTATGACCAGCTATTTGTCTTTGGCTGACTTTTGACTGTTTTTTACAAAAATGTGTATATTCCCAAGATAAATTTTGGAGTGTTCCTTGGAGACTCAAAGTATGGGACAGTCTCAGGTCAATGGCTTTCTACTAATTTAATCCAACTATAAAATATGTGGCCTTTGTGACTGGCTTCCTTTACTTAGAATAATGTTTCTAGGTTCATCCATGTTGAAGCATATATCAGTAATTAATTCCTTTTAATGACAGAATGATATTCCATTGTTTGGATACAAGACATGCTATTTATCTTTTCATCAGTTAATGGACAACATATTGTTTCTACCTTTTGACTATTTTGAACAGTGCTGTGGATGCATTTTAAAGTTGGAGTAAATAGAATTTTCTAATACACTGGAAACAGAGTATGAAAGAAAGAGAGAAATCAAACAGCATGGATTTTAGCCTGAGCAGTGTAGACCAGCGGTAACCACCACTAGGAAGGATAAATCTGTGTCAGGATAAATCTTCAACTGGGACGGGGAGATTTAATAGCAGTGACTCAGTTGGAACCTAAAAATTTCAAGATGTCAATTCCAAGTGGATGTATCATAGAGGCAGATGGACATATGATTCTGGAGTCCAGGAAGTTGTCATTAGGTGGTACATGAAGCTATGAAAATGTATTAGATCCTGCAGGGACTTAGTGTGGAGAAAAAAAAAAAGAAAGATTTTTGAAGGTTAATTTCTGAGGCCTCCCAATATTTAAAAATTAGGGAAATGAGACAGAAACAATACAGGAAACTGACTATAAAGTGGTGAGAATAGGTAGACAGAAAAGAACATTATGGAGTAAGAATTCAATATAGATGATGAAAATAACATGAAATGCAAATTGTTAAATTCGTTGAACAAATAATTTATATTTACTCTATGTTTTTTTTTTGGCTTTAGTATTTCTGATACATTTAAAAATTGCTGATGATTTACTGATACAGGAAGATGCAACTGCTGTATTTAAGTGAGTACACTATTTTAAAATAGATTTTATTATAAAAATAACAATATTGAAGTAGAAACAGCAAGAAATAGATGTTACTTGTTTTAATATTTAATTAAAGTTAATTCTGACAATCACATTTCTGTTGTTGAACCATCAGTGAGGGCAAAAACAAATATGTCATATGAAGGAATGAGACTTCAGATCTAGGCAAACTGGATCATTCCATAAAAACAGAAATGATCCTTGGGTGAATCAGTTGGATCCTGTGTTAATCCAGTGTGATAAAATTAGAATCAACACACGTTTGTTCCAGTATTTTAGAAACAAGGCACTGTAGAGAAGCTCCTGAGTTAATGGTAAGGAGAATTATCATGAACAAGCTTTGCTCTGTAGAGTTCCAGTTTAGAATTTTAAATCCACGTTGACAACTAACAGTTATTCTTTTACTCTCAAAAGCATTCCATTTTGGAAGTTAAATGATTAGACTTATTCTAAGGAAATAAAATGGGTGGATAAGGAACACAAAAGATACTCTTGATGCTGTCTCATTTGCCCAGGGAAATAGAACCCATTCTGAACTATCAAATTATGGACTGTAACCCACATTTTAGTGAGCAAATAATTACTTTTGAGATTTATTCTTTTCAAAGGTTTTCACATAATTGAAATGTCTTTTTCCAAGAAAGACTATCACCAGAACTATGACATATTAGTTTACACCAGAAATTTGCCAATATATTCAATCATGATTGTTAGAAATCTGAAATTTTATATAACGCAAACTAATAAGTCAAAGATATATACATATATCTTAGTAATGTCTTACTGTATCTTAAATTTATCTCTTGATAAATATAATATCAGCTATCCCCTCAAACAGATTTAATCCCCTTTCTTTTTATAGACGGAATTGATTTTACCAAATACTTTATATATTCCTAACATTTAGTCTAATATATAGGCAGATACGTTTTCTTTAATTGAATAACTTTGCCTCTGATGACATTTTCTAATTCCTAAAGAAATAATGCCATCAATCCACACTATACGTTAATAAACTCCATCCTGCTAGAGCACGTGCAGTGTAAAGTGAAGGTGCTCCCTCGGGCACATGGAAGAGTTCCATCTCCATCCAGAGTGTCCACACAACCACCCATCCACAAATGTGTCCATCTGCATGAGAAATCAAAAAACCACAAATGACAACTACAGAGTCAGTAGGAGAGAGAAATGGATGGATACGGACTAAAAATGTGCCTTACCTCTAGTGTCTATGAAGAGTTTTTTTTTTTTTCTTTCTTTCTTTTCTTTCTTTTTTTTGAGACAGCCTCTTGCTCTGTCGCCCAGGCTGGAGTGCAGTGGCATGATCTCAGCTCACTGTAACCTCTGCCTCCTGGGTTCGAGCGATTCTCCTGCCTCAGTCTCCCGAGTAGCTAGGAGTACAGGCATGTGCTACCAAGCCCAGCTAAGTTTTATATTTTTAATAGAGATGGGGTTTCATCATGTTGGCCAGGAATGGTCTCGATCTCTTGACCTTGTGATCCCTCTGCCTCTGCCTCCCAAAGTGCTGGCATTACAGGCGTGAGCCACCACTACTGGCTAAAGAGTTTTTAAAAGAAAAAAAAAAGGAAAGCTTTATTTAGTGAGTGTCTACTGAGGGTCAGACACTGAGAAGTATTTTCCAGATGAAGGAGCAAGCTGGAA
Organism: Rhinopithecus roxellana; assembly: GCF_007565055.1. Taxonomy (NCBI): domain Eukaryota; kingdom Metazoa; phylum Chordata; class Mammalia; order Primates; family Cercopithecidae; genus Rhinopithecus; species Rhinopithecus roxellana. Next base: position 140,435,145 of record NC_044557.1, on the reverse strand, counting down.
GACATAAAATACCTGCTCACAGGTGGAGGTGGTGAAGCCTTAATTCAAAAATCTGCCCAACATGACTTCAAATCTTACATTTTTGTCCTGAACCATATAGTAATTTGTGGTAAATTGTATTTATAGCTAATGAATATTTGTTAAATAATAAATGGCAATTTCTAAAACATTTGCTAGTCATGTACAACTGTACTTGAAAAGTTTGCACGTCAGAATGTTCAGGATATGGAAGAATGCTACACAGCAATAATATTTCTTGGTGGTCATCCCTTCCCCCAGTATTGAAGGAAATAAAAATTGGTGCTATATTCCAAGATTACTTGTTATTCAGCAGAACACAAACTTGGATATTGAGAGGATAATGTACCTAAACAAGTGTCGATGAAGAAGTCTGGTCTCACAAAGAGATGCCTTCTTACAACTCATTAGAAAAGTAGACCTATAATATAGATTTGGAAAGTATATGCCTATTAGGCTCTGTAGAAGCAATTTATATATTTTTATTTAAACTTTTTAATTGACACATAATATTTGTACATAAATATGGGGTATACGTGATATTTTGCTACAAACATACAATGTGTAATGATCAAACCAGGGTATTCAGTATATCTTTCTCTTTGAGTGTTTATCATTTCTATCTGTTGGAAACATTCCAAATCTTCTTTTCTGCCTACTTTGAACTATATAATAAGTTTTGTTAACCAGTCACCTTACTTTGATATTGAACATTAAAACTTATTCCTTTTATCTAATTCTATGTTTGTACCTATTAACCAACCTCTCTTCCCTCCCCTCCCACTCACCCACACATGCTTCCCAGCCTCTGATGTCTGTCATTCTGCTCTGCCTCCATGAGATGATCTCTTCTAGCTCCCACGTAAAGAGTGAGAACATCCAATATTTGTCTTTCTTTATGGGTCTGGCTTATTTCACTTTAACATAATGATCTCCAGTTCCATCCATGTTGCTGCAAATGACATAATTTCATTTTTTATGGCTGAATAGTATTCCATTGTGTATATATTTGTTATCTTTACTCATTTCTTTATTCATTTAATTTTAAAATGTTTGCCTAGACAAGCCAAATGATTGCTGCAGGAATCATACAATCCAACCCTACTTTGCCCTGTCAAGATTATCCCTACCATCTGGGGATTGTCACAATACATGACAATCATAGAGAAATATTCACGGAGAAATGTTTTTGTTTGGGCCGGGCGCGGTGGCTCAAGCCTGTAATCCCAGCACTTTGGGAGGCCGAGACGGGCGGATCACGAGGTCAGGAGATCGAGACCATCCCTGCTAACACTGTGAAACCCCGTCTCTACTAAAAAAAAATACAAAAAAACTAGCCGGGCGAGATGGCGGGCGCCTGTAGTCCCAGCTACTCGGGAGGCTGAGGCAGGAGAATGGCGTAAACCCGGGAGGCGGAGCTTGCAGTGAGCTGAGATCCGGCCACTGCACTCCAGCCTGGGCGACAGAGCGAGACTCTGTCTCAAAAAAAAAAAAAAAAAAAAAAAAAAAAAAAAAAAAAAAAAAAACAAAAAAAGAAATGTTTTTGTTTGAATTTTTAATTCCAAATACAACCAATGCTGGATTGCAACTGTGAGTTACACCTGCATGCACCCAGTCAGGCTAACATGTTACCTAGTTCCATTACTGGGACTAATCCAGTGGTTATTTTTTTGTCCTACCACTGTTATTGAGCAGTTGGAAGACAACTAACTCACAGAAAATGAACAAAAGATTCACAAGGATTGCTCAAAACAATAAACAGATTAAAGATAATGCTAATCTTTTAAAAGCAAGCAAAGGATCAAGGTAAAATAGTGGAGTTCTCATTTCACCTCCATCGCGTGTGAGCTCTGAATAAATCAAACTAAGAGGTAAAAAAAATAGTGACCCATTAAGTACTCAAAATAAAAAACTTGAAAATGTTGAGTTACATATGACATTTCAAATAATGACTACTTGCAATATTTATTTATAGCTACCTGATTAATATAAAGTCAGCTTTACATGATGCTTTGAGGTATTAGTGAGTGAAATATGAAATAAGTATTCAGATTACTTTTAACTCAGAATTCATAAAATGAAGATAAACCTCTATAATTTTTAAGTAATATTTAAAGTCATTTAATGCTCAATTAGTACTTCACAAAATTTAACTAAACATAATGATAAATACTAAAATACCCTTTTGAGATTTCTTTCTAAATAACCAAGAAACAGAACGCCATTTTGGGAAACACATTCTTTCTGTTAAAATAATAATGTAAGAAGCTATATGCAGACATACTAGCATTTTATCAACAAATATATTGTTGAAGATGTGAAGAAACTAGTACTGAAATAAATTACAGTCCACATCGTTTGCTATACAGCTGAAACTGCAGCTTAAATAATGGGATTTGGTAGGTTCAGTTTCAATAATGAAATACTCTTAAGAACTCCTTTTTGTCTCTGCCCCTAAAGCCAAGGTGCTTTGAAGAAAATTTGATCTCAAAAGTAGAAACTTGTTAAGAAAATAAAAACAAAGTTTTAGGCAGAAAACTTGTGTAGGCAAAAAAGACATTGGAATACTGGCGTTGAGTAGAATTCATGGTGGAGAAGTAGAATCATAAGTGAATTTCATTCGTTATATCAATTATAAGCCAAAAATTGAAGCAAAGAAGTAGAAATCAGAATGTCTACTGAATGTCACAACTATAGTATGGTATTTTGTAATTTAATCAGCTGGGAATGATCCATACAAAGATTTTCTTGTGATTTCCCTGTTAGGTACTTGCATAGATTTTATTGCTACTGAATAAAATGCAAATATTTTTTATATACTGATTTCATATATAGAGAGACCTGATGTTATAAAAATGTATTGGGAGATTTCGTTTTGTATTTTTTCCATAATTATAATATAAAAATAATAAAAACCAGTTGTTCCTTCCTTTCCAGTTATTGCAAACCTGTACTTATTTTTCTCACCTTACTGAGCTAGATAGAATGTTTAGTACAGTGTAAAATAAAATTGGTTATAGGAGACAACCTTGTATTGTCCCTGATAGTGACATGCTAGCTTCTTTTTTCCAGTAAGTATTCTGTTTGCTGGAGACTTATGAGTTTACAGAAGTTTAATTCTATTTATAGTTAAATTTTTTTTTTTTTTCATAAAGGAGTGCTTTCCTTAATCTTCAACATGATCAAAGACTCTTTCCAAACTTTTTTTTTTTTTTTTTTTTTTTTTTTGAGACGGAGTCTCGCTCTGTCGCCCAGCCTGGAGTGCAGTGGCGGGATCTCAGCTCACTGCAAGCTCCGCCTCCCGGGTTTACGCCATTCTCCTGCCTCAGCCTCCCGAGTAGCTGGGACTACAGGCGCCTGCCACCTCGCCCGGCTAGTTTTTTTGTATTTTTTAGTAGAGACGGGGTTTCACCGTGTTAGGCAGGATGGTCTTGATCTCCTGACCTCGTGATGCACCCGTCTCGGCCTCCCAAAGTGCTGGGATTACAGGTTTGAGCCACCGCGCCCAGCCTCCAAACATTTTAATGAGATTAACTTTATTTTTTCTAACGTTAAAATCAGTTTTTCATTTTGAAGATAGATTTACTCATGTTTTATGCTTACCTGAATCTATTTGCTAATACTTGGTTTTGGATGTTTGCATCTGTTTGTGAGGGTAACTGACCTGACATTTCCATTTTTTGTACAGTCTTCATTAAATATGGATATCAAACTAAATTTACTAGTCTTGTAAAATGACTCAGGAGAATGTTCTTTCATTGTATACCCAGTACTGTTTGTTTAAAATTAAAATTATTTGTTCCTTTAATGTTTGATAAAGCTCACCTGTAAAATTGTGTTGATTTTCTTCCATATTCAGAATGAAATTTCAAATGTCTGCTGATTTTATCAAGTGACCACGTTCTAGAGTTTTATTTTAAATTATTCTTTTTCTATCTTTTATCTGGCATTTTTAGATATTTTTTCTATAGAAGAGTCTGTCAGAGTATTTTTCTGCCCTACTTCTAGGAATAGAAGTTCCCTCTCATCCATTGTGATATCTATTCTTATTCATATTTTATATGGAGAACTTTGCTATGGGGAGAGGGTAAGGAAAGTTTGCTATATGGGAAAATTTTTTCTTCTTTCTTGTCTTCCTCTTGCATGAAGACAGGAAAAGAATATATTCAAAGTAAAACCACAACACATTCAAGGGCCCAGAAGTGAGAGACACATAGCTTACATAGCAAAGGGAAAGCAGCTCACCATGAATGGGCCTGGCAGAAGATATGATCAGATTCATATTTGAGATGTAGGAATGTACAAATCTTGGGAGTCCTTCAAAGAAAGCTAAGTCGTTTGGATTTTATCCTGATGTAATGGGGACAATTGAATTATGACAACAGTAATGATGGGTATATAAATATGTAGCATATTTTGAAATATTACCATTTATTATGCTAAGTGCTAACCCTCAAAATACAGCTTTGAATTATGTTTTGAGAATTTTAACTCATTTCCCATTTAGAAAAAAAATGCAGCTTGCTGTCAGTGCTGATTTAATTTTACATAAACATATTCTTTGAGACTGAAGCAAATCTGACTGATTTTCAATGTGAAAACAAAATATAAAAAGTTCTTGGAGTTATTTCTAAACAGAACTTTTCTCTAACCTTAATGTAACAGAAATGTATATGATGTTACATTAGGATTAGAGACAAGAGTATTCTTGGGGCAAATGGGAAATGGGTTAAGAAATAAAAAACATTAATTCATGATGTAGATGGTATGTTCTAGGAACTTGAATTGTGGCAGACTTCAATAACAATGATTAATTAGATGTGGTTATAGTATATAAATGGGAAATATTGATAGTGATAGTAATAGTAATATTATGAAGCAAAAGAAGAAAATACATATTTTTATATTGTAACATTTTCACTGAATACTAGCAATATTTAGCCCACATCACATATTTACTTGCTTGGATATTATTTCCTTTTGTCAGCAAAACTGAATGTTAAAAAATGATAGTATTGTCTCACACAAAATGAAGCTAGAATTTTATTTTGCCCAAGGGAATTTACATTTTATTTTAAACAAGGAAGACTTCAGATTGAATTACTCCATGTAACCATTATGATAACAATTAAACATATATATGAGGGATATAGTTTCTTCTCACCACTCTGTAAAACTGCAAGAGAATATTCATTTAATCCAACTATATATAGAGAGATTTCAAGTTTCTGATTGATTTAGTGTCATTCATGCATGAAGGTTGTTAGTTGAACTTCAGTTTCAGCTTTTCTACTTTTCTAGAGGCTAGATACTGTGTTTATGTATTCATTTTATACATCAACCATGTATTGATAGTCTATTACATACCTTTTAAATACCAGGGGTTATGGCCTATAATTGTGAATTACAAATTGTTCAAGTCTTGATAAATTTGTAGCAAAATGGAAAAATATCCACATTAAAAATTATAGAAGTGAGAATTCCAGGCAGTGAGGGCAGTATAAAGCTATCATACAGAAATTCCCATTCCAATACCTAAACCCTGACAAACAATAAAAATAGCATGCCAACAATTACAACAGTAACATAAAATAGTGATATTAATAAACATATACACACATACACATACACACACTAGCTAGCTGAGAACCATGAAAGTATTCTGTGGTAGAGTAACAACAGTCCTAACCCTGTTCCTATATCTCAAAAGTGGGAAGTCTGAAAAGTCCCAATAATTGCCAGTAATACCCCAAAATAGAAAACATAAAACATAATGACAGTAAAGAGAAAGAACATGGAATAGAAAAGACAATGAAAAACTGAGTAGGGAAGAATGCAGGGAAGTAAAGCAAATGCCTGATAAACATTCTGACCTATCTAAGAAGTTTAAGAAACTTGAACAGAATGAAACAAGAGCTCAAATACAAATTATAAAATTTTAAAATGAGATGTGAGGCTATCACCAACATCAGGGAATATGTAAAATAGCTTTTCAAAACTAATAAATTAGAAACAGCAAGAAATGAGTTGGAATGAAAAACTGAGCTTTGGGTATAGAAAAATGCTTGAAATAGTAAAATGGTAAAAATTAAAGTATTAGATAATTCCAGCCAATATAAGGATATCAGGGGAACCAGCCCTCAATATTTCACCATAGGTTCTTTTCTATATTCTGTAAGGGTTGGCTGGTCTGAGAAAGAGAAAGGGTACAAGAGAGAGAAATTTTACAGCTGGGCCTCTAGGGGTGACATCATATGTCAGCAGGTTCTGTGATGCCCCCAAACCACAAAACCAGCAAGTTTTTATTAGGGATTTCAAAAGGGGAGGAGGTTTCGAATAGGGAGTGGGTCACAGAGATCATATGCTTCAGAGGGCAATAAAAGATCACAAGGGCAGGGAGGCAGAGGGAGATCACAAGGCTAGGGCAAAACTAGAATTACTGATGAAGGTCCATGTCCCACTGGGCACACATTGTCATTGATAAACATCTTAACAGGAAACAGGGTTCAAGAGCAGACAACTGGTCTGACTAGAATTCGCCAGGCTGGAATTTCCTAATCCTAGCAAGCCTGAGGGCACTGCAGGAGACCAGGGCGTATTTCAACCCGTATCTTCAACTGTATAAGACAGACACTCCCAGAGTGGCCATTTTAGAGACTTCCCCCTGGGAATGCATTCTTTTCCCAGGGCTATTCCTTGCTGAGAGAAAGAAGTCAGCGATATTTCTCCTATTCACTTTCTGTAAGAAGAGGAATATGACTCTGTTCTGCCCGGCTCTGCAGATGAACCTTATGGTTATCTCCCTTGTTCCCTGAAAATCGCTGTTATCCTGTTCTTTTCAAGGTGCCCAGATTTCATATTGTTCAAACACACATGCTTACGAACAATTTGTATAGATAAAACAATGATCACAGGGTCCTGAGACAACATACATCCTCAGCTTACAAAGATGATGGGATTAAGAGATTAAAGACAGGCATAGGAAATTATGAGTATTGACTGGGGAAGTGATAGATGTCCATGAAATCTTCACATTTTATGTTCAGAGATTGCAGTAAAGACAGGTGTAATAAATTATGAAAGTAGTAATTTGGGGAACTAATACCTTGCCATGAAATCTTCACTATTTATGTTCTTCTGTCATGGCTTCAGCTGATCCCTCTGTTCAGGGTCCCTGATTTCCTGCAACATAAGAGTTTTTCAAGAAAATTTTGCATAGAATAAATAATGTCTGTGATTTAAAGAATTCAGTCAGTGAAATACAGATATAACAAAAGACAATTTATCTGGACTAAGGAGAGCAGAATCTGCAGAACAAAAGAGCAAAACAGGTGTGTGTGTGTGTGGGGGGGGGTGCGTGTGTGTGCCATATATATGCACATATATGTGTAGAATTCCATTCAGAGAGAACTTAAACTGCAAAAGAAAAGCATTAGCCTGATATTAGTTTTTTCATAGCAACATCCAATGTCAGAAGACAATAGATGAAATTCTGTAACATTTTGTAGAAATGTTACTAGAGACTATCATAAGACAAGTGTGCTGGACAGTTCTTACATTGCTATAAAGAAACACCTGAAGTTAGGTAATTATAAAGAAAATGAATTCAATTGACTCATGGTTCTATGGGCTGTATAAGCATTGTTCTCACATCTGCTCAGCTTCTAGTGAGGCCTCAGGTAGCTTTTACTCATGGCAGAAGGTGAAGGAGGAGCACATGATGTCTCATCTGGTGAGAGGAGGAGCAATACCAGGGAGGTGCCACACACTTTTAAACAATCATATTTTACAAAGACTCACTCACTATCACAAGGACAGCACCAAGTCATGAGAGATCTGTCCTCAAACACTTGCCACCAGGTCCTACCTCCAATGTTGTTGTGGGTTACCTTTGAACATGAGATTTGTTGGGGAAAAATACCCAAACTATAGGACCAAGTATTTCATGGACAGAACAATAGTCAGACCTTCTCAAATATGAAAGAACTTATGCAATATGTCACCTGTTAACCACTGGTAAGAAAAACAGAAGCAAACTGCATATTACAATTTAACTGATAACAAGCCTCATCATAACAATTCAACATATAATGCAATGCAACCTTATAAAGAGCTCAGGAATGGTGCCTTGGTATGGGAGTAGTATTATCTGTGACTCCAGTTAAATATAGAATTGCTATAAGAAACCCTGTTAAACTGGTGGCAATTATCAGTGACTCCACTTAAATCTAGAATTACTATAAGAAAGGATGTTAAACTGCTGGCAGGAGAGAATAAAAAAGTTACGATTTTTGCCATGTTAAATTACTGACAAATTTACAAAAGAAAAAGGAGGTGATTGAAGTGGAAGGTGACTGGAATAGAAGTGAGCCTACAAGAGAGCGAAGGTTTTTGTCTATGGATCAGGTAATATCTACAATTAAAACACATAGTAAGGCTGGGCGCGGTAGCTCATTCCTGTAATTTTAGCGCTTTGACAGGCCAGTGTGGGAGCATGGCTTGAGCTTAGGGGTTTGTGATTAGTCTGAGCAATATAGATCACATCTCTACAAAAAATTTAAAGAATTAGCCAGGTATTGTGGTGCATGCCTGTATTCCCAGTTACTCAGGAGGCTGAGATGGGAAGATTGCCTGATCCAGGAGTTTGAGGTTATAGTGAGCTATGATCATGCTGCTGTACTCCAGCCTTGATGACAGAGTGAGAGCCTGTCTCTAACAACCAAAAATAAATAAAGAAATAAAACATATAGTTTTAAAGCTGAAGTTTCTTGTCTTAATTACAATTCATTCCTATCTTCACAAGGATATTCTAAGAGAATAATATCTCTTATGATAAAGATACAAATATTTGATTCTCAGCAGAGTTACTGAGATTTTCATTTCTACTTGATTTTGTTTTATTAAATTTAAACTAATTTAATTTAATATTATTTAAATAGCATAAAGTATATGATCACAGTTTAAAAATTGCCTTTTTATGTACCAGCTGATAATGTGTCTGAGTCAGGGTCTAGTTCAAAACAACAGAGCTCATTCCACATAGTCCAAAAGGAGGACTTGAATTCTGGGGACTAGTTGAATAGGTACTTGCTGAAGGCAAGCAGTGACTATTAAGGTAATTCCTAGATTAACAGCATCATTTAGCTGATGCTAGCTCTATGTCTGGAGGGTGAGAAGATAGAAGTGGCAGTATCCCAACCCAGAGCTGGGGTTGTCAGATTGGGGTGAGGTTACTGAATCTCCAAGATAGGTGCATGGCAGTGACCAGAACCACAGATAAATGGGCTGCCCAGGGTGAGTTGAGGCCATGGGGAGATAAAGCTGCTTCCAGAAAAGCAACTCTAAGCATAAATGGAAGAGGTGGATTAACTCTGTGTCTGTGTCCCAGTCTTTAGGGTCCTGCAGTTTCTCAGTAGCTAACTTTAGCCAGAACTCAGTGATCAAGGTTGCCTAAAATATGCAGGGAAACAGACAATAGATCTGAGAACTAATGTGCAAGGGGCTGGTACATCTTCAAAGAATGACATTTGGGTGGATGGTTATCTTTTGCTTAAAAACGGTTATTGCTAAATGGACTTTTCAACAGTTTTAAGCTTTTCTTATTTTTATTGCAAGTGAGTTAGAGGGAATTTGCAGATGTTAACTTAATATTTGAGCACAGGTTGATAGATGAGAAAAATATTTAAAAAAGAATTCTCCAGTAAAAAAATAGTTAGAATACTTGGAGAAGAGTAAAATTTTGATATTACTATTATAAGTAAAATAGACTAGTCAGAGAACATGATAAAGATAGACAAGATGAAAAGAATCTTTTCTGCCAAGAAATTTGAGTTCTTCAGTTTGCATTGGACCATTCTAAAAGTCAGTAAATGAGAAAGAAACATATTCAGAAATGTGATTTACATTTACATTCTTGACAGCAGCAAAAGAATATAGTAGAGGAAACAATTATTTCAGAAAACATCACCCCCAGTCCACATTAAAGAATAGAATAATATAGTATATTTACATCACACATATAAATTCTTAATAATACTGTAAACTTGCAATGATGTTTGATAGTGGGTCAACTTAATTCTAGAAAAGACATTTATATTGTTTCTAGGTAAACACTTCATCTACTTGATTTAATAGATATGTTATTGGAATATAGATGAGTGAAATATTTTGGAAATTTGGTAGCTTATGATGACAAAAATCTCAGGTATAAATTGTTAAACGAATTAACCCTAGGTCTCCTGAAACTTATTAGCCATTGATTCTCTGTTAACTCTGTTAAACTCACAAGGTTTAACAATTCAATTTTCAAGTTTTGTTTAATGCCTAGTGTGCATTTCATAATAGGCACTGAGGAGAGAATATAAATGAAGTGTAATATGTTTACCTAAATGAATTTTCAAGTTGAATGGAAAACATAATATGCATTCAGTATTAGACTCAATGATAATATCAGATTGCATATAATGAAGGGCAAATTGAACAATTGGACAGAAGGTGTTGTGAAAGCTCAACAGACCAGTATGGAATGGAATCATTGCAGAAAACATGAAGTAAAGAAATCTTAGGATCTTCCCAGATTTCTATTTTTTTTTTCGTGATTATTACTGTTTCATTATTTCTAAGTGATTACATTAAGTATTTCTACAGTCTGCTGATATGGAATTACTTATTAATGAATAAAATGCTTGGGTTAGGTTTCCTTTAGCTCACAGAGAGCAGAAGTAATTACGATCAAAATGTAATTCCAGTGCCTACATTTGTTTTTTGAATTACTTCCCTTCATCTTTTTACAATTGAAATATATTCATCAATACCATTGAAGCACCAATATCCAAATTTAGTTTTATTAAATTCATTAGCTAGGCATAGGCTTGAAATATTTCAGTCAGTAAAACTATTAATTGATGAAATATCGTATTAGTGTCACATCAGAGAATGATTTGTTTTTCAGAGAAACCTTTAACATTACAGATGGCATATTCATCTATCAGTGGATGTGGAGAAATATTATTTTTAAAAAGAGTAAAGTATGAGTCAATTATGCAATAAAATGCCTGACCATTCTGATTTGAAGTATTAAAAAAAATAGGATTCAGTAAGTTGGTTTTCCATAAGATGTAATGATATGTTATGTTGAGTTATAATGTAAGAACTTTAAATCTCGATACGTAAAAAACAAACAAACAAAAACGTTTCTCTGTTCCTAGTTTTACCAGAGTGGTTGATGAATACTATGCATGTTTTTCTTTTCTATGGTCCATTATCTTTCGGAGGACATCTGAGTTTTCATCTACTAGCTGAAATTTCCTTGGTGGGGTGGCGGTGGCTGTTCCACCTCCACATCTACCCGTGAGGTTAAGTTGGTGTTTGCCATTGATAAACTCTGCCACACTACCCAAAGTTGGGCATATGCCAGAAGCCTGGTCGTATTCCATGACCAAACGTAGAAAGAAAGACCTCTGTTTTCTCTGAACTTAAGTATCAGAGCTTAGAGCTGCGGAAGGCCTTGTTTTCTTCGTGCGGTGGAATCTGAGAGAAGGTAGCCAACAATTTTCCCTGACTGCCAAAACTTCCTAATGGATATTAAGCAAGAATCACCAGAATTGTGCATTTATATTTCTACATGTAATTGTAGTGTCCTTCCATGAATCCCCTCTTTTACTTAAACTAGGGTGGGCTGTTTCTTTAGAAGTTGAAACCTACAAGTATTACCTATTATATATCTGCCATGACAGTCAGGATGTGAAAAAAATGACACATCCGCAATATGTTATTCTAAATCCTTGGGGCCGGATAGGGTTCAGAATTTGAGTATTTCATGTAAAAGTCCAGAAAAGTCAGAGTAGCACTTTGGATTGAAACCTATTAAGATGTAGCAGGATGAGCTGCAGACAAAACCCCTTAGACACCGAGATAGTGAAGGGAGTGGCTTTAATCAGCTGGGAGCATCAGCAGGCTAGAGTCTTAAAATCCGAGCTCATCAGGTGCTCAACTTCTGTCCCTTTTAAGGGCTCACAACTCTAAGGGGGTCCATGTGAGAGGGTCATGATCGATTGAGCTAGCCAGAGGGTAAATGGAAGGGGCTGCCAGCATCGGTGGTCAGAGTGAAACAGAAAGATGGGAGGTTTCACAATGTCCTTCCATACAATGTCTGGAATCTAGGTCAGGGGTCAAATTTTAACTACCAGGCTTAGATCAGGCAGGCCCAGGCCTGGTTTCGGTCTGGTTCCTAGGCGCCGGGCTACCTGCCTTTAGTTTCGCTTCTCTTTCCTTTTCTGAGTATAAAACAATATAAAACAATATGAGAGAGTCTCTCTCTTCCCTCAAAGATTTTTGTAGTAACATGAATCAATAGTCACAGACTAAATGGGATTAAAAGGAGTTATAAATGTCCTATTGTCAGTTCAGGTCAGTTTTGTTTTCAATTGAGCTTTGACACCAAACCTAGGAGAATACTTGTTTTTCAGGGTTCCTTGGGTTTTGCAATTACAGAAAATGAGTGGGAGCTGTGGTTTAAGCTATTATTGAGAAATACATCGTCTCCTAATCTTAAAGATACAATTTACAGAACCCTGTTGGGTGAAAATTTGTAGTAAATATCTCATACATTGCTTCCAGCCACTCCTTCCCCCTACCCAGAAGCTGCTCCCTAGAGAAGAGACAGGGCATACAGGGGAGAAAGATTGGCTGGCAGAATCAGGCACATCTGTGTCTAGATTCTGGAGCAGCTACACGTGTCCTTTTAATTTGAGGATGAAATGTAAGCAGCAGTAAGATCTATCCAAGACAAAATATCCTTCTGAAAGTTAACAAGAAACCCTGTACTATTTTAGACAGTAGAGTTTATCTGTTTTCTATCACAAAAAAGAAAAAGAAATCATGAGCCCATAATAATTTTCTTTGGGAAGATGTTTGGTTTGATGGTAATGAGATTTAAGAATTGATATATCTATTTTGTACTTTTTCTTTTTTTTGAAGAAAGTTTCAAGTAGATCAGAAATTTGCTTTCAGTTATGCACAAGGAACTTGAGTGTTTTTGTGAATAGTGGATAAGAATGCATAAAAGAATATTTCTTAGTAATCATCATAATAAACATAAAGATCATCATCAGAGCTAATATTTACTGAGATTTAATTAATTTATTTACTCTGAGCTATGGCACTCTGCTAACACTTTACATTTTCTCCTTTAATTTTTACAACACCCCTGTAGAGTAGGTGATATCATCCTATTTATTTTACAAATGGAAAAATTGTGGTTTGCATAAAATAACTATCTGAAGCAGCATGTGATATGAGTTCCTAACCCCTATTTAGAGGTTAGGAGAAGCTTTTCATATGAGGTCAATGTCTAAGTTGAGATCTAAAACAAGGTTTAGTTGAATGAGAAAACAAAAAGAAAACAAAGCTACGTGGCAAAAGCCCTCAAATACAAGAGTAACTGCACATGTGAAGAATGGAAACCCTATCAACATTCTGTGGTTACAAAGGAGATGAGAGGAGATACTGAAGCAGTAAAAACAAGTCACATCAAGCTGGATGTTCTATGACACATGAAGGAGCTTACACATTATCCTGAAGGCCACAAGATGCCACTGAATTTATGCCGCTAAAATTCTTATGCTAAAGAGCAATCTTATGCTAAAGATTGTAATTTACATTTAATTTATGTTTCAAGTTGCATCATAAAGGATTAGAAAGGAGAAAAAAGAAGACAAGAAACTCAAACTCATTTAAAAGGCAGTAGCCTAGCTACCAGGTGAAACTGGTAGGATTCTAGAGATTTTGGGATTGTAGAATCTATAGGAACTGATGGTGTATTTGTTTTATGGTATAGGGTAGGAGAGGTTAAGTCCTGTGCTGAGGATTCAGTCATGAGCCTCAGTGAGGATATCAGTGCCATTTACTGAGCTAGAGAACATGGGAGCCGGAGCAGAGATTAAGATTAGCATAGAAAGCCATTTCTCTAGAAGATGAGTTTGAACTTCCATTGAAATATCCTGAAGGAGAAATATAATAGTTGGGTGTATAAATCTGCTGTTTAAGAGAGACATACAGGCTGCAGTTTAAGAGATAGAGATACGCTGAAGTGTACATTTTGGGAGCCATCAGTAAATAAAAGGACTTGAAGTTGGAGTAACGGGAATCAGATCACATGGGCTGAAATTATTCCATGAGAGGAAAACGCCTAAGAACAAAATGGAAAACACCAGCAGCTCAAAAGATGGAACACTGAAGCATCAGAGAAGCCAATGAAAGAAAATGTTTAAAGGAAGGTAATAACAAATTAAGTATGCTACTGACATAAGTATCTATTAATGATATTAGTAAGAGCCATTTCAGCAGAACTAGGGGGACAGAACCCGAGTACAGTGGGTTCTAGAAAGAATGAGGCATAGAAAGTCTGGTTGAGGAATTTTGGTGGCCCTAAGACCCTAAAGAATACTGGTGCCACCACCAAAATACTTTGCAACTCTGGCTTGCTGGAGACTGTTATTATCTTCTTGTTTATTAGGTTGCTTATTTGTTTGAAATTTCAATAGGTTTTGGGGGAACAGGTGGTATCTGGTTACATGAATAAGTTCTTCAGTGATGAAATCTGAGATTCTGTTGCACCCATCACCTGCCTACACATTACCCAATGTGTAGTCTTTTACCCTCTCCTCCCCCCCACCCTTTAAGTCCCCAAAGTTCATTGTATCATTGTATCCTTTTATGTCCTCATAGCTTAGCTTCCATTTATGAGTGACAACATACGATATTTGGTTCTCCATTCTTGAGTTACTTCACTTGGAATAATACTCTCCACCTCCATCCAGGTTGCTATGAATGCCATTCATTCATTCGTTTTTATGGCTGAGTAGTATTCTATGGTACATATATACCACATTTTCTTTATCTGCTTGTTGATTAATGGGCATTTACTTTTCAAGGCCAGCTAGGTGCCTGTAATTTCCCTCGAAGGGACTCAAGATTTTCAAAAAATTGCCATGTTTCAGCAGCCCAGAAGAAGCTAAGAGGGAGCCCTACTCCGTCTCAAGTTTTTATCTTTTATTTTTGTAATTTTTTTGAATTCCTGCCTTGGTACCTTAAACATTTAGTTTGGCATTCAGATAAAGAGGGCCAGAGTACAATTGCAAATAATGACCTGAAAGACATGGCTATCAGCAGGGGAGAAATAGTGAGCAGAACAGAAGGTGCTGCCAAAGAAGAGGGCTTTTTGTGTTTTTTGTTTATTTTAGTGATAGGAGAGAAGTGAACACACTTAGATTTCATAAAAGGTTGTGATATATAAAGAGAAATTACAAAAAAGAGAGAGAAAAAAATGATAAACCCAGCAAGTATCTAAACATGGAAGAAGGAAGGAACTGGACACAGAGCACAACTGGTTGGATTACCCTTGGGCAAGAGACAAGTTACTTTCTTTATTTGAACAGAAAGAAATGAGGAAATCATAGAGGAGTGTGGAGGTTTGGGGATTTTAAAGTTTAGTGGTTTCTTGTCCCATAGCATTTGTGTTACCTACATGATAGGAGGCTGCTGAAAGTAAAGAGATGGAGTAAAATGCTTAAGAATTGTTCAGGAAAAATACAATAGTTGTGAAGAATGGCCGAAGTTACTGACTAGGAGGACACAGAGTATTACAGGTAGCTGTCAGGGCTCAACTGCATGGAAGAATATGGTTACATGGTGTGTATTTGTCAGGGCTTTCCAGAAAAATAGAACCAATAGGAGAGAGACGGATTTTATGGAGTTGACTGAAGCAATTACTGAGACTCACAAGTCCAAAATCTGCAGAGCCAATGCCAAGTTTGAATCCAACGACTGGAAGCTGCTGTAGAACCAAGAATAGCTGATGCCCCAGTTTAGACCATTTTAAGGCAAGAGGATCTCCCTCTTGTTTGGAGGAGAGTCAGCCTTTTGCTCTACTGTGGTCTTCAGCTCCTTGAATGGGGACCACTCACATTATGAAGGGTACTCTGCTTTACTCAGTCTGTTGATTTAAATGTTAATCTCAGCAGGGCACGGTGGATCATACTTGTAATCCCAGCACTTAGGCTGAGGCAGGAGGATTGCTTGAGCCTAGGAGTTTCAGATCAGCCTGGGCAACATCTTGAGACCCCATCAGTAGTGAAAATAAAAATTAAAAACAATTAGCCAGGCGTGGGTGGCTTCTCCCTGTAGTCTCAGCTACTTGGGAGGCTGAGGTGGGAGGTTCACTTAAGTCCTAGAGGTTGATACTTCAGTGAGCTGAGATCGCACCACTGCACTCTAGACTGGGTGACAGAACAAGACCCTGTCTCAAATTAATAAATAAATAAATGTTAATCTTATCCAAAAACTCCCTCATGGAAACACCTAGAATAATGTCTTATCAAATATATAACCCATGACCCAGTCAAGTTGACACATGAAATTAACCATCATAAGGTGGTACAAATATTTCCTGTCTGGAAATGCTTTGGAATGTGATATGTAAATGTGTGCAAAAATCATAATTTTCTATCCTGTTATGTGTTCACTTATTGTTGTTCTGCTAAATGAAAACAGATGATTGAGTTTCATTTAGGGTATCTCATTTATTTGAAAATCTTTCTCTTCTGCTTTTAATAATTCTGGAATTTAATATGGTTCATTATCCTTTCATTATCACAGACACTCTTCTGTGGTTCCTCTTGTAGATCTAAGCATTATTCTCAAGAGAGAAGCTGAAGGAAAGAGTAACTGAGTTTATGTATATTAACTTATTTTTGTGACAACCAAAAGCTGGCATATTGTCATACAAAACATTGCCTATATTTTGATTATTAAAGAATTCTGCTGAAGAAATCAGGACATGAAGTTTTGTCTTTTTTCTTACAAACTTAAACGTAAGTTTGATTTTGCAGTTGACTTCTGTTTTCTAGAATTGATTTGATCGTATTTATGTCATGTCCATATTACTTTTACGAGGGTACTTTATAAGGGTCCTACCTCACTTTTCTATATGGTTCAATGTAGATTTCACTTTGCAATTTTTTTTGAGCAATTGAAGATACTGCACCAACAAATGATGTGTGTCCTCCAATTTCAGTTATTTGGGCTTAAACATTTTATTTTATTACAAGTCATAAAGAAATTTGTTTTATTTCCAACCCCCCCCCCCCCAAAAAAAAAACAATGAAAGGTATGGAAATGACCTGTGTTGGATAATTGTAGATTATTCAATAATGACATTGTAATCTGCAACAGAAAATTTCTAGTTCTAGAAAATGATGTTCTGTTATGTATAGTAAATTGCATCAGTCAACCATACAGAAACATTTCAAATAGTCATTCAGCAGCATCCCCCAAATCAGTAACTGCTATTGCCAATGGTATTATTTCTTATTCATGAAGACCATGAATGTACTAAATAAGTAAATGAAGTTACTGTAGAATTGCCTACTAGTTAATTCCACATAAATATAAATATAAGCACTTACTCTGTGCCAGGCACTCAGGATGCAAAGGTAAGTGTGCCTGAAACGGTCCCTGCCCACACATAAAATATAAATTACAGGACATGTTTTGGCTTATTTGCTGAGAGCCATTTGTTTGGTTTTCTAGCATGGTCTGGGCACTGGTTCTTCCTTCATTCATTGCTGCTGCTGTTCTGATTGCTGTTTCCTCAATTCCAAGGGAAATGTTTCTTGAGAGCTATGTTCAAACATTAAAAATTCAGTATATTTTTAATACGAAAAATCAGCTTACATTTATTGAAGTGGATCTGTGCTATGCCATATAAAGAAATTGATAGTATACCCACTATGAGAAAATGTCAGAGAAGCATTTTTGTTGTTTTTTAATAGTACTTTTTGACCTTGACATATGAGATAGTTTGATTTTTTTAAAATCACCATTGTTGTATGTTAAATAATGCCTTTAAGGTTAAATGATAGAAGAGTTACAAGAAACTTAAAGGCAAAACAATTTAAGTTGCAAACAGCAACACAGAAACAGAAGTAAATCCTCCCCTACAGGGAAGTAAGCTGATTAAAGATGATTACTAGATGCAAACAGGGAGCAAAAATGCATAGATTATATAAGCTCCTAGCAGAAACTATAAGCAGCAAGTCAGCAGTCCCGCCAACATGTAGTCCTTAGAGGTGCAGACCCATGTTTAAAGATCCAGATTTGAATTTTTTGGTCCACCCCTCTAATTATTTAAGTTATAATATCCTCGTGCCATGCATACATATTACTTGGCAAATTCAAACAATAAAAACACATTCAGGCCGGGCGCGGTGGCTCAAGCCTGTAATCCCAGCACTTTGGGAGGCCGAGACGGGCGGATCACGAGGTCAGGAGATCGAGACCATCCTGGCTAATATGGTGAAACCCTGTCTCTACTTAAAAATACAAAAAAAAAAAAAACTAGCCGGGCGACGAGGCGGGCGCCTGTAGTCCCAGCTACTCGGGAGGCTGAGGCAGGAGAATGGCGTGAACCCGGGAGGCGGAGCTTGCAGTGAGCTGAGATCCGGCCACTGCACTCCAGCCTGGGTGGCAGAGCGAGACTCAGTCTCAAAAAAAAAAAAAAAAAAAAAAAAAAACACACATTCAAAATACACTGGGTGGATTTTGTCACAGACTATTAGACATTTCAACACTGAGACACAGTTTAGATTTTTACATCTGGCAATCTAGTCACTTCTCAAACTCTTCCATAAGGTCCATAATATCTATACTATAAAAATCTTAAAAGTTAAGCAGATCCTCAATTTTTAAAAATACAATCTAAGCATAAATTTGTTACACTGAATAGAACAAAGTAAAAACTACAGGGAAGGGAACAGAGGAAATTAATATGAAATGAAGTCTAAATTGAAAGTCTCTTCTGTGAGTTTAAAAAAAGGCATTTCCCTGCCAATGAAAGGGAACACATGTGAATATTCATTTAGGACTATACAATCTAGTTTGCTTCTTCAAGTAAGTGAGCTAACAGCTATAATTTGCACAATTATCAACTTAAAATTTTCACTTTCATCTTCCGTTTGAAAAGTTAAAGAACTTCAGTTACCCATACTAATCAAGCTGTGGAGTAATGTATACAAAACTCATAGTCTAAAAAGGAAGTTTCAGTGGTACATTTAGTTTGAAAGATCTGAGGTATTTTTCCCAAGAAACTTTACTTCTCTTTTCCGGTAAATAATTATTAGGAAGCATTTATGGTGAGCTCACAGCAGGGCTAGGATGTAGTGGAGACATGTATATATCATGATTCTCCCCAAAGCATGCTTATAATCTGATTGGAGAAATGATTTGCACAAATATGTAACAAATTCCCACTGATCTTCCTGCATACTCAGCATGCCACCTCCTCCAGTAAGCCTTCCTGGACCTCCCAAACAGAGTCAACATCTCCCTCTTTGGGTGGCCCATCACAGGATTTACACTCATGTGCTGTAATTACAGACTCATTTGCTATCCCTTTCCTGATTGGACCCAGAGCTATGTCCAACCATTTAACATGAGGAAGTGTAATGTATGAATTTAGTAAAATGGGTGATGTAAAAAGTACATCTATTCTCCTTCCAACCTCAAACAGAGGACTAAGAATTACAATGCTCTCTGAAGCTAAGATCTGGTGGTCAGATACTCAGTAGTCCACATGGTGTCTACCTCTTAGAAGCAATCAAACCTGAGACATCTGCTCTATTACTGTCAGCAGCATCCATCATATGACCTCCTTCTTTCACTCCTTCATCCATAATCTATTCCTGAGTACAATTTATTTCATTCTAACTCTCTCTCCAGTATTCAACTTATCCTTTCAGCTATACCATTCTAGTTCAAACTATTATCTTTCATTTGGACAAAATAAATCTTTCCCCAATTTTTCTTTTACTCCTTTCATGCTTCTCTCTTCTTTGAAGCCAATGTGATATTTTGAAGATTCAGATCAGATCAGAGTAATTCCCCTTCAGTGGCTTCTCACTGCTCGAAGAAGACCATGATCTTTAATGTCACTTGAAACGCGATACATGAATCTGCCCTGGTAGTATCCCCAGTTGCAAATCCTACCAATTTCCTCTTGCTCCATGCACTGAGTTACACCTGTACTCTCTGTTGTTTGACCATTCTAAGCTTTATATCTAACTTAAGGCCTTTATATCTGCATTTCTCTCTTCTTTCAGTCCTCTGCTTCTCTGCATTACTACAACTGCCTAGCTCACTCCATTAATCCTTCAGACAGTAGCCCAATGTTGTTCTTCCAGGAGGGCTTTCCCTGTCCTCCTGATTAAGTCTGATGTCTCTCTCATTCAACACTTGTATGTTTCCTTTGATACCACTCACTGCAACCTGTAACCATATACTCAAACATGTGATTATCCCATTAATCTTTCTCGCCCCTACTATATTAAAAGTACCATAGAGATTAGGACTGTTTTGCCAGATACATTCCTAATGACGATTGTAGGGCCTGCCATGTAGTAGGTCCTCCAGCAATCCTTGTTGAAAAAGTTAATAAGTTTAACATGGCAACAAAAACCAAATTGCAGAATCATGAGTAAAGCAAATAAGAGGAATATGAGCTGTTAGTAAGAACAAAGACAAGGGGAAAGAAGTTACTAGATCATCATGCTGAAAACTGAAAGTGGGGAGTAAGAGCTGGATTTACAGTTTAATATAGATTAGCCTATCTAGAATTTAATTCAGAAATAAAGAGACCTTAGTAGATGCATTAAGAATACCCCATGTGATTTCCTTTCCCCCAAGCATCCTTGATTTATGAAAGATAAACAAAATTGACAAATGTTTAGCTGCACTAATATAGGAAAAAAGACAAAATCAAATAAATAAAATGAAACTCAAGCCTGTAATCCTAACACTTTGAAAGGCTGAGGCAGGAGGATTGCTTGAAGCCAGAAGTTCAAGACCAGCCTGGTCAACATAGGAAGGACCCCTTTCTCAAATAAATAAAATTGTAAATGAAAGAGGAGACATGACAGCTATGCCACAGAAATAAGAAAAATCATAAGAAACTACTATGAACAATTATGCACAAACAAACTGAACCTGGAAGAAATTGATAAATTCCTAGAAACATAAAACATACCAAGACTGAATTATGAAGAACTACAGAGTCTGAACAGAGCTATGTAGAGATGATATCAGCAATCAAAATCTCCCCAAAAGAAAAAGCGCAGGACTTGGTGGCTTCATGGGTGACTTCTATCCAACATGTGAAGAAGAATGAACATCAATAATTCTTAAACTCTTCCAAAACTATTGAAGAGGAAGAAACACTTTTAAATTAATTATATGAAGCAAGCATAACCCAGATAAGACAGCCAGACAAAGATGCCACAAGAGAACTACAGGCCAATATTATTGATGAATATAGATGCAAAAAATCCTCCATAAAATACAAGCAAACCAACACATTACAAGGACCATACACTATGACAAAGTCAGATTTATTCCTGGAATAAAAGGATGGTTAATCTAAAAATGAATTCATGTGATATATTAATTGATGAAAAAAATTACTTCAGCAGGCACAGTAAAAGCATGTGATAAAAGTAAACACCTTTTTATAAATAAAAACTCTGAAAAATACAAATAGAAGCAAAGTAGTTCAACATAATAAAAAAAAATATGTGAAAAGCCTAGTTGTTAAATCGATAGTAAAAACTGAAAACTTTTCTCTAAGATTAGGAACAAGGCATGGATGCCCTCTCTCCTCAATTCTATTTAACATAGTACTGGAAGTGTTTGCAACATTAGTTAGGCAAGAAAAAAAAAGGCATCTAAACTGGAAAAGAAGTAAAAGTGTTTTTGTTTACAGAGTACATGATATTATATATAGAAAACCCTAATGACTCTATTAAAAAACTGTCAGAACTAATAATGAATTCAGTGAAGTTATAAAAATCGTTTGCATTTCCAAACATTAAAAACAAACTATCTGAAAAAAAATAGGAAAACCTCACATACAATAGAATGAAATAATAAAATAATTAGGAATAAAAGAAGGGAAAGGTTTATACACTGAAAACTGCGAAACCTTTGTGAAATAAATTGAGATGCAAACAAATGAAAATACATTTGTATTTATGGATTGGAAGATGTACTCTTTTTAAGATATCCATATTTCCCAAAAGATTTGCAGATGTAATGCAATCCCTATCAAAATTCCAATGTCATTTTTCATAGAATTAGAAAAGAATACTATCTAAAATACATTTGGAGTCATAAAAGACCTTGAATAGATAAATCAATCTTGAGAAAGAACAAAACTGAAAACATACTTCCTGATTTCAAAAAGTATAACCAAGTTACAGTAATTTAAACAGTATGGTACTGGCATAAAAACATATATAGACCAATGGAACAAAATTGAGAGCCCAGAAATAAATTCACACACATAAACAGTCAACTAATCTTAGACAGGGTTGCAAAGAATACACAATGGGTACAGGATAGTCTTTCAGCAAAGATGTTGAGAAACTAGATATCCACATGCAGATAAAGTTAAAGTAATTTGAACAGTATGGTACTGGCACAAAAACATATATAGACCAATGAAACAAAATTGAGAGGCCAGAAATAAATTCACACACGTAAATGATCAACTAATCTTAGACAAGGTTGCAAAGAATACACAAGGGGGACAGGATAGTCTCTCAGAAAAAGATGTTGAGAAACTAGATATTCACATGCAGATGAGCGCAGTTGAACCCTTATCTTATACCATACAAGAAAATAAACTCAAAATGAATTAAAGACTTAAGTGTAAGACCAGAAACTATAAAATCTCTGGAAGAAAGCATCAGGGAAAAGCTTTAGGACTTTGGTTTTGTCAGTGACTTCATGGCTATGACACCAAAAGCATAGGCAATGGAAGAAAAAAAAAAAAAAGATGAATGGGACTACATCAAATTCAAAAGCTTCTGTACAATAAATAAAACAATCCACAAAATGGGAAAACATCTTTACAAACCATATATGTGATAAAGGGTTAATTTCCAAAATATATCAGGAAATCAAACAACTCAATAGCAAAACTCTAATAACCTGATTTTAAAATGAGATGAGTTAAATCATCTCTTCAAAGAAGACGTACAAATGGCCGCCAGGCATATGAAAAAGTACTCAATATCACTAATCATCACAGAAACGTAAATCAAAACTATAATGAGATATTATCTCATACCTGTCTGGATGACGTATCAAAAAAAAAAAAAAAAAAGTCAAACTTATTAGGATGTGGAGAAATTGGAAAACCTTGAGCACTGTGGGTAGGATGCAAAATGGTGCAGCCACTTTGGAAAACAGTATGGAGGTTCCTCCAAAAAATAAAATAGAACCACCATATGATCCAGCAATCCCACTCTCAGTATTTATCCAAAAGAATTAAAATCAGAGTCTCAAAGAGATATTAGCACTCCTATGTTTATTTAGCACTATTCACAGTAGCTAAGATGCAAAAACAACCATAATCTTCATCAACAAATGAACAAATTTAACATGTACATACAATGAAATATTACTCAGCCTTAAAATAGGAAACTGCCATTTGCAACAACATTGATGAACCAAGAGGACATTATGCTAAGCGAAATAAGCTAGTGACAGAATTACAAATGCTTCATGATGCTACATACATGAGGTATCCAAAATAGTTAAACCTATAGAACCAGATTGCAGAGTTGGGGTTGCCAGGGATTTGGAAGAGGAAGCAATGGGAGTTGTGAATCAACAAGTGTGAAGTTTTGGTTATGCAAGATGAGTAAGTTTTAGAGAGCTGCTATAATCCTAGTGTCTATATTTATTTATTTTGAGATGGAGTTCTCTCGTTACCAAGGCTGGCATGCAATGGCGCGATCTCAGCTCACTGCATCCTCTGCCTACTGGGTTCAAGTTATTCTGCCTCAGCCTCCTGAGTAGCTGGAATTCCAGGCACCTCTCACCATGCCCAGCTAATTTTTTGTATTTTTTTTTTTTCAGTAGAGACAGTGTTTCACCATGTTGGCCAGGCTGGTCTTGAACTTGTAACCGCAGGTAATCCACCTGCCTCAGCCTCCCAAAGTGCTGGAATTACAGGCGTGAGCTACCATGCCCGTCTGTGCCTATGTTTCATAATATGGTATTGTACAATTAAAATTTGTTAAGAGGGTAGTTCTTAAGTGTTCTTTCTATAAAATTTTTTTTTTTTTTTTACAAGTGAAGATGTCTTCTGTTACCCCCAAATAACCGATTGGGCACACCTAGGACTAAGAGTCTTCGTGATAAACTTTGCATAAAGAATGAAGAGTACAGAAGATGAACACTGTATGTGTGATAACGTTGTATGCTCTTGTGAAGAAGATACTAAAATGGAACAGCTAAGTGAGAGATTCAACCTGATAACTAATATCTGTTCCCCTTTTGCTAATAGATATTTGTGTAAACAAGATAAAGTGAAAACGAATGGCAGGAATGTATTAAATTACTTCAACACGTGTTTTGCCACAAGGAATGTTGTCAGGAGGAGAAAAGGCTGAGTAAAAGAAGTTTTCCTAACAGACATGAGTCTTGATTAGAGAGTTGGGATCTTCCATGTGTCAGAAATAGCTGGGAGAAAGACTTTCATAAAAAACATGAGATAAATAGCTTTCTTATTCTTAGAAGACTAGAGAATTAGAAAATTAGAAGCATCTTGGTTACCTCCATTGACAGTTGCCACGTAGACCCGACCAGACACTGGTTTTCAGGATTAACAACTGGATATTCCCAAAACAAGTGGACTTTTTGAACCTTAATAATTTCCCTACAATGTAAATGGAAGAAATGCTGGCAGTGAAGCAGTAAATAAAGGAGGAAGGGAACGTTTGGAAAGAGTATTTTCTATGTGGTTTTCAAAATTCATTGAGTAGGGTTTATCTTGCATTTCAGGGCTTAAATTTTAATTTTTATATTTTTGTATTTTTTCTATGAATGATAAATGATAATAGTGATTGGTTTCTCCATTACATTTCTCCACTTACAATCAATATTTGTTTTAACTTGATTTTCTTTGTTGTTTTCACAGATTGCCTATTTTACTTCTCACCATTGATTTATGTTGCCAAAACAAAGGTCAGTAATTTGTGGCCAAATTCTTCTTTTACTATTCCAAATGTGAAAATTCCAAAAATGAAGCAAAAGCAGCATTTTGTCAGCTTTCTGGCAGAGATTCTTATGCTAGGCAATCATTTGTGTTTTTCTGAAAAAGGAGAGCTAAGAATCTTACTAATTTGGACTATGTGACAATCTTTAATGCCAACTCCAATGTGTTAGAATTTCAGCAGTTGATTTTTTTTTTTTTCTGAAACGTCAGTATTCTGTGTGCATGTGACTTTACAAAAAAGCATCAATCTCCTCATTCAACACTGTAAGCATTCATCAGGTTATCTGCTTTCTTCTTAAGCCAGATATATTGGTTCTGAAATTCAGGTAGTATCAATGTGACTTGAATAGCCAAATTATGGATGTTGGTAACTGTGTGCTGAATAAATCTCTTCCTCTTTTTTCTTGTCCCCTCACTTCCAAAATGCCTTCCATTTCATCTTTTTCCCACCTAAGCATAATTCCCTATGGATGTTGGTTAGAATTTGGAAAATAGGAGCTCAAAGTATCCTTTGCCAGCCCTACTACAATTTTGGGAAGTAACTTGGCATGCTTGCCCTGGTATCTTAACATCCTTTACAACGTAACCTATGAAGTGAAAACATTAGGCTACCTACTAGATTAATCCTCTCTAATAATCCTGCAGCAGTAATTTCTGGCACTTTATAATAATACACTTCTCCATTCTCTGTGTAACTTATTTCACTCCTTCGGTGCTGGTAGGATCAGACCTCAATATGGTGAATAGGATGGGTTCATAGGCAAACCCAGGTCAGAGACAAGGACGTTGAATCTGTTTCCTGCTGTGCTGCCCTGACCAAGCTTCTTTCTGCAGTGGTTTCTTCTGCTGTCCTCTCTATTTGCATATTTCCAGTATTCCAAATAATGAAATGATGTCATTGCATTGCGTTGTCTATATGGAAGAAATTCAAGAGTGTACTTAGAAGGCACAGTCTAAATTCATGTTTGTGGAGTACAGCCAAATTTCAAAACTATTTTTAGAGTCATCACGTTTTATTTTACATAACTTCAAAGTGTTGTTTCTGTATGCTGACTGAATATTGACTTCTAAAACTTCAGCTATAGTCTTCAATAGGATAGAAAAGATTAATTGCTTCTTGGGATTTGTTGTTCTTTTTGCCAAGCTTACTGCAAATTTGGGGATGATGGTATTACATTAAGCTTTCTAAGATACAAAGGCACACCTGGAGATTTCCAGACATGACAGTGTCCTTTTATTTGCTCTGAGAAAGACAGATTTATATTTCCAACTGGGAGTTTATATCAACCATCATAAGTAGAAAATTTCTAACAAAACAACAGATATTTTATTAAATAAGGTAATCATGTATGCCTAATATCCACCACCTAATAGAAACCTTTAAGGAAAGTCAATCAAACATTTTTGTTTTCTAATCTAAGGTAGGAATTATAGAATAAAATTTCAGAAAAAAATTGAGAACATGCCTTTTCCATTTTAGAAAGATCGAAAAAGTACCGCATTTCCAGTTGCCTGCTTTGAGACTTTGTATTTGTAATGGGCTTTTGGAAATATTTTGTTTCCTGTTTGAATATTAATTAGTTATGAAATATTAATTACATAATGAAATTTCATAAAAGCTTAATAAATTGGTAATCATTAATTATAATCTAGAATATTAATTATGAAACTTACTGTATACTCAGAAAATTTAAGTGGCAGAAGTTGTCACAGTCTACTTTTCTGCTCAAACAGCTGTACTTTGAATAATTTTATTTTAGAGTTGAAAGAAGGCATTACATGATCATTTCCCTTGGTTGTTTCACTTCTGTCAAGTTAATATTTTGGTGGCTAAATGTATTTCAAGCACGTTTTTCAAATTTATAAAATTTGCTTCCATGTTGAAGCAATTTCACGTCCCAGAAAGTTGGCTGAAGTAGAAAATGTTATCTTTGTTAGCAATAAATCAACTAATTCAATTAGGGAAATGTGTAACTCCAAAAATGTGACAAGACACTGTAGTTGGCTTTTAGTTTTTTATAGGATCAGCAACTTAGGGTAGTACAAATAAAATGTGCTCAAATACATTGCGTTTTAAATGGGCCATAAAATACCATTATTTAATCAGCAGAAAACAACTCTCAAGGGGATAAATTGTTATGTGGACCCTGCAGGTTTAATCTAACCCTGAACCTTGGTTGGCAGTGCACCTGACAGCTTATCTTAAAGCCTAGAAGGATGAGCTCTCCAAGGTCCACAGGTGGAGAAGAACAACTCTCACCCAAAGTTAATTGCACTGACCTGCCCTTTGCATTAGAATAATACAAAGCAAATGATGAGTTCTTCAAAATGGACATTGGTTTTACTGTTAGTAAAATATTTTTATCTGAATTTTCTCTAGTTAATATATAATTTTATAAAATATGGTGACATATGCTACAACTATTAGAAAAGCTTTGTCTTCCAGAATTTTCATAATTCTACTTTTTATAATATTTACTTGAAGTCACATATAGTTTTAACAATGGACAATGTTGGTATACAGCATATATATACGCACACACATACACACACACATAAGGTTCTTCACTGCTTTGTATTATACGTATGTATATAAAACATATACATGAAACACATTGCTATATATGTGCTGTATGTATGAGAAACACATATATACACATATGAAATATATATGAAAAATACATGGCTAATATAAAATACAATGAGGAAAAAACTTAGTTAATTGATTTTAATTTTTAACACAGTTTCATTAATAGGTTAGTGTTCTTAGAGGAACCATGTACAAATCATTAAAAATATTTGACCCTGTTAAGATGTTATACATAATTATATAATTTTTAATCCATGGTTACTATGCCACACTTCTATGAATATTGATCACTTGAAAGCAGCATAAGTTTTTCAGTTTTGCAGCTTAAATTTGCTGAACACAAATGTGAAGGGGAAGCGCTGATAGTGTATCTTTATCCCTCTCTTCTGGGATTATCTCCATTCGGTTTATTAGTCCAAGTAAGGGAGATTATTTTGAACACTGTGCCTAAAGAAGTAACAGTTTGCAGGTGACAGGGACAGTTTCATACACAGGTGATCAATGGGGGAGTAGAAGGCCCCTGGTCTACTTATGTCTGTCCCACTGGCCATTTGAGAGTTCCCCAGTGGGCATATCTTTGGACACGAGATTGCAGATGTTACTAGGATGTTTGAGAATGATATTGGCAAATGGAAACAGATCCAAAGGCAAATAATCAAATTCATGTAGGTCTAAGAAGTATACAATATGGAGTATTAATATAAGAACTGAGCAAAACAGGAAAATTTGGAAGAGGGCAGTTACTTCTCTCACAATCTAGGAAAGCCTGCCCTATGCAAGAAAGAATGTGGTGCATGAATTCTAGGTAGAGTCAAAAGTAGAAATAGAAACAATGGCTGGAAATTATAACAAATTCAATACGAATAAACGTATAGAGAAGACTTCATGATTTCAGTGGTCCAAAATGAAGAGTTGCCACAGGGGATAATGATGCCTTTGTCAAAATGGAGAACTTATGCACAAGTTAGAAACCACATGCTGGGGATAACAGAAAATAAAGCTAACACTTACATGGTGTTGTATATGTCAAGCTCTAAGGTCAGTGCTTAACATTATCAATGCATTAATCTTAATCCTGACAACAATGGTAGATGATAAATTCTTCCATCACCCTGTTTTAAAGATGAAGCAAAGAAAATTTTAAGTAAATCCAAGGTCATACAAGTAGTACTTATGGAGTTGGATTTTGAATTTATGTAGTTTGACTCCAGAATTCATTCTCGTAACTGTTAGACTACTTTCATTCTCAGAGTGGTTTGTTCCTATTGCTGATACTAATGTCATATAAATATTTATATAGTATGAGAGAATTTGGGGGACAAATCATTATGGAAAGGAAAAGGAAGTCAGAAAAAGTAGAATGTTGCTGCAAATACCAGTCAAAATAACACCTCAAGTTAGATTTAGAAGACCGCCGGAACAAACTTCCATATATTTTAGGCTAATCATTGTTTATAGATTATAATCGAGAATGAAATATCAGTCTTTCTCAGATAGAAGATTGTGAAATAAAATCCAACAAAGTGAACCCCAAAGGAATCTATTTTCATCATTTCCTCAATACTCTGTAGTTTTCCACACCTTAAGTATAACTTTATATCCCCCATATTGGACCCTATTTTAATGTTCAAATTCTTGAGTGAGACTGATTTTTCTTACCTTACTCCTCCTTCTACCATATTCTCCACATACGTGTTACTTCCATTTAGCCTCAGTTCCCTTGCTTATGCTTTCTATCAATGTAAAATAACCTCCTTTCATTCAAATCCTACCTCCCCTACCAGGGCACGTTACCTTTGATCTCCTCTTGAAGGCTTTCTAAAGTTGCCCAGACCAATTTTTCCTCACTCTGCATAATGAGTATAAATATAGTACATATGTTTGGCATTTCTCAGTTCTATAATTAGTTCTCTCCATGTACAGTATAAGGTATTATATATTCTTTGACACTTGTAATTCAGTACTAATATTTTTGCAACTGTGGGTAGCTGCTAGTTATTTATTTATTCTAAATGTCTTTAATTGTCTGATGCTGTAATTTCTAGAGGGGTTAATAGTGAATAGTGTTCCTCCTCTAACAGATTTCTGTTGGATCTTGAAAAATGTGGAAGGATCCATTATCTGGTATTCTGGTTGCTTGCCTGCTGGCTCTCAGCTTCATTCAAACCCTTCTTTGCTTTTCTATGGCAGGGAGCTGGAAGAATTCCAAGCAGTTTTCCCAGGCTCCCTTGCTAGCAAGTTTCCAGTAAGATTTGGCCAATGCGAAGTCCTTGCAGGAGACTTTTTTTAAGGAGAAAGAAAGAAGAATTCTTTATTTTCTGTTTCTGTTGTGTCTCTGGTTTCAGTGATAACATGGGCAGGTGACTGTGGGCTCTGAGAGCAACTTCAGGTGACAAGGTCATCAGCATATCAGTAGGAGTTTCAGTAGCATCCACGGAATCCGTGTTCCTGTGTTTCTGCAACATCTTTAGCAGATCACCTGGAAGGATGGCTGGTGTGTTTCAGTCTTGAACTGAAAAGACAGCCCTGATAGCTAGGTAACATTCCTTTCTCCCTTTCACTCTTCCAATATTTCCTCTTTTTGTTGTTGTTTGTTTGTTTTTTTTTGCCCTTCCAAAAATTTTGTAGTTTATTCCTTGCTTTCGGCCCCTCTTCTCTTGCAATATCTGGAGTGGTACCCATTTTTATTACTTGACACTGACCGATTCTCTCTCTGGTGTTGGGATCATCTCTTTGACATCTTCTCTAGCAAGTATCTATTCTCTGCTGATATTCACCTATTGAGGTGAATGTTACACTCATGACAATACATCCGGTTTTTCAAAAGCTTCCATTTAAAAAAGTTTTCTCTTATATTAGCTTGAACTCTTCCTCACCTTATTTTCCTTTCAATTCTATTAAGTGATTTCAGAACAAACAATAAGTAATACACCCCTTATCCATGACTGAATTCTGAGACTATTAGAGTTGGATCAAAGACACATAGATGCACTTAAAATTATTTACTCAAATACTGACAAACCATGTGAAGAATGCAGATTCAGATCTTTGACTAAATGGACATGCTGATGTTTGACACAGTATATGAAATTTATCCATTCAGTCACTGACTCAACAGATTCATTATTATTCATTTGTTAAATATTTGTAATTGTTTGTTAAACACTTCTGAACCCATCCTATAATCCAGGCAAATTTCCAAATATGTGGGATGATACCAGTGAGCTAAATAGACTAGCCCCATAAAAAGCAGAAGAGGAGAGGTTGAGGTGAGCACATCTGAATTTTTTTATGCCAAATCCACCAATTAGAGGAACCAGTCTCCTTCTCCAACAAGAGTGACCAGGAATCATGGAGAGAAACCAGAGGCTAGCTGAAGTCGAGGTGTGGGGGTTCTCTTTTTGGAAACATGTAGCAGAGAGAATGAGGCTCCCTTTGGCTTAAATTAGGCATGGCCAATATTAAAATGCAAACATTGTAGGAGATGTAACAGAGCAAACCTTATCTTTCATTTAGATATCAGGCTGATATTTCTATGAATAGTTTTTGTAAATGGGTATCAGTTAAAGACTCTAGAAACACTGGAGGCAGTGATTTTCAAAATATTTAACAGTTTGTCATGAATACTGGCCAGTCTGAGTGGACCCTGGTGGTAATTTTCCCTATGGCCACACCAGTCTAACAGGTGAACCTTGTCATTGGACAGGAAATAACTGAGAAGAGAAGCTCAAGGCAGTAAGTTATAAGGAGCAATTTGGAATTACTAGAGATAAAGTCACTTATTTTTGTTTACTGACACGTGGCCCAAACAGAACTCTGATTCTAATTTTAATAAATTATACAATCAAGAGTCACTTTCACTCTGAAATGTAAAAGATTGCATTCAACCTTTAAATTATTTGGGAACATAGTCACTTTCCCTTACATTCCAGAAATAACTTTTTATTTGAAACTATATTAAATGTGTATTTTGCTCCTTAACTGACTAGAGTTTTGAGCAAGCTTCTAGCTGTGCAAGTAATCACTGATGCATATACTTACTCTAATTTTAAATTATTTTATCATTTCATATTTTCATTCTTATTTCTATAATATGTATTATTTTGTATTTATAAGTGTTATGGAAATATTTGATGCAATTTGAATAATCTTTACTTGTCACTATTGTGATTACTAGTTCCTTGTAAGGCATTTTTTTTCTCAGAAGGCTAATTTGTAAATATTGTAAAAATTTTAATAGCTTAAATCGTATATACAGCTAACTAAAACATTGCGTTAATGATCGGTGGGGCTTGTGTCATTAGATCAATGTATTGGGCTCCTTTTCTTTGCAGAGGCTTTAGACTTGAGAGGGGCCTGGAGTCTCCAGGAGTGAGGGTTTAACATGTAAGCCAGCAGTATCCTTACAAAGATGTGCCCATTTTACATATAAAGAAACTGAGTCCCAAAGAAATTCAGTACCCTACCTTAGGTCAGAGACCATGGAGGAGAGCCAGTATCTGAACCAGGTCTTAGCCAGTTTGATGCTGGGATGGGATGGGGGTGAGAACTCTGGCCCTTGGCCCCTGTAATTCCAAGTATGGGGTGGGTGTGATGGCTAGCTGACTGGGGGTGGGATGGGACGGGATGGCCCGGTTTACAGGCCAGCATCTTCCTGCCTGCAAACCCCCCATCCAGCCTTGATTCCAGTCAGCAGGCTGAGGAGGATAGCCCTGTAGTGGACTGCTTGGAGCTCTCGGGCACCACTTGTGGCCAGCTCTGCCAAAGCAAATCACTTAATTTCCTGGAGCCGGAAACTCAGTTAGGCCCAAGTCTGGTATGGAATGGAACAGGCACCCAGTCTGGGCCTCTTCCTCCTCCATCAGGTAGAATGAATTCAGTGGCTAACAGAGGAACTCTGTGTCTCATGCTCAGCACTGCACTTGGAACAGAAGACTCCCAAGACCCGTGCCTGAACCATCTGGGTTCTCAGT
Source organism: Rhinopithecus roxellana (assembly GCF_007565055.1). NCBI lineage: Eukaryota > Metazoa > Chordata > Mammalia > Primates > Cercopithecidae > Rhinopithecus > Rhinopithecus roxellana. The sequence continues at coordinate 140,402,450 of NC_044557.1, read as the reverse complement.
AGTCTCTGCCAAGCCAGGCCCGAACTAGGGCAAGGGCTCAGGTAAATTTGCCTTAGTGAGCTCTGGAAGGCCAGAGGACCAAGGAACGAATGTACCCAATGGATCTTCCCTCTGCTACCATCTCCTAATCGGAGTTAGGCTTTTGCTTTCACCAGGTGACAACTCCTAGAATTTTAATAGCTGCACCCAAGGAGCACCAATGAAGGGAAAGCAGGGATGGGCCAAGGTGATGGGGAGGGAAAAGAACTAATAGCCCCCGTTAGTTTGGCTTTTCCTGGCAGGTTGCCAATGTCCAGTAGCCCTCACGTAGTGCTGACACCTGTACATAGGGTCTTGGTTCCCACTTTATGAAAACAAGGCCTAACACAGAATCCTTTTAGCCTTCACTCTGTCCTGCCAAATCCCTTAGCCCTGGTCTCTGGATTGCTTGTCTCAAGGCTCCAAAACCCACCTTATTCCTCCTGAGGTTTCTTGGAGCGCAGCTTGCGGGGGATGCTGTCATGCAAACTGCTCTGCTGGGCCTCAGTAGCCTTTCTTCAGGAGCCGGGCTTTGAGCTGCTGGTCAAAGTAGCACTTGACCTGCAGGGTTCCTGTCAACTCTTTGACCTAGGTAATGCATGTCTTTGCCAGCAGTAGACTCAGAAAATCTTCCACATTTTCCACATTCTTCTGCAGGGCCCAAATATGCTCCTCCGCCTTCCCGACCAGTTACAGACAGGGATGCTGTATATCTGAGAGCGCTGCACTAATTAGGGCAAGTTGGATGGCGGCCTTTGAGAGGCTGCCAGCTAGTAAAAGTGAGATAATGTTCATGCTTTGGGGGCATGAAGATGCTGGTAGGTGGTAATAGGCACTCCACAAATTGGTATTCGTCCATATACTCTACAGACCTAGGGTAATCTGGAGACCCCTGAACCTGGCTCAGCTACATGGTCAACAGCCAGACTCGACGCTGGCTCTCCAGTCCAGCAGCGCAGCCCAGAACATTAGATGTTGCCCTGTTCTGGCCTTGGGCTCTAAGGCATTTTTCACTGAGGCCAAAGCTATTAAATTTTTGCAAAGTTGTTTCCATTTTATAATGCAAAATATTGTGACTAGATAAAACTTTTTCTAGACGACTATCTTATCGATAATTGTAATATTTTCCAACCCTGTCAAAACATGATACACTTTTATAATTAGAAAAATATTTGCATTATTTAAATACTTCATGCATATAATCTTGACACACTGGATTAGTTTGCTATAAGTCTGGCACATATTTATTAAAATAGAATTGGAAAATTTTGTAGTAAGCATACTTCTATTTGGTTGCGTTGTTTTAAGAAACAACACAACTGTATTCTCAGCTCTTGTTAAATATGTGTTTGCTTCAGTTAAGAACTTAGGAGATTTATTCTGAAGTCAATAGTAAAAACACAATTCCTTTCTAAGCTTGTTGCTTACAGGATCTTGCTGAGGTGTATTGATCTAGGTTAGTGTTAACGTAGCTTCATAGCCAGGAATCTCAATACAGATAAATAAAGGGCAACTGCTAGATTTTTAATTAGAAAAATATACAACAAAGTCACTATTGTCTTGACATATATATATTGACATATATATTGACATGTATATGTCACATATAGACATTTGTCACATATAGACATATATACGTCACATATATATTGACATATGTCACATATATGTGACATACATATATGTACACACACATACACATACATATTTTAGTTATATAAACAAACACCTTTGGATTTCACAACTTATTTTGTATTTAATTTGAATTTCAGTATTTGATGATTTAGTCCTTTAAAATGTTATACCATCATAATATATAAGGAGATTAATTATTTAACTTACATTTTAACACTACAAATTGTGATCTGTAGTACAAAAAAATAACCTGCCAAGTGAAAGGAACTAGAGCTGTAATACAACGTACAACAAACCTTGTTTTTCATAGGTTTTTCTCCAAATTCTCCACATTATTACCTGATACTGATTCGATTTAATTAAGAAGAGTGAAGTGATAGTTCAACTCTACTCAGACAGAAGATACGTACTTCCAAGAAGACAGAGTTTGCAAAGATCACATTGGCACATATTCTATCCATAGATTTTCTACTGTGATTTAGCTGGATAAGCTTATGCTACACATTAGTGTAATAAGACTAAAATGATTGATTTGTATGAAATGTAAATTAAGTTTTCAATATTTACCGTTGGAAATAGGTGGTTTATATTTTTGTTTTTTCTTAGTTCAGGACCACTTGAATCCCCCCGGGAATCCATTGCAATTATTATATTCCAGTGTCAGTGAGTGAGAAAGAAAAAAGGAGGATGGGTAAGAAAGGGCTTGGAGAGTCTGGGGGCCTATGTGAGTCTGTGTGCAAAGCATATTAACTCTGACTCTGCCCAAAACTTACAGAGAAGATATTCAGATGTATAATAATTCTCTATGTAGCTATGGGATATATGGGAGCCAGTATGTTATCGTGGTTAAGAATACAAACTCTAACATCACATATAGGTTCATATCTTCCCTTCAGCTCTTAAAATCTATGTGGATTGCACAGATGAACTAATTTTCCTCTATGTCAGTTTCCTTAGTTTAAAATAAGCATTTTAATGGTCTCTAATGTAGAGGCAATAATGCCTATAAAAGCCCGTTATAGTAAGCACATGATAGTAATTTCTCTTCCCTCTCAAATGTCAGATTCCAGAATACAGGTATTCAGAAATGATAATCGAGTTGATTCATTATTGTAAATGAGTTCAGCTTCTCTCTGACCACCTGATTTTGTTACCAATCCAAATTGATGATAATCACCTTTGCAGTTGTGGTTTACTCATTATCTCTGAAATATAATTTGAGTCTGTGCATTTAAAAGAAGGAATGACACATTTTTTATTGCATGAAGTTAAATGAAATTCTTCTCATTTTTTTCTTTCCCTAATTTCAAAAACTAAATTGAGATACAAAAATGTGAGATTAAAAAATGTCTATATTCTATATTTAAATGTTTACATCATGTCCTGGAATAGAATTAGAGTTAGAAATAAATATATATGCCTTTACAGTGCATAAATAAATACATATGCCTTATCGTATGCATTAAATGTTTCTTTATTTAGATGTCAAGTTACACTGATACACCATAGCTCTTTGAAAATGAGTAATTGATCCTTATAAAAGAGGAAATTGGGATACAGAGACAGACAGAGGGAAAAAACTGTGAAGACACAAATTCTTCACAAAAAACTGTGAAGAACAGCCTTGTGACTGGAGTGATTGATTTACAAACCAAAGAATACCTGGGGCTACCAAAAACTGGGAGATGGGCCTGAAAAAGACCCTTACTGGGAGCTTTCACAGGGAATGTGCCCTGCAGATGCCTTGATTTTGGACATCTAACCTTCAGAACTGTGAGACAATAAATTTTTGTGTTCTAAATCACCCAGTTGAGGGGACTTTTTTACAGCTGTCCTATCAAACTAATACTGGACTTAAGATCACATTTAAACAAGGATTGAAAATTGCAGATTCCTTTCCTACCACAAGCAGAAATAACAAGAATCTTTAGGGTTTGACCCTGTTTCTCATCGACAACCAGCCAGCACTAAATATGAAGTTGCCATAAAGCAAATTTGCTATATGTAGATTTCATGAGGGTTGTTTTCTCACACAGTTTGTTTTCAGCTCCCCAAGTATCCAGGACTTTAAGAAGAAAAACACATCTGTCCAGAAATTCTTGGGAATGTTGTATGCAATCAACAGAATTTATCAATTGTATCAGTTTTCCTATAATTGTTCCAACAAATTACCATAAACTTAGTGGATGACAATAACACACATTTATTATTTTACAGTTCTGAAAGTCAGAGGTCTAAAATCAGTCACTGGGCTAAAGTCAAGGTGTAAGCAGAACTGATTCTTCTGGAGGCTCTAGGGGAGACTCAACTTCCTTGCCTTTGCTACCTTCCCATCCACATTTTTCAATAGGTGGCCTCCTATTCCACATTTAAACATAGCAGCATATCAACTTCTAATCTCTCTCTCCTCTCTCCTCTCTCTTTACTTCTTTTGTCAGATTACATTTACTGTCTTTGAACTGTAAGCCAACAATAGGATTCTAAGTCCCCCAGTCAACTGAATGAACCTCTCCTCTTGGCCAAGGGCATTCCACAGAAAACCTGAAAAGCTAGTTCTGGCCGTGATGGGAAGGAGAGGTCAGACATGTCTATACTCTCCTCTCTTTGGAGTTCAGGGACAACTGATCATTAACATTAAAACAGAGCTCTTAAGACTGACTAAACAGACTCTCTAGTGATAAGATACCAAATTCCAACCTGATTCTAGTATAGCATCACATGACAGATAGCAGGCCCTGAAAGAAATCAAAGTATTTTATCCCCAAATATGTTTCTTTTACATATTTTGAAATGGTCCTCCTAAGCTGTCTTTTCTGGGAAAAATCTACATTCAGTAGAGAATGTAGATTCTCTACATGTAGACCCTTTATGGGACTTTTCCTGACCCAGGAGAGATTAAGTGTTTGGCACCTGTTTAGGTCTGATTAGAAATATTTCCCATGTCTTCTCTCTGAAGCCGAATACTTGGAGATTTCATTTTCACAAAAAGCACCTTGGTCTCCACAACTCTTTATCTTAACACAGACATTCCTTTCTATTGATTCCAGGTCTTTAGATAATAAGTTAACTCTCTCAAACAATTGCCAGTCAGAAAATCTTTGAATCCACCTCTGACTGTAACCCACGCTTCCCCATGATCCCCCTCACCACCTTCGAGTTGCCCCAGCTTTCTGGACCAAATCAGTGTCTACCTTGCTTGTATCAATTGATATGTGTCCCTAAAGTGTATAAAACCAAACTGTAATGCAACTATGTTGGACACATGTTCTCAGGACCTCCTGAGGCTGTGTCATGGGACTTAGTCAATCATATTTGGCTCAGAATAAGCCTCCTTAAATATTTTACAGAGTTTGACTTGCTTTGTTGGCAGAATCTCCTACCTTTCTCTCGTAAGGACCCTTGAAACTACATGGAGCCTGCCCAGATAATACAGAATAATTTCCACATCTCAAGATCCTTAATCACACTGCAAAGCCTCTTTTGCCATGTAAAATAACATATTCATAGATTCTGAGGATTACGACGTAGACATTTTTGGAGGGCCCTTATGCAGTCTACCACACCAGTAAATATTATCTGCAAAGTACATTGCTCTAAATATCAATTAAATCTTAAAAGAGACTTATAAAAAGTTGGTCTTTCAAAACTATGCCTCCAGAAAAGCTGACAGAAGAAACCCAGTGCAACTACTTAGTTGACTTAATGCAACTACTATGTTCTTTCAATGATGATCCATTTATTTCTTCTGAAAACATTTATGAAACATCTGCTAATTTATAAACACCTTTTACATTTCTCCTTCATGCACACTAGTTGAGGAGGGAGACTATAACAAGTAAACAAATAAGTAAATGCTATACTTTCAGGTCTTGAGAAGTGCTGTAAGACATAAGATAAAGTTAAGTAAGGAAACCGATAATGAATGATGGATTACTATTTTAGATGGGGACATATCTCTGAAGATAGTGACATTTGTAGAGGCTTGAATTAAATGAGGAAGGAAGAAAAGTAAATACTTGGCTATGGATTTTTCCAGGGAAGAAAATTGATATTATGAAGTTGTTTGCATCAAAGACACATTGTTCTTAAGTGAGTGAGAATTCATTATACCTTAATCAAAACAAGAAATTGTTTTTTAGTAAGTTGTCATGTCAAATATAGCCTAAGGGATTCTGACACAGAGTAACAAATGATGCTCCCTCAAATATGCTTATGTAGAAATAGACTCACTTAAGGTATGTGTCTTTAGATGGAATCATATCCATAATCTTCTAAAGGAGTAGAGCTGAAGTTCATTACATAGCTCTTGCTCTTAAAAGTCCTGGGCACATTTTGCACAAAATATTCTTTATTTATTGGGGTGACCTCTTATAGCACCTGTAATATAACATTCATCATCAAAATGGCTTTGTTTGTATAAGCGCTGGTATATGCAATTCTTAGAGGGAGCTCTTTTGCTAAATCAGGGCCAAAGTACTTCCTCATGCAGCAAAGAAGCAGGTCAAGAGCTGTATTGGAGAGCCAAGACTTCATGCTTCCTCTCTGCTTCATAGTTACGTATATGAAGTTGAACTGATAATGAAGCACAATACTGTGTAAAATATCTGCTTCTTGTGAGTCTGAGTTGGCAAAACATTTCTTTATATTTCTCATTGCCTAATAATTTTTCCTAATAAGAGCCAGCAATAGTATGTTATTCAATTTAATTCAGTAAGTCTTCATTTAAGGGCACCAATTTGTAGCACAAAATTAGATAGTATGCAAATGCATAATAAATGAGTGAAATAATTACTTTTTGAAGCGACTTATAATCTACTTGAATCATTTCAATTACAACTGCATAAATATCAGAACATCACTTGAAGAAGCTTCCGTGAGCTGGTGAGAATTTTACATACAGTAGGTTTTAAAGGATTGTTGGCTGAGAGTAATTGAGTCATCGCTGAGGCTAAGTTAGAAAATTATTAAGTCTGGTTCATTGTCCTCTGCTTCTATGCCCTCTATTAATGCAATAAGAATAAAGTCAATTCAGTAACAGAAAGTCCGACCTGACAGATCAAGAATAAATAAATATGAGAACTGTACCATTATTGTGCTGGGAGAAAATTGGAAAACTGATTTAGACTTTCTATTATCCTTTAATATGTAACAGTTCAATTTTGAAAACTAGATTTTATTCTGTAAGGCTACAAACACTATCACTCTAAAAGTCTAGGTTGATATAGCAAGGAGAGCAAACTAAGAATAAAAATGAGGATAATTAAATTTTCTACAAGTACTGGCAATAATCAGGGTGTAATATCTCATTGAATTCCTATAGATTAGAACTGAAAGTGACTTAAATAACTAACAGGTTATTGATTGGTATATGTAGTGTAGTGATTCCTTTATGTAATAATTACTTTAAAAAGTATTTTAGAAATATTCCAAATTTTATATCAATTCAGAGCTCTATTATTTTAATGTCTATATTCTTTTTGTTCTAATTTCTCTTGGAAAAAAAAAAACACGGTGAACTGAATGCCCACAGTTTGATGTGGGGGTACTAATGATGGCTAATGCCTATCGAATGCTTCCTACATTTCAGGTACACAGGCTTTATGATCACATGCATTATGTCATTATGTCTTTCAGCTACCCGAGGAGTTCCGTATTTCATAGTCTTTGTTTAATATATGAGAAAATGAGAGTCAAGGAAAATTAGGGTCCTTGCCTTGTTAATACATCCAGGATATAGGAAACTTGGAATTTGAACACCTGCCTGTGACGCCAGTGCATGCTTTTAACAACAACGTTGATAACTTCTCACTTTTACTCCCTTCCTTGTTTACCCAGTCTGTCCAACTGGAAATGCTAGTTCATTTAAGACTCAGATCAAAGGTCATTTCCCATCAGAATGTTTCTCTGACTATTCCAGACACAGTCTAATGCATCATCCTTTTCTGATCTGTAGAGAACATTAAAAGATTGTTTAGTTTTAAGCTTTTCTATAGCTGAGAGAGTTATTTGATGGAAGAAAGTTCTACATGAACTGATGAGTACAGGATTACCTATGATACACAATTTACAACTAGAATGAGAATAGCTAAACACTCCTTAACAAAGAACTTTGAACACCTTTAATAATTTCAAGGGATTTGCAGGCATCAAAATAGATGTAGTAACACAATGAATGTCCAGATAGGTAGATTTGATTTCTGAAATTGCTTCTTGTTCTGACTCTATTGAGAATTCCCCAATTTACACATCACTTTACTCAATTTGCTTCTCGTTCAGTGTGCTGACTCTAATAGTGCCACTTCTCTCTCCCTTCCCTATCCAAACCTCTCTCTCTCTCAGAAATAGCTGCTTTCCCAAGAAAATTGTTTTCAGCATATTCTTTTCTGCATATTCTACCCCAATAACCCACAAAAAGCAACATATTGCAGTTGTAGTAACTCTGTCTACCAGTAAAATTTCAAGATTGGAAGTATAAACCAATTAATATAATGAACTTATGTGGCAAGCTAAGGATATTAGGAAATCACTTTGCTCACCACTGAAATGCTGTCATTGGGATGGTTTCCTGTGATGGGCAGCACTGAGCACCTTGGTGAGTACCTAGCTCTAAGATCAATTTAACACAGAAATTTTGTAACATGTTAAGTTGTATTAATACATAAAATAATGCTAATTAAAATAAAATGAAAGTATGTTGTTTGTCCCTCTTATCCTGGGGGTAAAATAGTCTTGTGATTGAGTCAGAAGGCAAAACATTGTCTTTGAAGTGTTGTATTTTCCTGACTCATGGTTACCTGAGTGCATACTGTGACATCTTTGGGACATCAGCTATGTGTGGGTGCCGTTGTTGAATCCAAACCTTGAATGATTAGACCACAGCAATCTGCAAAAGCCAAAATCTGATAAAATAGGTCTATTTCTAAGATTTTTCTGGGACCATTTTCTGCAAGGGGCAGTATTTTTGATGGTTTAAAATGATTGTGGTTACTTTTACTAACAGGCGTAGCCACATGTAGAAAACTGGGTAGCCACATGTAGAAGAACGAAGCTGGATCCCTATCTCTCACCATATAAAAACCAACCCAAGATTAATTAAACTTATCTTAAATATAAGACCTGAAACCATAAAAATCCTAGAAGAAAACCTAGAAAAAATTTTTCTGGACATTGGCCTACACAAAGAGTTTATGACTGAGACCCCAAAAGAAAAGCACAACCAAAAATAAATAAATGGGACCTAATTAAAGTAAAAGGCTTCTGCACAGCAAAAGAAATAATAATCAGAGTAAACAGATAGCCCACAGCATGGAGGAAAATATTTCCTAACTATGCATCCAACAAAGGACTAACATCCACAACTTATAAGGCACTCAAACAAATCAGTGAGAAAAAAAACAAGTAATCCCACCAAAAAGGGAGCAAATGACGTGAACAGACATTTCTCAAAAGAAGACATACGGGGGCGGAGCAAGATGGCCGAATAGGAACAGCTCCAGTCTCCAACTCCCAGCGCGAGTGACGGAGAAGACCGGTGATTACTGCATTTTCAACTGAAGTACTGGGGACATCTCACTAGGGAGTGCCAGACAATCGGTGCTGGTCAGCTGCTGCAGCCTGACCAGCGAGAGCTGAAGCAGGGCCAGGCATCGCCTCACCTGGGAAGTGCAAGGGGGAAGGGAATCCCTTTACCTAGCCAGGGGAACTGAGACACACAACACCTGGAAAATCGGGTAACTCCCACCCCAATACTGTGCTTTAAGCAAACGGGCAAACCAGAAGAATATATCCCTCACCTGGCTGGGAGGGTCCCACGCCCACGGAGCCTCCCTCATTGTTAACACAGCAGTCTGCGGTGATCTAACCTCAAGGCAGTAGCGAGGCTGGGGGAGGGACGCCCGCCATTGCTGAGGCTTAAGTAGGTAAACAAAGCCCCTGGGAAGCTCGAACTGGGTGGAGCTCACAGCAGCTCAAGGAAACCTGCCTGTCTCTATAGACTCCACCTCTGGGGGCAGGGCTCAGCTTAAAAACAACAGGGGAAACAGCAGAGGCCTGAGCAGACGCGAACGACTCTGTCTGACAGCTTTGAAGAGAGCAGTGGATCTTCCAACACGGAGGTTGAGATCTGAGAACGGACAGACTGCCTGCTCAAGTGGGTCCCTGACCACTGAGTAGCCTAACTGGGAGACATCCCCCACTAGGGGCAGTCTGACACCCCACACCTCACAGGGTGGAGTACACCCCTGAGAGGAAGCTTCCAAAGTAAGAATCAGACAGGTACACTCGCTGTTCAGCAATATTCTATCTTCTGCAACCTCTGCTGCTGATACCCAGGCAAACAGGGTCTGGAGTGGACCTCAAGCAATCTCCAACAGACCTGTAGCTGAGGGTCCTGACTGTCAGAAGGAAAACTATCAAACAGGAAGGACACCTGTACCAAAACCCCATCAGTACATCACCATCATCAATGACCAGAGGGAGATAAAACCACAAAGATGGGGAAAAAGCAGGGCAGAAAAGCTGGAAATTCAAAAAATAAGAGTGCCTCTCCCCCTGCAAAGGAGCGCAGCCCATCGCCAGCAACGGATCAAAGCTGGTCAGAGAATGACTTTGATGAGATGCGAGAAGAAGGCTTCAGTCCATCAAACTTCTCAGAGCTAAAGGAGGAATTACATACCCAGCGCAAAGAAACTAAAAATCTTGAAAAAAGAGTGGAAGAATTGACAGCTAGACTAATTAATGCAGAGAAGGTCATAAACGAAATGACAGAGATGAAAACCATGACACGAGAAATACGTGACAAATGCACAAGCTTCAGTAACCAACTCGATCAACTGGAAGAAAGAGTATCAGCGATTGAGGATCAAATGACTGAAACAAAGTGAGAAGAGAAACCAAAAGAAAAAAGAAAAAGAAATGAACAAAGCCTGCAAGAAGTATGGGATTATGTAAAAAGACCAAATCTACATCTGATTGGGGTGCCTGAAAGTGAGGGGGAAAATGGAACCAAGTTGGAAAACACTCTTCAGGATATCATCCAGGAGAACTTCCCCAACATTCAAATTCAGGAAATACAGAGAACACCACAAAGATACTCCTCGAGAAGAGCAACTCCAAGACACATAATTGCCAGATTCACCAAAGTTGAAATGAAGGAAAGAATCTTAAGGGCAGCCAGAGAGAAAGGTCGGGTTACCCACAAAGGGAAGCCCATCAGACTAACAGCAGATCTCTCGGCAGAAACTCTACAAGCCAGAAGAGAGTGGCGGCCAATATTCAACGTTCTTAAAGAAAAGAATTTTCAACCCAGAATTTCATATCCAGCTAAACTAAGTTTCATAAGTGAAGGAGAAATAAAATCCTTTACAGATAAGCAAATGCTTAGAGATTTTGTCACCACCAGGCCTGCCTTACAAGAGACCCTGAAGGAAGCCCTAAACATGGAAAGGAACAACGAGTACCAGCCATTGCAAAAACATGCCAAAATGTAAAGACCATCGAGGCTAGGAAGAAACTGCATCAACTAACGAGCAAAATAACCAGTTAATATCATAAGGGCAGGATCAAGTTCACACATAACAATATTAACCTTAAATGTAAATGGACTAAATGCTCCAATTAAAAGACACAGACTGGCAAACTGGATAAAGAGTCAAGACCCATCAGTCTGCTGTATTCAGGAGACCCATCTCACATGCAGAGACATACATAGGCTCAAAATAAAGGGATGGAGAAAGATCTACCAAGCAAATGGAGAACAAAAAAAAGCAGGGGTTGCAATCCTAGTCTCTGATAAAACAGACTTTAAACCATCAAAGATCAAAAGAGACAAAGAAGGCCATTACATAATGGTAAAGGGATCAGTTCAACAGGAAGAGCTAACTATCCTAAATATATATGCACCCAATACAGGAGCACCCAGATTCATAAGGCAAGTCCTTAGAGACTTACAAAGAGACTTAGACTCCCATACAATAATAATGGGAGACTTCAACACTCCACTGTCAACATTAGACAGATCAACGAGACAGAAAGTTAACAAGGATATCCAGGAATTGAACTCATCTCTGCACCAAGCGGACCTAATAGACATCTATACAACTCTCCACCCCAAATCAACAGAATATACATTCTTCTCAGCACCACGTCGCACTTATTCCAAAATTGACCACATAATTGGAAGTAAAGCACTCCTCAGCAAATGTAAAAGAACAGAAATTATAACACACTGTCTCTCAGACCACAGTACTATCAAACGAGAACTCAGGACTAAGAATCTCACTCAAAACCACTCAACTACATGGAAACTGAACAAGCTGCTCCTGAATGACTACTGGGTACATAACGAAATGAAGGCAGAAATAAAGATGTTCTTTGAAACCAATGAGAACAAAGATACAACATACCAGAATCTCTGGGACACATTGAAAGCAGTGTGTAGAGGGAAATTTATAGCACTAAATGCCCACAAGAGAAAGCAGGAAAGATCTAAAATGGACACTCTAACATCACAATTAAAAGAACTAGAGAGGCAAGAGCAAACACATTCAAAAGCTAGCAGAAGGCAAGAAATAACTAAGATCAGAGCAGAACTGAAAGAGATAGAGACACAAAAAAACCTCCAAAAAATCAATGAATCCAGGAGTTGGTTTTTTGAAAAGATCAACAAAATTGACAGACTGCTAGCAAGACTAATAAAGAAGAAAAGAGAGAGGAATCAAATAGATGCAATAAAAAATGATAAAGGGGATATCACCACCGACCCCACAGAAATACAAACTACCATCAGAGAATACTATAAACACCTCTACACAAATCAACTAGAAAATCTAGAAGAAATGAATAATTTCCTGGACACTTACACTCTCCCAAGACTAAACCAGGAAGAAGTTGAATCCCTGAATAGACCAATAGCAGGCTCTGAAATTGAGGCAACAATTAATAGCCTACCCACCAAAAAAAGTCCAGGACCAGATGGATTCACAGCTGAATTCTACCAGAGGTACAAGGAGGAGCTGATACCATTCCTTCTGAAACTATTCCAATCAATAGAAAAAGAGGGAATCCTCCCTAACTCATTTTATGAGGCCAACATCATCCAGATACCAAAGCCTGGCAGAGACACAACAAAAAAAGAGAATTTTAGACCAATATCCCTGATGTACATCGATGCGAAAATCCTCACTAAAATACTGGCAAACCGGATTCAGCAGCACATCAAAAAGCTTATCCACCATGATCAAGTGGGCTTCATCCCTGGAATGCAAGGCTGGTTCAACATTCGCAAATCAATAAACATAATCCAGCATATAAACAGAACCAAAGTCAAGAACCACATGATTATCTCAATAGATGCATAAAAGGCGTTTGACAAAATTCAACAGTCCTTCATGCTAAAAACGCTCAATAAATTCGGTATTGATGGAACGTACCTCAAAATAATAAGAGCTATTTATGACAAACCCACAGCTAATATCATACTGAATGGGCAAAAACTGGAAAAATTCCCTTTGAAAACTGGTACAAGACAGGGATGCCCTCTCTCACCTCTCCTATTCAACATAGTGTTGGAAGTTCTGGCTAGGGTAATCAGGCAAGAGAAAGAAATCAAGGGTATTCAGTTAGGAAAAGAAGTTAAATTGTCCCTGTTTGCAGATGACATGATTGTATATTTAGAAAACCCCATCGTCTCAGCCCAAAATCTCCTTAAGCTGATAAGCAACTTCAGCAAAGTCTCATGATACAAAATTAATGTGCAAAAATCACAAGCATTCGTATACACCAGTAACAGACAAGCAGAGAGCCAATTCAGGAATGAACTTCCATTCACAATTGCTTCAAAGAGAATAAAATACCTAGGAATCCAACTTACAAGGGATGTAAAGGACCTCTTCAAGGAGAACTACAACCCACTGCTCAGTGAAATCAAAGAGGACACAAACAAATGGAAGAACATACCATGCTCATGGATAGGAAGAATCAATATCGTGAAAATGGCCATACTGCCCAAGGTTATTTATAGATTCAATGCCATCCCCATCAAGCTACCAATGAGTTTCTTCACAGAATTGGAAAAAACTGCTTTAAAGTTCATATGGAACCAAAAAAGAGCCCGCATTGCCAAGACAATCCTAAGTCAAAAGGACAAAGCTGGAGGCATCATGCTACCTGACTTCAAACTATACTACAAGGCTACAGTAACCCAAACAGCATGGTACTGGTACCAAAACAGAGCTATAGACCAATGGAACAGAACAGAGTCCTCAGAAATAATACCACACATCTACAGCCATCTGATCTTTGACAAACCTGAGAGAAACAAGAAATGGGGAAAGGATTCCCTATTTAATAAATGGTGCTGGGAAAATTGGCTAGCCATAAGTAGAAAGCTGAAACTGGATCCTTTCCTTACTCCTTATACGAAGATTAATTCAAGATGGATTAGAGACTTAAATGTTAGACCTAATACCATAAAAACCCTAGAAGAAAATCTAGGTAGTACCATTCAGGACATAGGCATGGGCAAGGACTTCATGTCTAAAACACCAAAAGCAACGGCAGCAAAAGCCAAAATTGACAAATGGGATCTCATTAAACTAAAGAGCTTCTGCACAGCAAAAGAAACTACCATCAGTGTGAACAGGCAACCAACAGAATGGGAGAAAATTTTTGCAATCTACTCATCTGACAAAGGGCTAATATGCAGAATCTACAAAGAACCCAAACAAATATACAAGAAAAAAACAACCCCATCAAAAAGTGGGCAAAGGATATGAACAGACATTTCTCAAAAGAAGACATTCATACAGCGAACAGACACATGAAAAAATGCTCATCATCACTTGCCATCAGAGAAATGCAAATCAATACCACAATGAGATACCATCTCACACCAGTTAGAATGGCAATCATTAAAAAATTAGGAAACAACAGGTGTTGGAGAGGATGTGGAGAAATAGGAACACTTTTACACTGTTGGTGGGATTGTAAACTAGTTCAACCATTATGGAAAACCGTATGGCCATTCCTCAAGGATCTAGAACTAGATGTACCATGTGACCCAGCCATCCCACAACTGGGTATATACCCAAAGGATTATAAATTATTCTACTACAAAGACACATGCGCACGTATGTTTATTGCAGCACTATTCACAATAGCAAAGACTTGGAATCAACCCAAATGTCCATCTGTGACAGACTGGATTAAGAAAATGTGGCACATATACACCATGGAATACTATGCAGCCATAAAAAAGGATGAGTTTGCGTCCTTTGTAGGGACATGGATGCAGCTGGAAACCATCATTCTTAGCAAACTATCACAAGAAGAGAAAACCAAACACCGCATGTTCTCACTCATAGGTGGGAACTGAACAATGAGATCCCTTGGACTCGGGTAGGGGAACATCACACACTGGGGCCTATCATGGGGAGGGGGGAGGAGGGAGGGATTGCATTGGGGAGTTGTACATGATATAAATGATGAATTGATGGGTGCTGACAAGTTGATGGGTGCAGCACACCAACATGGCACAAATATACATATGTAACAAACCTGCACGTTATGCACATGTACCCTAGAACTTAAAGTATAATAAAAAAATAAAAAATAATAATAATAATAAAAGAAAGTACAAAAAAAAAAAAAGAAGACATACAAATGGCCAACAAATATGAAAAAATGCTCAACATCACTAATCATTAGGGAACTGCAAATTAAAACCACAATGACATATCACCTTATTCATGCCAGAACGGTCATTATTAAAAAGTCAAAAAGCAAGAGATGCTGCTTACATGTGGTGGAAAGAGAATGTATATACTAACAGGCGATAGCTTTTTTCCAATAATTAAAAAGTATTCGATAGTTGTAGGTGTCCAAGTGATTATACACTGCTAGTGGGAACTTAAATTAGAAAAATCTCTATTGAGATTTCTCAGAAAAACTAAAAGTAGATCTACTATTTGATCCAGCAATTCCACTCTCGGTTTCCATCCAAAGGAAAAGAAGTCATTGTATCAAAAAGACACCTGTATCAAAAACACATGTATGTTTACTGCAGCTCAATTCATAATTGCAAAGATACAGAACCAACCTAAGTGCCCATCAACCAATGAGTGAATAAAATGTGGTAAGCATACACCACATTGAAATACTACTCATGGAATACTATTCCGCTATAAAAAGGAATGAAATAATGTCTTTTGCAGCAACTTGGATGAAGCTGGAGGCCACTGTTCTAAGTGAAATAACTCAGAAATGGAAAACGAAACACCATATGTTCTTACACATAAGTGCCAGGTAAGCTGTTTATGTATACACAAAAGCGTACAGAGTAGTATAATGGACATTTGAGACTTGGAAGAGGGGAGAGTGGGAAGAGGATGAGGTATAAAAACTACATATTAGGTACAAGGTACACTCCTCGCATCCCCTGTGACTTGCATGTCTGCATCACCTGTGACTTGCATGTATATGTATATGCCCAGATGGCCTGAAGTAACTGAAGAATCACAAAAGAAGTGAAAATGCCCTGCCCCGCCTTAGCTGATGACATTCCACCATAAAAGAAGTGAAAATGGCCGGTCGTTAAGCGACGACATTACTTCGTGAAATTCCTTTTCCTGGCTCATCCTGGCTCAAAAAGCTCCCCCACTGAACACCTCGTGACCCCCACTCCTGCCGGCCAGAGAACAACCCCCCTTTGACTGTAATTTTCCCTTACCTACCCAAATCGTATAAAACGGCCCCACCCTTATCTCCCTTCGCTGACTCTCTTTTTGGACTCATCCCGCCTGCACCCAGGTGATTAAAAAGCTTTATTGCTCACACAAAGCCTGTTTGGTGGTCTCTTCACATGCACGCGCATGACAACAATGTGGCAAGTATGGCTTTTGAAACCAATTCCATACAAATGGATTCTCACAAATAGACATAAGAGTATGTGTGTGTGTGTGTGTGTAATATGGTGTCAAATCACGTAACTGACTATATGGTCAAAAGAATCTTAAAAAGAAAATATCAAAATCTATTTTTAAAAGTTTGGGGTTACATATTAGTTTCCCGGGGGTGCCAGAACAAAGAAGCACAGAGTGGCTTAGAACAACTGTTCTGGATGCTAGAAATCTGAAATGAAGGTGTTGGCAGGCTCTCCTCTCTCTGGAACCTGTAGGGCATGGATCTTTTCTTGCATTTTTCAGGAGCTGCCAACCCGAGGCAACATCACTCCAGCTAGCAATGGTCTTCCTCCTATGTCATTCACACTGTGTTCCCCCCATGCATGTCTGTCCCTGTGCCCCTCTCTGTAAGGACACCAGTCATATTGGATTATAACCCACCATAATGACTTCATTTTAATTTGATTGTCTCTGTGAAGACCCTCTCTCCCTATAAGTTAACATTCTGAGGGACTGTGGGCTAGAATATAAGCAATATATCGTTTTTAGGGTAGAACACAATTTAGCACATAATGGGATATAAGCATTATTACTTTAATTTGGAAAAAATTCAGGATTTCCCCTTAAAAGCCTGTACATTTTATCTTTTATGACACGAAGTATTATCAAATTTCATTGAAATGGGGTTTCTGTTTTTTGTTAAATATTGGAATTTTGTCTGATAATAGCAAAAAGATTTATTAGACCCGACTTTCCTTCATAGGCATGGTTTGAGGCAAAGTGTGACAGAATCATATAATAATGATTTATTAGGATCAAATTCTAATAGTTGCTTTATGTAAGTCTGTGTTTAAAGGAAGGTAAATAAATTACTTTCACCTCAGAATTTTGCTGAACATAAATTGCTGTTGTTCACATTATGTGGTTTTAAAATACTTCTATAAACCAATGTTTTTCTTACATTTTGGATGTCTACTGTCTTATCCCACCTATGTTCCTGGGTGATTGGAGATTCCGAGAAAGCAGAAAAGCACATTTGATCTGTCAGATGCTGTTTGTGGAAAAATCACCTTTGTCCTGTCCTTGCCAGAGAAGTATAGCCCTGGATTAGCAGCTGTTCCATTGGTCAGTACTAGCACATAATTGCATTTTCTAAGTTTTAGCACTTCCTTATTGGGTATTTCAAACTAGAAACTTAGCTTATATTGCAGTGAACCTTGCACGCAACTTTTATTGAGAAATAAATGAGGAAGATCTGTTTTAATTAACATCTTCTGATCCTTGTTTTTTTTTTTTTTTTTTTTTTTTTTTTTTTTTTTTGGAGACTCTGCTGCCCAGGCTGGAGTACAGTGGTGCCATCTCGGTTCATTGTAACCTCTGCCACCTGGGTTCAAGCAATTCTCCTACCTCCACCTCCCGAGTCCTCTATTGAAAGATAATGCCACAATTTGGGATCCTGGGAAGCTCACTCTTTGATGGCATTTACTATGCGTTATGTTTATTGGGGAGTTCCCTTTGGATCAGCATTCCAGTAAAGATGGGAGAGACAGCAGGATTGGGCAGAGAAAGCTACTTAACAGTGATGTGGACCCAAGATAGTCTTGGTTAAACCCATGGAAAGTTCTGGAGGTAGAATGATCCATCAGAGTTGTCTTTGGGACAAAATCTCTAGGCCATTATAATCTCTCAAAGCTTAGTCACTGAACTTGAGGGACCCTGAGAAGAGGCACAGTCTTGGGGAGATAACCTTCGTTAGCTAAGGCAATCCTTGAAGGAGCTAATGGCTGACAGACATCTGCTCACAGTCTTCTCAATAACTGCAGCAGTGAGTTCTTATTTGCCGGAGCATCTGAGTAACACATCACGCTTTGCGGATAAGGAAAGATTCATAGGATAATTTTGAGAAGTGCTTTCAACCATACTTTTGCTAGCTATGCACTATTAATATGAATTCATACAAGCAATGAAAAAAATTTACAGTTGTATTTATTGCATAACAGGAAAAGAATCTGGTTTCTATTTTTGTTTTTACTTCCCTTATTAATCTTCTTGGAACTCCATATAACTGAACATTGCTTCACCTCCATGGTGACTTGTGTTCACTGAATGAGAGAATGTGAATATGGGGTTACTTCTACTAAAAACGGCTAAATCCTAAAAATGATGCCATCGTCCTTATCTAATATGATTTTTAGAATGTGAAGAAATGTCTCTGTGTCTGTGTGTGTGTATGTACACGCGCGAGAGAGAATGGGAACATGCATGTAGTCTTGTGGAAATGCTACTCAGGGCAGAATGTGGAAGCCTGAGGATATTATCATGACTTTAAAAAGCATTTTACAGCCAGACGCGGTGGCTCACGCTTGTAATCCCAGCACTTTGGGAGGCCAAGGCGGGTGGATCACTAGGTCAGGAGATTGAGACCATCCTGGCTAGCCTAATGAAACCCTGTCTCTACTAAAAATACAAAAATTAGCCCAGCGTAGTGGCAGGCGCCTGTAGTCCCAGCTATTCCGGGGGCTGAGGCAGGAGAATGGCATGAACCCAGGAGGCAGAGCTTGCAGTGAGCCGAGATCGAGCCACTACATTCCAGCCTGGGAGAGAGAGGGAGACTCCCTCTCAGAACAAAACAAAAGAAAATAAAAAACAAAAAAAAAAAAGCATTTTGCATTTGTCTTTGCTACAAGTGTTCTTCCCACATTCTTAACACTGTTTTCGAACCCTCCTTAAAGCAAACCATATCTTGAGTCAGAAAGTCTAAATCTCTTTTATAAGATTTCCATCTTGAATGTGCATAATGCCCTTTAAAAATTAAATAAATAGTAAACATTCAGTTTTGTTGGCCGATCATTCTGAGTTGTGCTAAAATAAGAGGCTGGGAGAATATACTTGCTTTCCAGTAATAAGGGGAATGATTTTTAGGAAA
The DNA here is from genome assembly GCF_007565055.1 of Rhinopithecus roxellana. NCBI lineage: Eukaryota > Metazoa > Chordata > Mammalia > Primates > Cercopithecidae > Rhinopithecus > Rhinopithecus roxellana. Next base: position 140,382,974 of record NC_044557.1, on the reverse strand, counting down.
AATAAATATCTTTGAACTTAAGAATAAACAGCCTAGATATAAAAGTTTCAAAAAGAGTGTATAAATTTAACCCCGCCACCACCTACTATTTTCCCCGCCACATTTATCTTAAAGCACACAAGAGAAAATCTGGTCACTCTTAACTATACTGCTAACTAATACTTAGTGTCTGCTTGGTATTGATCCTCTTCTATTCTGAGGTTCAGCTAAATTAACTTTACGACATCTCCTGAAATATTACAAGATTTTCCATTCCAATCTAGTTAACGAAAATGCCTGTTTGGATTATTGAAATGGATTTCTATCTGGTTTCCCTACCTCGCCTTCTCAAAATCAGAAATGGTCATTTTAATTTTGTAAATATGCAGCTGTATTTGAATCACATCCCTCCTCCAAAAACTCTGTGCACCTCAGTGCATACGAAATTGAGTACAACTTTTTTCATCTTAAATTCAAAGTCATTCATAAGATTGTTTCAATTCATATATATGCTCTTACTTTACTCTCATTGATGGTCCCTATTGTATCACAGTTATTTAATTTTCAGCCTTCATGAGCCCAGTCAATGTAAGCATAATTGAACTCCAGGAGCTTGAATTCAAAGCTCGTGTGATGATGTAGGCCCTCCTTCCCTCTCTCATGAGTAAGTGAATTGACTCAACCTTTAATACTTTTCATAACTTTAGTGTTCTGAAATTTTTACAAAAATAATTAATTTTATTTAGTCGTCTGAAGTATGTATTTCCTTTCTTCCTTTCCTTTTATTTTTGTGGTACACCCTTTATTTCTCCTGTGAACTTCTTTTTTAAACGTTTTTAGGTTAGGTTCAAGGGTGCATGTGAAGGTTTGTTACATAAGTAAGCTTGTGTTGTGATGTTTATTGTACAGGTTATTTCATCACCCAGGTATTAAGCCAAGTACCCAATAGTTATCTTTTCTGCTCCTCTCCCTCCTCCCACTCTTCACCCTCAAGTAGACCTCACTGTTGTTTCCCTCTTTGTGTTCCTAAGTTCTCATCACCATAATGTATATGTATCATATTTTGTTTATCCGATGTATCCTTGATGGGCATTTAGGTTGATTCCATGTCATATGATTTTGTATCCTGAGACTGCTGAAGTTGTTTATCAGCTAAAAGAGCCTTTGGGCTGAGATGATGGAGTCTTCTAGATACAAAATCATGTTGTCTGAAGAGATAGTGTGACTTTCTTTCTCCCTATTTGGATGACTTTCATTTCTTTCTCTTGCCCGATTGCTCTGGCTAGGATTTCTAGTATTATGTTGGATAGGACACAGATGAGGAAGCTGAACTTCCAAGAGACCAGGTGGTTTCCTCCCTGAGGAGTAGTGAGAGAGGGCATCCTTGTCTTGTGCAGGTTTTCAAAGGGAATGCCTCCAGCTTTTGCCCATTCAGTATAATGCTAGAACTTGTTTCAAGTTTGCAGTTTCAGCCACGGAATGTGCAGGACAATATTGAGCAATGTATGCTAAGATGGAATGGACTTGTAAATACCATACTTACAGCATTATTGTATGGGTTCAATATACTCTTCACTCTTCCATAAATTATTTTATCTTGCTTACTTTATAAAATGACACAGCATCTTTCTGTATTGATATTCAAATAAACAGACACACATTCCACAATTTACTTTCCCGTGTTTTTTTTATAAATCTTAGTATGGAAGTCTGTCAACAATCTTTATATTTCACCATTCTTTTTTTTTGAGCAGATCATTTGAACTGTGTGCATAAGTATAATCTTCTAGTCTATTTGTGTTAAAAATTCTGTGTTTAGTCTGTTTTATATCCAAAAATCAGCTTAATTAGTGTCCTAGACAACTAAGTTGATAATTTGAGTAAAGTTTTTTAACAAATTTTCCAAGAATGCAACATTGTAAATAAATAAATGAAAATAATACAATGAAATTATTTTTAAGTAATAATGACAGAAATATAAGTCAATGGAATTGTGAAGAATACATAGAAAATGTGACAGAAATAATAGTCAAACATTAAAAACTGTAAAACTTTCCTCAGGCAAAGAAAGCTGAGGAAGAAGGGTTAGAACACAATCTCTAAGTTTCCAGGTAGGAAAGAAAAAATAATTAATCTACAAAAGAGACAAAAATTAAGTTGGCTGCAGACTTCTCAACAGCTCTTACTGTCAGAAGACAATGGAGAACTATATGAAACATTTTAAAAGAAAAAATGCCATCTTTCTTGGATAAAGACAGTAGGAAAACATTTTTGTTTGTATAGGAACTTAAAAATGTGCATTTTCTTTTTTTTGAAGTACTTAAATTTGATGACCAGCAAACTGAAATGTTGAACAAAATTAAGAATCTAAAAAAACAAAACTTATACCATAGAATACCTGGCTGTAAGTAACTGAACCTAATAAGCACCAATATAGATAGCTATGTTATTATTGTTAGTCTAGTTACAATCATTGAACACAAATGTTAAAAATTGATATTTAAACCAAAATTCTCATTTAAAAAATAGTCACCCAGTCTCTAGAATCTATGAACATGTGCAGGGAAGTTGTTAGACAAGAAATAGTAAGAAAATGAATAAATAGATATCCTTCCATCCTTTGTGTATGTTTGTGTGCACATGCCAAAAGTACTTAATATGATAAAAGCAAATTATTCAAGACATTGAAGTCTTCCTCAAAAATAAGATCCCAAATGGAAGCAAAAAAAGAGAAAGAAAGCAAAATGTCAACAGTAAAGATGAGTAAAAATATAACCTGTGACAATAAAACTGAATTTAAAGTATGGTTTTTCTTTGAAAGGAAAGCAGGTGATGAGGAAATGCTCTCAGCAGAGATTGCTGCAACAGGGCTCACCTCAAGCATGGAGGGCCTGTGATAGGGAACCAGCCAAGTGGCCATCATAACCCATAAGACATGTTGGAGAACATCCCCCTGGATGTACAAGCAGGATTCACAAAACGTCTGACAAAGACCATTATCATGAGAGCCAGTAGACTCTGCAGATGGGAGAAGCCCTCACGGAAGAAATAGAGATAATAGGGGACAGTAAAGCAAACATATTTAATATCCCGGTAGAGATAGGGGGTGAATCAGATCTATTATCTAACAAGAACACATTTTAGTGCAGCAAAATGCAGAAACTAGTGATAAAATATAGAAAATTTAGAAATATAAAACCTAAGCATTTGAAATTAAATTACATATTAAGATGGGCTAAATAAATGAGCTAGTACTAAATCAAGACAAACTAGGTGGGAGATGTTCCTGAAGACAGAACAATGGGAGATAAAGAGGGAGCAAGTGTGGAAAAAAAAAAAGTTCAAGGATATTGTATACACACACACACACCATGGTATGTTTTAAAGAAGTTCCAGAAAGAAATAGTAGACAAAATAAACAACCTGTTAGAGCTGCTACCATGAATATGATAATAATGAATAGTAGCAAAACATAGTACCAAAAAATGGTGGAGAGGAGAGTGCACAAAACATGTCATACCTCTGTCCAGAAGAACAATACTCTTGTAACAAAGGCATCTCATTCCCTGCAAGGATATATCCTTAGAGAAGGCATTAATAAAAAATACAACCTTTCCCCAGTTAAAATGACTTTTATCCAAAAGATAAGCAATAACAAATGCTGGCAAGCATGTGGAAAAAAGGAAACCCTTGTACACTGTTGGTTGGAATGCAAATTAGTGCAACCACTATGGAGAACAGGTTGGAGGTGCCTCAGTAAATTAAAAGTAGAGCTATCATATGATCCAGCAATCCCACTGCTAGGCATATACTGAAAAGAAAGGAAATCAGTTTATCACAAGGATATCAAAAACTCCCATGTTTGTTGCAACAGTATTAATGATAGCCAAGATTTGAAAGCAGCTTACATGTTCATCAGCAGATGAATGAATAAAGAAAATATGGTACATATACACAATGGAGTACTATTCAGCCATAAAAGAGGATGAGATCCTGTCATTTGCAACAATATGGATGGAACTAGAGATCATTATGTTAAGTGAGTTAAGCCAGCTATAGAAAGGCAAACATTGCATGTTCTCATTTATCTGTGGGATCTAAAAATCAAAACAATTAAACTTACGGAGAGAGTAGAAGGATGGTTACTAGAGGCTGGGAAGAGTAGTGGGGGAGTGGAATGAAGTTAGAGATGGCTAGTGGGTGCAACAAAAATAGAAAAATAGAAAAATGAGTAAGACCTACTATTTGACAGCACAACAGAATGGCTATAGTCAATAGATATTTAGTAGTACATTTAAAAATAACTAAAAGAGTATAATAGGATTGTTTGTAACACAAGAATAAATGTTTGAGGGGATGGATACCTCATTTTCCATGATGTGATTATTACACATTGCGTGCCTGTGTCAAAACATTTCATGTACCCCATAAATATGTATATCTAGTAGGTACCCACAAAAGTTAAAAATTAAAAAAATACAAATTCGCATCTAAGAGGTGAGGAAGTAAACTGATAAAGCCAGAGTTTAATATGGGAAAATAAATTTCTGAGATAAGAAACCCTGAGACCACATTTCACATCGTTGAATATCAAGTAAGTAACTTAGAACCAGTCAGAATGGAAGGGTTTTGAGCACAGCTGAAAAGTGAATATAAGCATGATAAAAACGCTTGGGATAGAGGCAATAGACCCGTAATTAACATAATTACAGAGAAGCTGTTAGATAAGAACAGCAGAAAGAATATATCTGCCATAAAAGGCAAATACTTATTTCTAAACTAGGGAATCTAACAAATGGAACAAAAATTATTGTCATATATATTAGAGACAAAAACACTATTTAAATAACTTTCTCTGCAGAATGAAAAATAAATTGGAGGAACAATATATATAGGACACTATAATAAATTTGTTTATTAAGATACATCTGGATTATTAGTGATACGCAGAGATAAAGAATCTTTCAAGTAACCAGGCAGAAATAAAACAAGTCATATACAAAAGGAAAAAAGTCAAGTTTACATGATTTTCTCATAGTATCTTTCAGAGTTATAATCAAGTAGTATCTAGACATTCTGAGGGAAAGAAATTATTACCTTACAACATGGGGATTGGGGCTGTCAATCCCCTACTCAGTTAAAAATCCACATGCAACTTTTGACTCCCCAGACACTAAGCTACTAAAAGTTGACCAGAAGACTTACTGATAACATCAACACACATATTTTGCATGCTATATGTATTGTATACTGTATTCTTAAAATAAGCTAGAGAAAAAAGAATGATACTAAGAAAATCATAAGGAGAATAAAATATGTTTAAGTGAAAATAGATCTTCATGAAGGTCTTCATCCTCATCATGTTCACACTGAGCATACCGAGGAAGAGGGGGAAGAAGCTGAAGAAAATTCATATATAAGTGGACCTGTGCAGTCTAAATGAAGTACATTTTGTCTTCTAGTTCAAAGGCAATAAGCATACATTCTCAAAATTCCTTCATCTCCTGCTCCTTTCTTACTTCATTCTTTTCTTCCCCTTTCCTTTCACAATGTTTCTACTTACCTCCTATGTTCTGTGAACTATTCTAGTAACTAAGGATTAAGTGGTGAACAAGAAAAGGGTTTGCTCTCCTGAAAGAATTCGTTTGTGTGTGAGACACACAATAAACAAGTGATGAATAATACAATTTTATGCAATTTTAAGTGTTGAATTTCACAGAGCATTAGTTGTACAAAGAAAATGGACCCAAGTGTAGAACAAAGAATGATGACTGGTGACTATTTTAATTGAGTGTTTTGGAGGTCCCTCCTTGGAAAGATGGCGCGTGAATAACCCAAGTGTCTAGCAGTCTTATACAGATCTGGTGAGCGTGAATTCCAGGCAGAACGAACAACAAATATAATGTCTCATTGAAGGATGGAAGCTTGGCCATTCAGAACAGTTTGGAAGTGTGGAAGGAGATGATTGGTATAAGATAAAAGTTGCAGAGGAAGACAGGAGGTAGATCGTGTGTGTGTAACTATGGGGCAGGTGATGCACCTGTTTCCACCTCTGTTGGAGATAGTGGGGGAGTCCATTTCATGGAGAATAGCAAATAGCGTAATGCTGCCATCTGGAACAGCAGTCTCAGGACATCCAACTCACTCTATGGCTCAGAGTATCCAAGGAAGACACAACCTGCAGGCATGGTGTGGAGCAATGCTTTGCTCACATACAGAGGCAGAACCAGATCAACTTCCACTGTGGCTGTGGGTTCCCCATGGCCAGAAGAAGCTCCTTCTACAGCCAACCTATCCCCTTGGGTTGCAGGAGAAGGGTTTCGTAGTACATAGGTACTAGTGGGGTTGGCGAGGTGCTATATGACACCTACACTTAAGTAGAACAAACGAACACATATTGAGATCAGTAGAAAGTAAGACATTTCCACACATGGCCATAAGGCCAACACAGACTGCGAGTGCTCTGTCTTGGTAAGAAAATGTCTCCATCTCCAGGACCATTCTTGTGCAGCCCAGCATTATCAAAAGCCTGCATGCACGTGACTGCCTTTCCCAACCTGAGAGATTTTCTAGGACATGGTAAAACACTTTTATCTTATTTTGCATGTAACAAGCAGATTTAGGATGAGTTTGAGCTGAAGAACGTGGTGTTTTGCTTAACATTTAAAAAATTCCTCCAGATTATTTAAATATGAGAACAATATTTTAGTAAGGTGGTGACAAAGTTAACTGGCTAGATTTCTCATGTCCAGAACAGGGCTTAGGCTCCTAGTAAATAGTTACTGAGTGAATTAATGAATGTGAAAGATCTTTATGGAGGAAATCATGACACTTCAATGAGAAACATTAAAAAATATTTGCCTAACATCACCATGTCCTAAGTTAATGCCGTCAAACTGTACAATCCACTAACTGTCTTGTGCAAATCATCTCCCATTTCTATCACTCCTTAAGATTTCAGCACCAGGGCTACTCTCTCTCGTGACATTTTTGTTTATTGATGACTCTTCTAATAATTTGGCTTCTCAGTAACTTGGTCTCCTCTTCTCATATCCACTCATTGACTTCAGTTACCCAGCCCTGTCACACTCTAAAACTTGCCATTACAAAGAAATTCACTGTCTCTATAATCAAAATTTCAAGGATTTCAATCTCCAACTATTACATCTTACTTCTCAGTTCAATTCCCCTCATTCACTGACTCCAGGAATTCTTTTACACTGCTAGATGTAATTTGTAATTTCCATTTATACTATCTTCTTATCACTGTCTTTCATTGCTTCATATCCCTAATTTCATCTCTGTTACTTTAAATTGCACAAATAATCATTTAATAACTCCCATATTCGCTCTTTTGCTCATTTCTGCTTCCATCATATTCTCCTAGTGAAATACTAATTCTAATTAAAACTATTTCTCCATTTACTCTGTTCCTGCTCGAAGTAACTGAACTTGGTTAGAAATAAACACATACGCATGGTGATTGAATTTATTTTAAATGCATGATTAGTTACACCAAGTGAGCCAAGAGTCTTACAGATGCCCTCCTCTGTCACTCATTTAGAGGGTTATTCCACATCCTCGTCCCTCCACTCCTTTCAATTCATCATTCTCAATGTACAACCTTACTTCCTATTTACTGACAGAAACAGAAATAATCAGAAGAAAAATTCCGTAAGTTCCCATTACCACATATACCACCACCATCTGACCTGCATTGGTCAAATAATTGCTCCAATTCTTCTGTTATTATAAATAAACTGTCACTACTGCTATTTAGGGCTAATTGCTCCCCTTGGACATTAGATGAATTCCCTATCTCACTTATTCAAGAATACAGATATAGCTGTTTTCTGCTCTACCAACCATGACATACATTCTCCTCTACAGGATGGTTCTTCTTAATAAGCAAATATGCTTGACTCTCACTTAAAAAATAATACCCTGTCTTATTTGGGTAGGTGAACCAGATTATAACAAACAAAAGACTACCATTGACAATAGGTAGAAAATCTAGGAAAACCTACAAAAATATCACATGCTATCTTCAGAGAATCACAGAAGACAATGGGAGAGCAAGATTGTAAACCTGGGTGAATTTTTAAGAAATGAGACAAGAATCTGCTGCTGCTTTTCTTCTGGGCCTTCTGTCAATTCTGGGCATTTGTTATAGGCTCAGCATTTGGATTTAGCCAAGACAAAACATTGCTACCTGGAGCTTCTAGTGAGCACAAAGACACGAAGGGGCAAAATTCCAAAACTGTGGGCCTCAAGCAAAGAGACAGTGTGCCCATCAAGATTTCTGCTAAGTTCTAAAGCTGTGTAGGGTAAGCAGTTAATTAGTTAAGATAAAATCGTTCTGAAAAGCAGAGCAAAATTTCTTAGGCTGGCAGTGATTAGGATACAAAGAACCTCCAAGGGAGAAACCCTGGGAATACAGCAAATAAAAGACAAAAGTGTTGGAGGTGGTCATGACGTGATGCGCCTAAATACCCTATCATTATTTTACCCAAGTAAAAATGTAGACTGTGGGAAGAAAAAGACGTTTATACTCTTTGTAAGACACATTTTGCATATGAGGGCTCAAAACACTAGAAAATAAATGTAGAAGGTTAAGATGTATCACAAAACACTAATGACTAGAAAAGTTGTCACTATACTAACCAACAGACAAAACAAACTTTAAGGCAGGCAGTGTTTATAGAGAAAAAGGGATATTTCTTAATAATAATAGTCACATCACAAGGAAGATAGCATAATTTAAAATCTTCATGTCCTCAAAAATATAATTTCAAATGATATAAATAAAAATTATAGAGAACTATAAAGGGAAGTCATGGGGGAAGTTTTGATCGATGATAAAGATAGAAAAGCTATAGAAAGTCTACGGATGCATATAAGAATGATGACCTAATTGACAAATCTGGAATACTGTAACCACCAAGGCAGTAACTACAAATCCCTTCCAATACTCATGGAACTTAGGTGGTGAAAGTGATGATCTACCCTAAAAAAATCTCATAAGTCTCCAAAGAGTTGAAATAATAAAGAGTGTATTCTCTGAAAATAGTCGAATGAATTCAGAAATCAATTCAAAAACTATAAAAAAGAAAATTAGAAAATGCTCACTGCCTAAAATTAACTAATGTACTTCTAAATAATTCCTGAGTCAAAAAAGTCACTGGAAAATTAGGAAATAGTTTGAACTTAATAATTACAAAAAAGTTACATAACAAAATTTGTGAGATGCAGCAAAACAGTAGTTAGATAGAATTTTATAACCAGAAATGAACATGTCAGAATGGAAGGTTGAAATCAAATGAACTAACTTCAATCTCAAAAACTTACAAGAATAAATAATATACCCAATCAATTAAAAAAGGGGTTAATACAGATAAGAGCAGGAATTAATTTTTAAAAAACTAATACAATTTATAACATCAAGAAAGCATAAACGATGATGTTATAAAAATGAACATCACTTTATAAAATCTCATTCAGACATATCAAGGAAAACAATACTCAAACTATTAACATAATAAATGCAAGAGAAATATCAAAGTGGATCCTGCAGAGAGTGAAAAGTAATGACAGAGATCCTGCTTTCACTTGGTGGATACAGTTCACTATTGGAACATCCATCCTGATTCAATGTAGAGAATATTCGATATACAGTTCCTGCACTTTCACACAAAGTGTTAACAATAATACATAATTTAAATGTGTTAATTATTGCATATTTCTGAAGTAGGAAGAATAAAATATTTTACATAAATATGTGTGTGATGACTGATTTAGAACACTGGTACTAATTTCTTGTAAGAGATTTAATGGCACAAATAATTAGTTATATTTATATAAACTGAAATATGCATATAATGTTACCAAGCCAAAGCCAAGGATTTATGCGCCTTGATAATAGTTGAATCATGTAATTTTAAAACAAAAGAACAGAGTAATAGCTTCTTTTCTCTCAAAAATTTTCTGTACTTTAAGTATAAAACAGGAATAAAGATGATACGGTTCCGATCATACTGGAAACATTCTATTGATACATAGTTGATAGTGTAACAAAATGTGTTTGTCAAATATACAGTAAAATGACAGGCATATAAGATCCTCAAAACTCCTTGTGAATGATCTACTACATTTTGGTAAAGTCGTGTTCAGTCTCACTACTGAACATTTATTAAATTACTCATTTCTATTCAAATTTAATCTGTTGCCAACTTGATTTTATAAATTAAAGTGCTAATGTGTCTTAGTAATACTGCAGTCCTTCTGTTTGCTTTGATATATGTCTTTCTCCCACTTTGAAAGTTGTTCGCAAATGCTTGTAATATCAGTTTATCATGTTAACTGTGCTTTACAACGTCCTAGGTCCTGGAGACAAACTAGTGCAGAAGGGAACCATCCCTGTCCTCACAGGACTTTCCGAAAGCTCTCAGTCTAGAACATGATGTATTTAGGGTTTGTCAGAAGGTGTTTCGTAATACACTAAGA